>NC_136064.1:22766001-23323501 GCF_964261635.1 Lissotriton helveticus
CTGCGAGCGGCAGCGTCACATGGCATTAATTATCGCCGCTGGCTCCGCAAGGGAATCGGCAGGCCCCCTACCCCTGCTGCCATGCGAGGAGCTCGCACGCGTGCTTGTTTTTCATTCTCTCAGTCCCGCCCTTAGTGTTGTGCAGCCCCGCCCCTACTATTTCACCTCCCTCTCTTCTTCCCGCAACCCTGCCTCTGGCAACAGTAGCAGGTTTCTCTTTGTTCCTGAGATGAACGGGCAAAACACACATTCTCCAGATTTGAGAGTCACTGAACCTAGAGCGGCTTGTAAGGAAACAATACACTGCCCGAGTCTAAAGGTGAAGGGTTTAGTAAGGCGGGATCAGCAGAGAGCAGGGCAGCTCCAGGAGAACCAGAAAGGCATAATTGCCGAGCCGGGCCGGTTTGTATGGTGAAACGGGTCAGCTTGGTCCAGGGCAGGTATGGGGGTCCAATGGATGAGTGTGATCCAGAAAGTGTTAGTGTGTGTGGTGAAACAGGTCGGAGCACGGCACAGAAGTGAGTGGCAGTGCCCCATTGCCGCCGCTCATGTGACTTTGGAGGGTAATTCAGCCCGTTTTGATCCGCCTCTTGTAAACCCTTCTAACACGCTTTATGTTTGAACTAGGCATAGAACCCTCAACTTTCCCCTTAAGAATTGTTAGTTCCGTGATACTTTAAGTCCTCAGTTTATACATTATAATACAACAATGCATAATTGCATACAGCCAGGTAGGGTGAATAAAACTGGGGGTCTTTCAAAGGAGCGTGGCCGATATAATTAAGGGTGTGGCTTAAAAAAACAATTACGTTAACAATCTGTGCTTATGCTCACTATCATAGTGTGCTGCCCCACTGGTATTTTGCTGCTTCTGTCATTGCATCCAGACATATAATAAAACAAGTACTAACGTTACACCTACAACAGGCCAGGACTAAGGGATGTTTCAATGGTCATTAGTTGCATAAGATAAATAAGCAACAACTATGGCTTTATTGTGTATAACATTGAAAATGCATCCCTTCTGAAACGTTGAGACTGTTAAAGTACTATAATGAGTATTTTTGCAGCTGCATCAAAGGCTGTGAAGGGTGCTGCAGAATTAAGATGTCGTTTTTTTTCATCCTGAGGATGAGGGCAAACTCTGAGACCCGTCTCAGCTCCTGTTTTTTAGAACAGCTGGTGCTGAGGACTGACAGGACCCGGCCTACTTAAAGCCTTGATTGTATAACTTTTGACAAAACTTTGTTGTAAACGTTTGGGGTGTGTGACAATGTTTATCCGTCCTGGACCCATACCATATAAGTGGGCACCGCAAAGTATCTGTGGCCACGTCCAAAAGGATGTCAGCAAAATGAAAGTGAGCACATTGGAAACATTCCACTAGTGACTATCTTTATACTGCACCTGACTCTTTTCTGTTTTTAGGTCCGGTCTCGCCTCAGTGAGCGCATGCACTGTTGCTTGTGAGATATTTAGATATTTTGTTAACTTAAAAAGGGCTAGAGCCTGCTCGTTGTTTATTATTGGCTGGCTTCTTTGTCACTTTTATTTCTGTGCCTTTGTTTGGTTAGCGTTTGCTGGTTTTATTTCCTCTTTTTGTGTTTGTTCCCCCCCATGGTGCATTGCCAAATTACTGCGTTTGTTCCCACTGAGTGTCACTTTGCTGCGTGCACTTTGACAGCCACCTTATTTTTTAGGTCTCGCTGAGCCAACGCGCATGCGTTGCTCTGTGAGAGTTTAGTAGGAACTTCCAAAAATGCTCCCAAAGTCTGCAGGCGGATCGGGCACAGTGCATGTGAGCCGGGCCCGCGCACCATTTGTCCGCCTGCAGCCTTTGGGAGGACTTTCGCGGCCGCTTTGATGTTCTCAGTGAGCCGCGTGGCCACTGAGAATATCAAAGCGGCTGCGAAAGTGCTCACCATTTGCCACCTCTCTCTTATCCCACTTCCTGCTTGTTTAACAAGTTGATAACTACAGCCTTTGGAAAGTGATCCGAGCTATAACACGACTCCAGCTTCTGATCAACGTGTTTCTCTCTGTCACCACATCCACCACCACCACGTCCACCACCCCCACGTCTACCACCACCACATCCACCACCACCACATCCACCACCACCACCACCACGTCCACCACCACCACGTCCACCACCACCACGTCCCCACCACCACCACGTCCCCACCACCACCACGTCCTCCACCACCACGTCCACCACCACCATGTCCACAATGTCCAACACCACCAACACGTCCACCATCACCACATCCACCCCCATCACATCCACCACCATCATGGCCACTAACTTGTCCACCACCACATCGTCCACCACCACGTCCACCACCACCACGTCTATCACCACCACATCCACCACCACCATGTCCACCTCCACCATGTCCACCACCACCACGTCCACCACCACCACGTCCACCACCACCACGTCCACCACCACGTCCACCACCACCATGTCCAGCACCACCACCACGTCCACCATCACCACATCCACCACCACCACATCCACTGCATCCACCACCATGTCCACCACCACCACGTCCACCACCACATTCACCACCACATCCACCACCACATTCACCACCACATCCACCACCACCACGCCCACATCCACCACGTCCTCCACCACCACATCCACCACCACCACGTCCATCACAACCACCACCACCACGTCCACCACCACAATGTCCACCACCACATCCACCACCACCGTGTCCCCCACCACATCCACCACTACCACGTCCACCACCACATCCACCACCACCACCACTACATGCACTGCCACCACGTCCACCATCGCCACATCCACCACCACCATGCCTACCACCACCACCATGTCAGCCTCCACCACCACATCAGTCACCACATCCACCACCATGTCCACCACCATGTCCACCACCACCACCATGTTCACCACCACCACGTCCACCACCACCACGTCCAACCACCACCACATCCACCACCACCACCACGTCCACCACCACCATGTCCACTACCACGTCCACCACCACCACATCCACCACCACCATGTCCACCACCACCATGTCCACCATGTCCACTACCATGTCCACCACCACCATGTCCACCACCACCACATCCACCACCACCACCACCATGTCTACCACCATATCCACCACCACCACCACCATGTCAACCACCACGTCCACCACCACCACATCCACCACCACATCCACCACCATCATGTCCACCACCACCACCATGTACACCACCACCACATCCACCACCACCAGGTCCACCACCACTGTGTCAACCACCACCGTGTCCACCACCACATCCATCACCACCACGTCCACCACCACCACGTCCACCACCACCACCACATCCACCACCACCACATCCACCACTACCACCAGGTCCACCACCACCACCATGTCCTTCACCAACACGTCCACCACATCCACCACCAGGTCCACCATGTCCACCACAACCACATCCACCACCCCCACCACGTCCACCACCACCATGTCCACCATCACCACCAGTGACGGGTAAAGTGTCACTGGAGGGCAGGGATAAAAGGAGTGTCAACCCCGGCTGTACATGGGAGATTTAAGGATGCATTGGGTGCGATAATAGGGGCTAGAAGTATTACACTTGACCCAAGATACATTTTGAAGAAGCGCAATCTCACAGGGGCTCCTGTAAAAGCACTCACAGCATCACTACCTCACAGTGGCATACTTGCATGGGCCACTCACTCAAAACAAGCATTGGCATAGCCAATAGGTCTCACCTGTGGGACCTTATAAGTGTTTTGCCATGCAACACTTGATGTTGTTGCACCAAGGATATTGTGCTGGATAACTAAACACTTATAAGGTCCTAAAGGCGAGACCTATTGGCTATGCCAAGGCTTGTTCTTAAATATCATGGGCTTGAGGACAGTTATCTTCTCCTTGCTGGTGGGTATTACAAATTGAGTGAGGTACAGTCAATGGATTAAAGGGCTGATGAGGTGGATGCTGCTGTTGGTGCTGCTGTTAGGAACAGTCTCTAACTGATCATTGTCTTCCAATGACCTCTACAGTGTTAACCTCAGCTTAAAGATCCTTATGACTTCATGTAGTCATTGAATGTTTCCCATTGGCAGAAGAGATGGTGGGACGATAAAAAACCAGGATGATGTACTTCTTGAGTAACGTATTTTTTTTTTGACAGATGATGCCATTGCAAAGGTAAACACACCAAAGTCAGGCATGGGGAGCACGGAAGGCGCGGTCCCCACAGAATGGTCTGGCAGTACACACCACACCGAAGCACCATCCTAGATAATTAAGTTATTAGAAGCACATGAATATGAAAAAAGCTAGCATTTTGGAGTCACAAGCAGTGCAAAGTATGCAAAGAGCAGGGATCCCTGGGTAGGTTCAAGACTTGGATGGAGAGATGGAGAGCAGCTCCTTAATATGGAACACTCTACACACCCGCCAACACGCCAAATCTCCTCACCTCAAAGGTCTGTTTTTCTAGAAGAGTTTTTTAGCATTGGATTAGCACTCTGCAATCCACGCCAGTTAGAGAGTGTCAAGGCTGGTGGAGTGACTAACACCAGAGCTGCCAGTTCACACGGTGCCACCATGTGTCTCACGATTTCAGCTTCTTTGACAAAAAAAATCACACAGTGGCAAGGGAAACCAGCTGAAAACTACTGTAAACTATGACTTTCCATCTCGTTTTCTTAGGCACTAAGCAGCCAATGTTCATCAGGAGTTGTGAGAACACCCCAGGACATCGGTGACAGCCTCAAAGACCCTTTATTTTTTGGGGTTTTAATTTTGGGAAGGGGTGGGAGGCTTGTTGGGGCAGGTGCCTCTTAGGTAGCTCTCAGCACAAGGCCCCGCCCATTCCACGCACAGTGAAATTCATTTGTAAGTTGACAGGTGCGTACCCCTATGCTGAAGTGATCATTTTGGGGGAAGAAAACGGTGTAAGTAATACCAACACGGGGAAATATGCTGGGAAGTGTGCAGGGTTCTGGGATAATGTAGAATCATGACAAATGCTGAGCTATGTCATACATATGCACCATTCCTCCTAATCTCACCCAACGCAGGCGGCTAAAAAGACCAAACGTGCCTGTCTGTTCGTGTCCCTGCTTCACACTCGCGTTGAAGGGAGAATCCATACTACAGTGGTAACAGAGAGGATTCTGGGCCATTACAGAATTCCAAACATGGGTCTAATGCTTTGAGTCAGTGTTGTTTCCTGAAGTGCACAATGTTTGCATGAGATAATTGTATATAAATTGGCACATCGAAGATAGATTTTTTTTTTAAATTCACTGTTGCATCCCTGTTTCACTATTTAACTAGTGCAATCTTGAACATTCTTTTAGCCGCCGGAGCTGACAGTCAAACGCCTCCCAGTACCTGGAATCCGAAGACTATCATCTACAATACTGAATCACCTGGTAACAACAGACAACTGTATAATCCGGATGACACGAAAATGCAAACGCCTGTCAATAACATGACAGCCACGTGCATCTCAGGTAAACATGTGGAGGGAAGTGGGCTCGTCAAAGAATAGTAGTTGTGCCCACTCTGCGCTCTCATACCTGGACAGACGTCTGATGTGTGCATTCATGTCTGTTGCACAACTGTTGATTCTAGCTGTGCTTGTGTGTGGTGTCAGTGTTCATACCCTATGCACAGGATGGGTGGTTCTTCATCTAGGGACTCTGACATTGCATCACCTACAGTCCACCCTTTGTGGATACGTCATATATTTACTGCTGCCTCCGGCCCAGCCCAGTTCACAAAAGATGTGTAAGACCAGGCATGCATGAATTATGGGTCATTTTTCATTCTTTTTCTGATTCACACAGTAGCAGCACGCGACCTGGCGCATACCTTTCAGCCCATGGCCTCGAATTTATTACCCACTGAGTAGAAAATTCACAGTCCTAGCCCTACCATCATTGTGCAATTCCATTTCTTTCTTCTTCACAAAGGAAACAGTTTCTCGTGTGGAGGTAGCCCTACCAGTCAAAACAAGCATAGGCTGATCCAATTGATTTGGGTCTGGCTGCCATACTTCTGCCAATTCTTGTTATGTTTTGTCATGGTGCTTGCAAAACTTTCTTTATGGGAATATGCCGGGCTCTCATCAATGTAAATCAAAATAATTTGCTACAAGCCAAAACCTTTTTGGGGTCTCAATAAAACAACACATTACCAGTACTTCCTGGCAGTTAATCGAAATACTTTGGGTGTTTATGTGTTCTTGTGAAAGGGTAGCAATCCATAACACATAGTGAAGTCAGCCAGTTGCTGAAGTGGGCCGATACATTGCTACGTAATGCAGAGTGGATAGAAGAAAAATGTGAATGACACCAACGACAGACTAATGGAGGAAGTATGGCTAAAACCCATACAAGAAACTGTTTTACAAATAATTTTAGTAAAATCGAAAGGTCTTGGCTATCACAGACCTAAAAAAGTACATAAGTCTGGCATTAGCTGCAAGCCTCTTGCCTTAAAGAAAGAAAGAAAGATAAAAAGCCAAGCACGAAAAAAGGTAAGTGGGCAGGAAGGAACGCAAAGGAGAAAGAAAGGGGGAAAAGGGAAGTAAAGAAGAAGATAGAAAGAAGGAAAGGAAAAGAAAGAAATGAAAGGAGAATATAGGAAAGAGAAGGAAAAGGGAAAGAAGTGAAGAGAAAGCTGCAAAGGGAAAAAGGGAAAGAAAAGGAGATAGATGAAAAGACAAGGAAAGTGAAATAAAGAAGGAAAACAAAGGAAAGAAGGGGAAACAAGGCAACAGTGAAAAAAAAGGAAAAACAGAATGAAAGAAGGCAACAATTCAGGTTCATAAAAAAAAATGATTATCCCAGTGGGGTATCCCAGCGCAAGCAGAGAGAAAAACTAGAGTAAAGCAGAATTCAACTCTAGAAGAGCCAGGTTTTGAGCATCTTCCTCAGCATAGCATTGTAGTGTAGTTCCTATATTCCCAATAGGCTCTGCGCATTGGAATAATATATCCTATGGAACTGACGTAGGACTTAGGTCGACTAGGTCTCTATCGAATATACTAAACTTAATAGTGAGTGCCAGCTAGCTCAGAGGTCACTAGAAACTTTCTCGAATTCACAAGGGATTAGTTTCTGACAACTGCATAAACATGAAAACTTTGCTTCCCAAGAATAAAACGTATCTCTAGATTCGTGGAAACAATAGATAGATATTTCACTCAGTCAATCATGCATGCTTCGTTTCACCAGAGGTGCAGAGAAATAGAGAAACGGGCGTTTTCAATGACAGTATTTATTGAACAGTCTTCTTTCTCATGCAAAAGAAATGAACTGCTACAATCGTAATACTGGCTGCAAAGTATAATAGGTACAGCAAGAAGAGTATTATAAAATAATACTGTAAAAGCATGGTATGCTTTCTAATCCATAAAATACATACATAAATAAATAAAAACTAAGGGGCATATTATCAAGGGGCTTTATCTCCGCTTTTTTGGCTTTAAAAGCCAAGAAAGCGGAGATAAAATTATCTCCCTATTACCAAGCTGTCGCTAACACCAGTTAGCGACAGCTAATAGGAGATAGTGACCATCTTGGGCCCCGCTTTGCATGTCAGTGATATTTATCACTAATGACATGCAAAGTGGGCGTGCCAAGATGTTAGCGACTGAAAACAGTCGCTAACATCGCTATCTCCTATTACCAACTTTTGGAGATATTCGCGCTAAGCGCGAATATCTCCAAAAGCTAACACTTGCCCAGGAGCAGTTCTTAGCCATGTTATCCAATGGGAGGTGGATAACATGGCTAAGAGCATTTGCTCGATAATGCATGAATATCACTGACTTTTCAGCGATATTCATGCATTGCGGCCGGTTTTTATCGCATTTGCGATAAACCTTGCTAATAGCAAGGTTTATCTGCGATAAAAATCGGCGATTTGCGGCGATAATTTTTGTCTCTAAACAAGTTAGAGACAAAAATTATCTCTATTGGTTGGTAATATGCCCCTAAAAGTACTCAACTGGTGCTTCTAAAATACGCCTACCCCAATGTACCTAACCTAAGTCTAGTACGCGGGAAGAAGTAAGTGTGGTGTAGCATAGGTTTAGTATTCTTTGCCAAGAATCTATCCAAGATTTCTCTTAGGGCCAGATGTAGGTAATCACATATTACTGATTCCTAAATACCGAATTTTACCGATTTGGTATTTAGGAATCGGTAAATGTGATGTAGCTAATGATTCGGTATATTTTACCGAATCGGTAAGAATCGGTATTTACCGATTCGGAATTTACCGATTCGTTATTTACCGAATCGGTAAGTCCCATTCATTCCTATGGGCCTGGAGGCCATTCATTCCTATGGTCCTGAAGGCCCATAGGAACGAATGAGATATTACCGATTCGGTAAAAACAGAATCAGTATTAGGGGGAAGACCTACAAGGGTGGCAGGGTGTCACATTGACACCCTGTTGCACCCCTGAATAGTGCATGGGTGCACATGTGGCACACATACATGCCCTAAGGGCATGTATGTCTGCCACATGCCACTGTTAAAAATTGCAAAAAATTGCTTTTTTCACTGTTTTTGATATTTTCCACCAACTTGTAGTTGGTGGTAAATAACGAATCCTGAAATGGGAAAATCACTCATTTGAGTGCTCCCTACATTAAGGAAGCGGTAATTTACCAAATCGGTATTTTAAGAATTCAGTAATTTACTGATTCCTTAAATTACCGATTCGGTAAATTACCGAATCCTTCAATTTGGCCTCCTACATCTGAAAAGCCTCGGTAATTTCGGCCGTTACTGACCGGTATTAGGCTACCTACATCTGGCCCTTAGGGTCTAATTAGCTCCATACCTTAGTTTTAGAATGAAGGAGGTCTGGTATCTCTCTGTCTCTCTGTCTCGGGACTCGATTTCCCAACACCTCGCAAGGGGAGCTTGGAAATACTGGAGCTGGATTTCTCGGCAAGATTAAAGACAGCGTCTCTCTCAGTGCATCAGCTGGAGGGTCGGCTTCCTTTGGCACTTGCTGTAGCGAGCTGCGTCGGGCACGTAGATAGTAAAACTGCTCCAAACCACCGTGTGTTTGCTAGGGCAAGTGTGGGCATATTTATACCTTGAAGGTGTGGAATTTGACGTAAAGGTGGACATAATAACCTCATCAAAGAATGGCAGTTCTTTGAAAACTCCATGAGTTATTTGACAATTCAATATTGAAGCAAGGGGAAGTCCCTAACTGCTGAAGCCGAGTTTTCCAAGAAATCGTTGTGGCTTTTGGAACTAGTAGAAGTATCCATGCCTGTATTTGGACTGCATGGGCTATGCCTAAATATGGTTATGACTTCTCTGCCTATATAAGGGCAAGGTGATTTGTACCTATATAAGGACATTAATCGGGGAAAATTACACTAGGGTCCTAAAATGCTATACAACAGCATAAGAGTTGCATATACGAAGGTTGAGTGGTAGTGAGTTCCATAATTCTGGCCCATAAAAGGCAAAGGACCGCCCTCACTGTTTTCCCAGTCTCACTTTTGGAATAATGTTCAGTTTGGATTTACTCGACCAGAGCTTCCGTTTAGGGATATAAGGATGGATCAAAGATCGTATGTAGAGAGAACCAGCCTGAAGCAGAACTTTATACAAACAGCATGGTGAGCAAAAGAACAAAGGAGTAAACCTAGATCTTTGTGACTGGGGTGAATGCTTGCATTGTTCAGCATTCTGTCCATTAATTTTTCCTTTTGCTATAGTAACTGGACCAACACTTTATGAACAGTCTGCTGCCATTTTAACAAGGATTAGTAGTTCCCAGATACAACAGATTGCCATAATCGAGTTTAAAGTTTATTAGAGCCTGCAGAATAGTTTTGTGAGTATCCAAAGTTAGGAACCATAGAATCTTTCTCAAACATCTGAGCAAGCCAAAACAGCATGCCACTACCTTGATAATTTGCTGATCTATGGTCAGTCGATCATTCAAACAATAACCCAAATTCTTAACGACTTGCTTAGGAGAAAGGCAAATACCTAACTCCTCCGGCCAACAATGGGGTCCCTAAGCCGGGGTGGATTACCCATTATTAGAACTTCAGTTTTTCTTCCATTTAATTTCAGGCAATTGAGCCGCATCTAGATTGCCACTTACTAAAGACAGTGAACCATATAGGTGTGGTGCTATTGTCCATAGTGCAAACCCATATCACAATTTGCTTATCATCTGCACAAAAGTAGAGACAGAGAAGCAATAATTTTCCACTGTGTATACGCCAATGAGCAAATAGATTTGTTAAATAGTGTTGAGCTCAAAGAGGACCCTTGGGGAACTCCATGAGGTGGTCCGTACATTGAAGATTGATACATTTTTTCGATGACCTGAAACAAACGATCTTCCAGAAATCACTGAAACCAGGATAAAGCAAGCCCTTGGAGCACCAACTTCTGTCAATCTCTTGAGGATGTGAAACAGTATTGGACATGGCACTTAAATCTAGGAGAATTAGAGCCGCAGTTCCACCTCTGACCGACTCCTGCCTAAGATATTCAGTATTAAACAAAACAAGAGCAACCCATATGTCCTTGCAAACTGGGTAAGTACAGTTGTACTGAAGAAACAGCGTTCACAAGGAACTCATTTAGACATTTTTGATAACAAATGTATGGCAATTTAATTAATTACCCTGCCTGATAGAAAACTCTATACTGGTTATATCTTCTGTATATTTCTATAATTTAATCATTTAATTTTATACTGACAAGCTCACTGGACATCCAAATGGTTATAGCCTATTTCACCGAACTAGGCACTTTATTTCTACAAAGATCAACAGTTTATATACATTTCACATAAAAACATTGAAAAAAACATTAAAAAAGATTCACATAACCCCAAGTGTGGTGACCGTAACCATATATACAGTGAAAAATTGTGACATGTTCAATTCAAGGTTATCAGTACAGAAACAAAAAAACAACAAAAGGACACTGTATAAAATGAGACAATTTTGTTTGTTGTGTGTGTCTCTTTACTCTATTTCGTCGACGGCGTTTCGACCCTCTCTAGATACCGGGTCTCATCAGGACAGTTTATCTGGGGACAGTACTTGCGTGTAAACCAGTGAAAATCCAACGGTTAGAAGACTCGTCTTTTACTCCGAGCCAGTGGATATGATTAACGTCCACTTTAACGATTAATTTGATGCTAAATCTGCTAGCGGCGTGTGTTTACTTCTTATATTTCAAGGAAGGGAGGGAGAGAAGAATACTCAATCCCGCGTGGTCCTTGAAATATAAGAAGTAAACACACGCCGCTAGCAGATTTAGCATCAAATTAATTGTTAAAGTGGACGTTAATCATATCCACTGGCTCGAGTCTTCTAACCGTTGGATTTTCACTGGTTTACACGCAAGTACTGTCCCCAGATAAACTGTCCTGATGAGACCCGGTATCTAGAGAGGGTCGAAACGCCGTCGACGGAATAGAGTAAAGAGACACACACAACAAACAAAATTGTCTCATTTTATACAGTGTCCTTTTGTTGTTTTTTTGTTTCTGTACTGATAACCTTGAATTGAACATGTCACAATTTTTCACTGTATATATGGTTACGGTCACCACACTTGGGGTTATGTGAATCTTTTTTAATGTTTTTTTCAATGTTTTATGTGAAATGTATATAAACTGTTGATCTTTGTAGAAATAAAGTGCCTAGTTCGGTGAAATAGGCTATAACCATTTGGATGTTCAGTGAGCTTGTCAGTATAAGATATTCAGTGACTCCTAGCAGCAATGAACACAACAAAAGAAGCTATTGCAGCACACCCATATCACGTAGATACATTTCTAATATCCAAAAACAATACTGGACACACGTTAGATAAATTCCATGGTCTAGTTAGTTTCTACAGGATGAGGATGATACAATTAAACAGATAATGTATGTGGCATTCAAAATAATCAAATAAGATCATCAGTAGTAGTTCCTTGTCTCTTTTATTAATTTCCCCAAAATTCCCAGCACAAGATTAGCCTACACGTGTTTCGTCTGTACTCAGTCTTTTTCAATGCAAAATGGGAATGTTGGCAGAATTAGATCAGAAAACAAGTCCGTCCCCGCAGAGCATCTGATAGTATATTCCAAAGTCCAAATGCGGATGTCGTAGTCTATGATATTAAATACAGAGAAATAAAATAAGGTACAACACCTAACAGCAATGTTTCGGTGCTGTGCTCCGGAGGAAATCCAGACTGGGAAGGATGCAATATATTATGGGCTTCCAGAAATGTGGAATGCATTAAATGCTTCTTAAGGATCTTGGTGTGAGAGACAGGTAAGGAATAGGGTGATATTTGACTCAATCAGATACCTCCAAATTGTTTTTTAATAGTGGTAGTACCATTGCTTGTTTCCATGCTCCAGGGATCTTGCTGCAAGGTAGGGGAGTGTTCAGCAACCCAATTAAGATCGGGGAGAGCGTAGGGCTGATTGTGTTTAGCTTATCCAGAGGAAGAAGGTCTGAAGGAGAACCTGACTTAATAGCCTTTGACAAAGCCAGAAAATACGCGGTCTTTAAATGCTGAAAACAAAGTGAATCTCGCTTTAGGGACATTAGTTGCAGTAGTTACATTAGCTGGAATAGCGGAACTTTCAAAGGCTGAATAGATAGCTCTTACCTTGTTACAGAAAAATTCAGCCAATTCGTTGCAAACATTTGCAGAGAGGGGAACAAGGCAACCCATTAGAAGGATTAAATAAAGATTTTGCAATCTGAAAATTTTCTTTGGGGGGAGTTGCTAGTTGTAGAATTTTTTATCGTGTAATGCGGTCCCTGAGGATGTACAGGCCCTATGGTAGATTCCAGTAACCTCCTTCGGCCTTAGGTTATCAATTATTAATAAGTGCTTGCACCACAGGCATGCTAATCGCTTGCAGTCCTTTTTTTTAGGGCTAAGACCACATCCTTCCACCAGGCAGGGGGGGTGCAGTAATTAACTTTACTGCTGGGTTATAGGTGTAGTACTAAATCCACAAACAGTTCTTTCATTTTCTTTGAAAAAATTTACTTTTGATGTAATTTTGCTTTCCAATCCTAAGCATTTTGGCATAGACACAGAATTTATACTAACCCCTCCCCCTATATGATAACATAGGTTCAGACATAGATATATTTCTATATATGCATGGATTTAGCTATTTTTATGCATGTTTTATTATAGTGTGTGTGTATGTAGCTAGCTGAGTGGAGTCATGTAGGAATTTCTGGGATTTCTCTTACATTTCTATGCACTTGGGTGAAAGAAGAGCAGAGGAATGTACTTCACTACCCTAATGGACTGAAGCCTGACATATTTAGAGTCCTTCATTAGGCAGGCAGAGATATCTGTGCTTTCAGAAGAACTCTCTGAAGTTACTGAAGCTTTTGATGTTCAGTGCAGCCGCATAGGAAAGTTTTGGGATTTTCAAAACAAACTCCCAAAGTGAAAACAAGTCATTTCCCATGTAGGAAATCAGCCTTTTCTGCGTGGCCACCCCAGAGTTTTCGCCTTTTGCTGGCCTGTATTCTTTTTCCTGGCTTAAGAACTCTGACCATGTTAACCAGTAGTAAAGTTCCTGTGTTGTGCCTTTTAAACAAGGGGAATTAGCATATTTCTAATTGGTATATTTGACTTACTTGTAGGTCCCTAGCATATTGTAAAAAGTGTACCCAGGACCATTAAGTTAAGTGTCGCTAGTGGACTGCAGCACCTTTTGTGATGGCAGTGCAAACCTGTCGCCAGGTCTGCTTGTGCGGTTTGACTGTGGCAGCGTAAAAACTGCAATTAGACCTGTCAAAATAAATCAATCCTTTTGACAGGCAGTAATCTAATGTTAAGATGACCTTACAATAGTTAGAGCTTAAAAGCAATTTTTCATTGTGGCAGGCCATGCTTTCCTAAGTAGAAAACAAGAGTTCAGATTACAAATCCTAATAATGTATCTCTTTAATGGGATTAGCCAGAAAATACTTATACAACTATTTTTCATTGATTAATGAGGATTTTTAATAAATGTTTAGGAAACGTAGCTTTTACAAAGTTCCCTTTTTTCTGCCTGATGTTTCTGAAGGCTAATTTTCCATTTGCTCTCCAACTTTTACAAGCCAGTAGTTAGTATTTCAAAAGGTCTGAACATGGTGCAAAGAGCCTCCAGGTGCAAACAGTAGCCTGACCTGAATGGGAAGAGTCGACTCCTCTGAATTTGACAAAATATGCAGGGTACTGTTTGACATTAGTGTCAAATCCTGTTTGAATGTCAAATCCTGCATGACAGATCTGCTGGCTTTACATATAACACTCTATGGGAGCACTTGAAAGGAATAGAGGCAGGATGCCAAAACAATTATTGTGTATCTATTGTCTGGTTGCTGAAACCCCTACTTTTGTTCTGCCTGACTTGTCTTTGGGCTTTACATGTAACACTGGAGGTTCATTTAAATGGAAGAGAAAAAGGATGCCAAATTACATTCTTGTTTATACACTGTCTGGTTGCTGGAGAACCCTACTTTTGCTCTACCAGATGTCTGTCTGTTGGTTTATTGTGGGTGCAGTGACTGCCCCATACTGGATTTTTCTCATGTATGTGGGAGGACACTAGGATTACCATAGTAGTACACACACACACCTGCCACTCTGAGCCCTAATTTAGTGTGGCCGAAGACTTTCATCATCTTAAAAATTATCAAAGTGCAAGGCGGAGCTACGCGGGCATCCAAAATGGCCACGTAGGCCAGTAGCTCTTGGTGCCCCGCGCCTCGCCCTCTATAACCCTGGCAGTATCCTGCAGCGCTTTTGGGGTGCTGTCCTGGCGTAGAACAGGCGGCGTGCAGCAGTGTTGCCCAGGGCCCGCGGTGTGCCAGTAAACGGGAGCGCCGCGCCCGTGTATCCTGGGCCTCCGCCGCCACGGACGCCGGGGACTCGAGTGGAGGGACGGCCGGCACCGGACCCATAAACATCGGCGGCGCGGACCGGAAGCTCCCGGCCGCGTCGCGTCCTGAATCCGATATCTGACCGGAGACCCCTGTGTGCCTATGACGGGGCTCCGGTCGCGGTGAGGTGACTGTCGGAGGCCAAGTGGCGGCCCAGGGGCGTGTCTCCCTCCCCCAGCTGGCCTTGCCTGCAGTGGCGCGATCTGGGGGCCCGATGATCGCGGGGCCCCCCTGATTATCTGTGTTGTTGAAGCCGCCGGCAGATTGGCGTGCCCTGATGCCGGACTACTGCCCCCCCCCCCCTCCGTCCCCTGCCTGGTGTTTATGGGGAGTTTGGGACCGCATTGTGCTGCGCGCTGGGGGCCCCGCTGTTGACCGGACCTGGTTGTGTGCAGCGGCGAGCTGGAGTGACATTGGGGCCGGGGCGCTCCTGGACATAATCGTAGCCCGTATTTACGGATTGAGGCCCCCTTGCCGCTTTTACCGCCCGCATGACTGGCCTGGAGGGTTCCTACATTGCTAAGGGTGCAGCGGATGGTCGGGGGGAGGCCCGAGCTGCCATCTGATAGCGGAGATTTCTTCCAGGACCTGAGGTGTGAATTGCTGGCGTCTTCTGGCCTTCCGAGGATCGTGTTAAGGTTGGCTTGGTGTCCTTGATGGCGCCCCGTTTGACCAGGTGAGACTGGAGATTGACAGTTGAGTTCTGGTGCTAGGAGCCCTTTGTGCTGCCGGACTGTTGGCGGACACCACCCCTCCGGTGGCGTATGCACTTGACTTGCATCTACGACTTCTGTATTGCAACCTGAGGGTGGGTTGACCCTGTGGGCCGGCGTAGTGGCTCAAGAACCTGAGATACCTACCTGATCTGTCTGTGGAGTGCCTCTTGATCTATCCAGCGAGGGGCTGGAGGGGTGGCATCGGTGGTCACGGCGGTGGTGTTATTGATCGGAATTTCATCTTACTCCATTGCCAGGAGTCGGTGACCCTCAACGTACTCTCTTCAGAAGGCCGCCCGGTCGGAGGGCGAAAAGCCGCAGCCCGGTCCATCCAATCTAACAAGTTGGATCGATATACGTTGCCCAGGGCCTCCCCCACCGGGTTGGGCCAGCAGCTGGGAGGTAATAGAGAATCTGCTGAAAAGGCGTCAGAGCCCTCGCTGCAGGATGTCATGGCCGCCATTAAAGGTGTTAAGACCTCCTTGGGGCAACAGATGGTGGCACTGGACCATAAGCTGGACACTGTGTCGATTGAGGTCAATCTGATTCGTGCTGATCTCACCAAAACTAGTGAGAAGGTCAAGTCGCTTGATATTAAAACTGCGAGCTTGACTGATGATGTCTCCGAGCTGCAGCGGGAGGTTCGTGCACTCAAAGCTGCCAGTGACTTGGCGAGCCGCAAGCTGGACGATTACGAAGGGCAGGCTCGGAGGAACAATATACGAATAATTGGCATCCCGGAGAAAGCGGAAGGTCTGGCCCCGGATCTCTTTGTCGAAGACGTTATCCTTAACCATCTGAAGCTGAAAGGGTTGAGTAACTTTTTCACGATAGAGCGAGCTCATAGAATTCTGGGAGGACGGCCCAAGCTGGGGGCACCGCCGCGTCCAATGATCGCAAAGCGCTCAACTTCAGGGATAGAGACGCTATCCTGCAGGCCTCCAGATCCGGGGGCCCCCTGAAGTAGGAGAATTCCACACTCACCTTCTTTCTAGACTTTACCCAGGCGGTCCAGAGACAGCGGCAGAGCTTCATTGGAGTCAAGAAGCGGCTCAGGTACAGGGGATTTAAGTATTCAATGTTGTACACGGCCAAGCTGCGAGTTGAAGTGGCGGAGAAAGCTTGGTTCTTTGATAACCCAGAAATTGCCTCGGACTGGCTGGAGAGTCTCTCCCCCAAGGGAATCCCCCAGGGGAAGGCGGCGGAGATGGACATGGTGTTCGGGAACAGGAATGATGATCGCCGTTGTGGTGATGATAGTATGGGCTGTTGAGGGGGAGCGCTGCTTGTTACTTAATCCTGCTTGGTTAACTTCAGGCACGAGATATGTCTCCTGTGGGCGGGTGCAGGGATGCGGGGCTCTAGCTTCCTCCTCTGATATATATTTAGATGGTTATTAGTTTAAGTATGGGGCGACAGGCATGCTGCGAGTTGGGGGTTGGCAAATGCTGTGAGCAGGGGTGCAGTGTGGGGGAAGGATGGGATGGGTGTGTTGTTTTGTAATTGAGGTTCTTCTTTTGTTATTCCTTTTTCTTATCTTTTTAAGTCAGGTGATACCACTGTAGTCATACATTTTACCCATGGGTAAAATGGCTCAGAGTAGTCGGGGATCAGGGATAAGACTGTTGAGTTGGAATGTGAATGGTCTGGGTGATAAGATTAAGAGAGGGATGGTCAGCCACCTTATTAGACGGCACTCCCCAGACGTGGTTTTGTTGCAGGAGACGCACTCGGTTGGTAATAGATGCATGGCCCTCCATAAAGGGGGGTATAAGTTGGTGGTGCATGCTGGGTTTACCACTGGCTCTTGGGGAGTCGGTGTCCTGGTTAAGAACTCCTGTCTGTGCTGGCTACTTGGGTGGACCAAAGGGGCAGATATGCGGGTGTCTCAGGGCAGGTGGGGGGCAACACTGTAACCTTTTTGTCTGTATATGTGCGACCAGGCCTCCAGGCTGAGACCTTCCATGATTTGAGTGCTGTCTTTCTCACGCTGCCCGTCGGTGGCCTAGTCTTGGGTGGCGACTTCAATGCTATTTTGGATGGGGAGGTAGACCGCGGCCCACGAGGCCGCTTAGGCCAACACAGAGATGGCTCCCGGAATTCTTAGACACGCTGGGGTTGGTTGATAGTTGGTGGATACGTAACCCAACGCTGCTGCAGTACACCCATATTTCGGCAGCTCACGGTAGCTTATCTAGGATAGATTACATTTCGTTACCTGCGGCGATGGCGACCATGATCCACGAGGTGAAGTCTCTTGGGAGGGGCATTTCTGACCATTCTCCACTATGGATCCGACTTGCACTTGATCCACCGGCAGCGGGGAGGGTCGCACACATCAGTGCCTGGCAGTTAAAGGACCTAGCAATCAAAAAAGAGGTGCTCCGGATGACAGACCGTTATTTTCTGGAGAACGAGGGGTCGGTGGACTCTGCGCAGTCCATCTGGGAAGCGTACAAAACAGTCACGAGAGGTGAGGTACTATCCTTTGTGTCAGGCAAGAAGAAGAAACGACAAGCAGATGTAGCCCAGAAAGAGACGGAGGTTATTCTGTTGGAGGAGAAGCTGGCTGAGTCACATACTCCTGAGGAGCCTCACTTGCTGAGGCTCCGACAGGAGGAATATAGGGATCTCGTTAGAGATGGAGCAGTGGCCCATAATAATGCAGTCCTGAGCGGTATATATGAGCACTGCGTTAAAGCCGGTAAATTGATTGCATGGCTCGAGCATGGGGAACGAGCGTCTTGGCTGGTGCCCGAACTGGAGGGGCTGGATTCCTGTAGTATCACGGATCCCCAGGCAGTGGCAAATTAGTTTTCTGAGTATTAAAAGAAGGTTTACTCGACCGGTAGTGAATTTACGGAAGCAGAGAATAGCGCAATGGTCAGAGACATTGTAATGCCGAGTTTGTCTGAGGACGATAGGAGTTACCTTGACACTGCGTTCACAGAAGATGAAGTAGCTCAAGCGATCAGGCAGATAAAATCCAGTAAGGCGACGGGCCCTAACTGGATACCGATTGAGCTGTATAAATTGAATGCGGGTATGCTCGTCCCATACGTCCGAGCCATGTTCCTGGAAAGCAAGGAGAAAGGTGAACTTCCATAAGACCAACGTGTGGCCAATATTGTGGTCATACATAAAGTCGGTAAGCCTAAGACACAATGCTCATCTTATAGGCCCATATCACTTCTCAACGCAGAACCTAAAATTTTTGCGAAACTCCTGGCCACAAGGCTAGTCATGGTAATTACGACCCTTATCCGTCCGGATCAATCCAGTTTCATGCCTCGTCGCAACACGGCGCTGAATTTGCGTCAATTGCATGGCATCCTAGGTGGCTCCCCGCAGATCCATGAGCCGACAGTGTTGGTATCTTTAGATGCCACCATGGCCTTTGATAGAGTGGAGTGGCAATATTTATTTGCGGTGTTGGCAAAGATGGGCTTCGGAAGTCCGGTCATTTTTCTCTGGGTAGAGGCACGAGACAGGGATGACCGTTGTCGCCGTTGCTCTTTACAATTGCGATGAAGCCCTTGGCGGCCTGGGTCAGATGGGACAGATCGATACGGGGCTTACGATGGTCACCGGGCTGGGAAGATAAGATCTCGCTTTATGCTGATGACGTTTTGCTTTACCTCACCGACCCCGAGTGTTCCCTCCGTAACTTTCTGGATGTGCTTGCCATTTTTGGTAGATATTCTGGACTGGCTATAAACTGGGCTAAGTCAGTGCTTTTTGTTTTGGTGGGCGACCCACCGGTGGTTCCGCAGTCGTGCCCTGTTCATATTGAGATGGTTAGATACAGATACCTGGGTATATTTATCACGCTAAACCCACAGTTAAGATATGTCAATAACCTAACTACCCCATTGAACAGGTGCAAGACAGATGTGGAGCGCTGGAAAACTCTTCCGCTCTCCTTGCTTGGGAGAGCGATGCTCTTCAAGATGATGGCTCTGCCTCGATTTTTGTATGTCTTGCAGAACTCGATGGACCCAGTACCGGCAGCATATTTCAGGGAGATAGAGACCCTTCAGAGGAAGCTCCTGTGGGACGGTAGGGCCCGTATAGCGTTTAATAAACGGACTCTCCCGTGGTATGACGGCGGGATTGGACTTCCAGATTTACGAAAGTATTATTGGACCTCACAACTGGCCGCAATGAATCATGTTATTTATGGACCCCCCCGGGAATCAGGCTATGCCATGGATTGGGGTCAGGCCCCTGGTGGTATGCAGGAGAGAGCTCTGTATTCCAGGCCTGGGAGGTTTCCGTTGACTGACCCAACCGGCCATGCAGTCCAGGTGTGGCATACATTTACACAACAAGGAGCACAGAGGGAAAACCAGGACACAGGTCACCCTCCACTCATAAAGTCATTCAAACTATAATGACCTGGTCCTACTCAGGCAATGTTCTTTAGTCTCTTTTATACGAATGTACTACTCGTTGCAAATCTTTACAACTCTCTCCCCTATCTTCAAAGTTCATGGGGTAGAAAGTACACCATTATCATGCCAGATATTATTAAAAAACCTTAATCCCTTACTAGACAGTCGTGCTGCTGAACACACAACAATGTATATTGTGAAAAAAATGGGTGAGAAAGCGAGATGACCCCTCACGGGCGAACCACCAGTGTTGCCCTGTTCTCATCATCGGCAGTCATCAAGCTTTAAAAGAAATGTGTCCAAACAAACATAGAAGTGTATGTGCAAAAAGGAAGTGCAGTGGAAAGAATAATAAAAAGCTGGGCATGGCTATTACTATATATGGCGTGTGGTATGTGGCTATATGAGTAATAGCCACGCCCAGCTTTTTAAGTAGATAGGCTGCACCAAGGAATGGAATAAAGGTCGTATAAGCGTGCATTTCCTATCTGTCTACAGCACATTGTTCATTTTTTGTATGTGTCTTTTATTATTCTTTCCACTGCACTTCCTTTTTGCACATACACTTCTATGTTTGTTTGGTGGTTCGCCCGTGAGGGGTCATCTCGCTTTCTCACACTCTATTTCCACTTTGTTCCTGATTTTCTTAAAGGTTTTTGTTGGCTGTTTATTTGCCTGAAGTCTTTGCCCTTATTGGCTTCATACATTAACATAAGCCAGGCCAGCTATTCGAGAATTTATATGGGGAAGAAATAGCTATTCTGTGGCACCAGAGCATATGATTAATATTTTACTCCTGTATTTATTTAGCTCAGGTGATTCCCGCTTCCTTACCAAACTGCCTCAGAACTTTGTGACTGATAGTCCCGCCAGCACCCACATTTTGGCCATCCTGTTTGTTATTCTGGAGCGGCTTACACCAGCACGTCCCTCGTTCTCTTCTGGTTTTATATTTCCAGAGTTGGGGTTGGTGATGGGGTTGGATGATGCACTATCATCATTTTTGCAATAGAAGGTGCTAAACTGCCAGTGCTTTAACAATCCTCGGAAGCTTGTTTCCGGTCCAGGGAAGGCATGGCTTGGCAGTTCGGGCTGGACTGTTCCCATGAGGCACAGGGTCAGACTGATTTGCATATAGCCATGTCTGAACTGGGGTGGCAGAGTGGGCTAAAGAACGGTGATGGATTAAACCCAGATCTTTTGACTGGGTGTGAGTGTTTGATTGGTTCAGATGCTCCGTCCATCACCACCCCCTTTTGTACCACCCCTGAATAGTGCATGGGTGCACATGTGGCACACATACATGCCCTAAGGGCATGTATGTCTGCCACATGCCACTGTTAAAAATTGCAAAAAATTGCTTTTTTCACTGTTTTTGATATTTTCCACCAACTTGTAGTTGGTGGTAAATAACGAATCCTGAAATGGGAAAATCACTCATTTGAGTGCTCCCTACATTAAGGAATCGGTAATTTACCGAATCGGTATTTTAAGAATTCGGTAATTTACTGATTCCTTAAATTACCGATTCGGTAAATTACCGAATCCTTCAATTTGGCCTCCTACATCTGAAAAGCCTAATACTGGTCGGTAACGGCCGAAATTCGGTAATTTCGGCCGTTACTGACCGGTATTAGGCTACCTACATCTGGCCCTTAGGGTCTAATTAGCTCCATACCTTAGTTTAGGATGAAGGAGGTCTGGTATCTCTCTGTCTCTCTGTCTCGGGACTCGATTTCCCAACACCTCGCAAGGGGAGCTTGGAAATACTGGAGCTGGATTTCTCGGCAAGATTAAAGACAGCGTCTCTCTCAGTGCATCAGCTGGAGGGTCGGCTTCCTTTGGCACTTGCTGTAGCGAGCTGCGTCGGGCACGTAGATAGTAAAACTGCTCCAAACCACCGTGTGTTTGCTAGGGCAAGTGTGGGCATATTTATACCTTGAAGGTGTGGAATTTGACGTAAAGGTGGACATAATACCCTCATCAAAGAATGGCAGTTCTTTGAAAACTCCACGAGTTCTTTGACAAATCAATATTGAAGCAAGGGGAAGTCCCTAACTGCTGAAGCCGAGTTTTCCAAGAAATCGTTGTGGCTTTTGTATCCATGCCTGTATTTGGACTGCATGGGCTATGCCTAAATATGGTTATGACTTCTCTGCCTATATAAGGACAAGGTGATTTGTACCTATATAAGGACATTAATCGGGGAAAATTACACTAGGGTCCTGAAATGCTATACAACAGCATAAGAGTTGCATATACGAAGGTTGAGTGGCAGTGAGTTCCATAACTTTGGCCCATAAAAGGCAAAGGACCACCCTCACTGTTTTCCCAGTCTCACTTTTGGAATAATGTCCAGTTTGGATTTACTCGACCAGAGCTCCCGTCTAGGGATATAAGGATGGATCAAAGATCGTATGTAGAGAGAACCAGCCTGAAGCAGAACTTTATACAAACAGCATGGTGAGCAAAAGAACAATGGAGTAAACCTAGATCTTTGTGACTGGGGTGAATGCTTGCATTGTTCAGCATTCTGTCCATTAATTTTTCCTTTTGCTATAGTAACTGGACCAACACTTTATGAACAGTCTGCTGCCATTTTAACAAGGAATTAGTAGTTCCCAGATACAACAGATTGCCATAATCGAGTTTAAAGTTTATTAGAGCCTGCAGAATAGTTTTGTGAGTATCCAAAGTTAGGAACCATAGAATCTTTCTCAAACATCTGAGCAAGCCAAAACAGCATGCCACTACCTTGATAATTTGCTGATCTATGGTCAGTCGATCATTCAAACAATAACCCAAATTCTTAACGACTTGCTTAGGAGAAAGGCAAATACCTAACTCCTCCGGCCAACAATGGGGTCCCTAAGCCGGGGTGGATTACCCATTATTAGAACTTCAGTTTTTCTTCCATTTAATTTCAGGCAATTGAGCCGCATCTAGATTGCCACTTACTAAAGACAGTGAACCATATTAGGTGTGGTGCTATTGTCCATAGTGCAAACCCATATCACAATTTGCTTATCATCTGCACAAAAGTAGAGACAGAGAAGCAATAATTTTCCACTGTGTATACGCCAATGAGCAAATAGATTTGTTAAATAGTGTTGAGCTCAAAGAGGACCCTTGGGGAACTCCATGAGGTGGTCTGTACATTGAAGATTGATACATTTTTTCGATGACCTGAAACAAATGATCTTCCAGAAATCACTGAAACCAGGATAAAGCAAGCCCTTGGACCACCAACTTCTGTCAATCTCTTGAGGATGTGAAACAGTGTTGGACATGGCACTTAAATCTAGGAGAATTAGAGCCGCAGTTCCACCTCTGACCGACTCCTGCCTAAGATATTCAGTATTAAACAAAACAAGAGCAACCCATATGTCCTTGCAAACTGGGTAAGTACAGTTGTACTGAAGAAACAGCGTTCACAAGGAACTCATTTAGACATTTTTGATAACAAATTTATGGCAATTTAATTAATTACCCTGCCTGATAGAAAACTCTATACTGGTTATATCTTCTGTATATTTCTATGATTTAATCATTTAATTTTATACTGACAAGCTCACTGGACATCCAAATGGTTATAGCCTATTTCACCGAACTAGGCACTTTATTTCTACAAAGATCAACAGTTTATATACATTTCACATAAAAACATTGAAAAAAACATTAAAAAAGATTCACATAACCCCAAGTGTGGTGACCGTAACCATATATACAGTGAAAAATTGTGACATGTTCAATTCAAGGTCATCAGTACAGAAACAAAAAAACAACAAAGGACACTGTATAAAATGAGACAATTTTGTTTGTTGTGTGTGTCTCTTTACTCTATTTCGTCGACGGCGTTTCGACCCTCTCTAGATACCGGGTCTCATCAGGACAGTTTATCTGGGGACAGTACTTGCTTGTAAACCAGTGAAAATCCAACGGTTAGAAGACTCGTCTTTTACTCCGAGCCAGTGGATATGATTAACGTCCACTTTAACGATTAATTTGATGCTAAATCTGCTAGCGGCGTGTGTTTACTTCTTATATTTCAAGGAAGGGAGGGAGAGAAGAATACTCAATCCCGCGTGGTCCTTGAAATATAAGAAGTAAACACACGCGGCTAGCACATTTAGCATCAAATTAATCGTTAAAGTGGACGTTAATCATATCCACTGGCTCGAGTCTTCTAACCGTTGGATTTTCACTGGTTTACACGCAAGTACTGTCCCCAGATAAACTGTCCTGATGAGACCCGGTATCTAGAGAGGGTCGAAACGCCGTCGACGGAATAGAGTAAAGAGACACACACAACAAACAAAATTGTCTCATTTTATACAGTGTCCTTTTGTTATTTTTTTGTTTCTGTACTGATAACCTTGAATTGAACATGTCACAATTTTTCACTGTATATATGGTTACGGTCACCACACTTGGGGTTATGTGAATCTTTTTTAATGTTTTTTTCAATGTTTTTATGTGAAATGTATATAAACTGTTGATCTTTGTAGAAATAAAGTGCTTAGTTCGGTGAAATAGGCTATAACCATTTGGATGTCCAGTGAGCTTGTCAGTATAAGATATTCAGTGACTCCTAGCAGCAATGAACACAACAAAAGAAGCTATTGCAGCACACCCATATCACCTAGATACATTTCTAATATCCAAAAACAATACTGGACACACGTTAGATAAATTCCATGGTCTAGTTAGTTTCTACAGGATGAGGATGATACAATTAAACAGATAATGTATGTGGCATTCAAAATAATCAAATAAGATCATCAGTAGTAGTTCCTTGTCTCTTTTATTAATTTCCCTAAAATTCCCAGCACAAGATTAGCCGACACGTGTTTCGTCTGTACTCAGTCTTTTTCAATGCAAAATGGGAATGTTGGCAGAATTAGATCAGAAAACAAGTCCGTCCCCGCAGAGCATCTGATAGTATATTCCAAAGTCCAAATGCGGATGTCGTAGTCTATGATATTAAATACAGAGAAATAAAATAAGGTACAACACCTAACAGCAATGTTTCGGTGCTGTGCTCCGGAGGAAATCCAGACTGGCAAGGATGCAATATATTATGGGCTTCCAGAAATGTGGAAGGCATTAAATGCTTCTTAAGGATCTTGGTATGAGAGACAGGTAAGGAATAGGGTGATATTTGACTCAATCAGATACCTCCACATTGTTTTTTAATAGTGGTAGTACCATTGCTTGTTTCCATGCTCCAGGGATCTTGCTGCAAGGTAGGGAAGTGTTCAGCAACCCAATTAAGATCGGGGAGAGCGTAGGGCTGATTGTGCTTAGCTTATCCAGAGGAAGAAGGTCTGAAGGAGAACCTGACTTAATAGCCTTTGACAAAGCCAGAAAATATGCGGTCTTTAAATGCTGAAAACAAAGTGAATCTCGCTTTAGGGACATTAGTTGCAGTAGTTACATTAGCTGGAATAGCGGAACTTTCAAAGGCTGAATAGATAGCTCTTACCTTGTTACAGAAAAATTCAGCCAATTCGTTGCAAACATTTGCAGAGAGGGGAACAAGGCAACCCATTAGAAGGATTAAATAAAGATTTTGCAATCTGAAAATTTTCTTTGGGGGGAGTTGCTAGTTGTAGAATTTTTTATCGTGTAATAAGCGGTCCCTGAGGATGTACAGGCCCTATGGTAGATTCCAGTAACCTCCTTCGGCCTTAGGTTATCATTTATTAATAAGTGCTTGCACCACATGCATGCTAATCGCTTGCAGTCCTTTTTTTTTAGGGCTAAGACCACATCCTTCCACCAGGCAGGGGGGGTGCAGTAATTAACTTTACTGCTGGGTTATAGGTGTAGTACCAAATCCACAAACAGTTCTTTCATTTTCTTTGAACAAATTTACTTTTGATGTAATTTTGCTTTCCAATCCTAAGCAGTTGGCATAGACACAGAATTTATACTAACCCCTCCCCCTATATGATAACATAGGTTCAGACATAGATATATTTCTATATATGCATGGATTTAGCTATTTTTATGCATGTTTTATTATAGTGTGTGTGTATGTAGCTAGCTGAGTGGAGTCTTGTAGGAATTTCTGGGATTTCTCTTACATTTCTATGCACTTGGGTGAAAGAAGAGCAGAGGAATGTACTTCACTACCCTAATGGACTGAAGCCTGACATATTTAGAGTCCTTCATCAGGCAGGCAGAGATATCTGTGCTTTCAGAAGAACTCTCTGAAGTTACTGAAGCTTTGATGTTCAGTGCAGCCGCATAGGAAAGTTTTGGGATTTTCAAAAACAAACTCCCAAAGTGAAAACAAGTCATTTCCCATGTAGGAAATCAGCCTTTCTGCGTGGCCACCCCAGAGTTTTCGCCTTTTGCTGGCCTGTATTCTTTTTCCTGGCTTAAGAACTCTGACCATGTTAACCAGTAGTAAAGTTCCTGTGTTCTGCCTTTTAAACAAGGGGAATTAGCATATTTCTAATTGGTATATTTGACTTACTTGTAGGTCCCTAGAATATTGTAAAAAGTGTACCCAGGACAATTAAGTTAAGTGTCGCTAGTGGACTGCAGCACCTTTTGTGATGGCAGTGCAAGCCTGTCGCCAGGTCTGCTTGTGCGGTTTGACTGTGGCAGCGTAAAAACTGCAATTAGACCTGTCAAAATAAATCAATCCTTTAGACAGGCAGAAATCTAATGTTAAGATGACCTTACAATAGTTAGAGCTTAAAAGCATTTTTTCGTTGTGGCAGGCCATGCTTTCCTAAGTAGAAAACAAGAGTTCAGATTACAAATCCTAATAATGTATCTCTTTAATGGGACTAGCCAGAAAATACTTATGCAACTATTTTTCATTGATTAATGAGGATTTTTAATAAATGTTTAGGAAAAGTAGCTTTTAGAAAGTTCCCTTTTTTCTGCCTGATGTTTCTAAAGGCTAATTTTCCATTTGCTCTCCAACTTTTACAAGCCAGTATTTAGTATTTCAAAAGGTCTGAACATGGTGCAAAGAGCCTCCAGGTGCAAACAGTAGCCTGACCTGAATGGGAAGAGTCGACTCCTCTGAATTTGACAAAATATGCAGGGTACTGTTTGACATTAGTGTCAAATCCTGTTTGAATGTCAAATCCTGCATGACAGATCTGCTGGCTTTACATATAACACTCTATGGGAGCACTTGAAAGGAATAGAAGCAGGATGCCAAAACAATTATTGTGTATCTATTGTCTGGTTGCTGAAACCCCTACTTTTGTTCTGCCTGACTTGTCTTTGGGCTTTACATGTAACACTGGAGGTGCATTTAAATGGAAGAGAAAAAGGATGCCAAATTACATTCTTGTTTATACACTGTCTGGTTGCTGGAGAACCCTACTTTTGCTCTACCAGATGTCTGTCTGTTGGTTTATTGTGGGTGCAGTGACTGCCCCATACTGGATTTTTCTCATGTATGTGGGAGGACACTAGGATTACCATAGTAGTACACACACACACCTGCCACTCTGAGCCCTAATTTAGTGTGGCCGAAGACTTTCATCATCTTAAAAATTATCAAAGTGCAAGGCGGAGCTACGCGGGCATCCAAAATGGCCACGTAGGCCAGTAGCTCTTGGTGCCCCGCGCCTCGCCCTTTATAACCCTGGAAGTATCCTGCAGCGCTTTTGGGGTGCTGTCCTGGCGGAGAACAGGCGGCGTGCAGCAGTGTTGCCCCGGGCCCGTGGTGTGCCAGTAAACGGGAGCGCCGCGCCCGTGTATCCTGGGCCTCCGCCGCCACGGACGCCGGGGACTCGAGTGGAGGGACGGCCGGCAACAGACCCATAAACATCGGCGGCGCGGACCGGAAGCTCCCGGCCGCGTCGCGTCCTGAATCCGATATCTGACCGGAGACCCCTGTGTGCCTATGCCGGGGCTCCGGTCGCGGTGAGGTGACTGTCGGAGGCCAAGTGGCGGCCCAGGGGCGTGTCTCCCTCCCCCAGCTGGCCTTGTCTGCAGTGGCGCGATCTGGGGGCCCGATGATCGCGGGGCCCCCCATATCATCTGTGTTGTTGAAGCCGCCAGCAGATTGGCGTGCCCTGATACCGGACTTCTGCCCCCCCCCCCTCCGTCCCCTGCCTGGTGTTTATGGGGAGTTTGGGACCGCATTGTGCTGCGCGCTGGGGGCCCCGCTGTTGACCGGACCTGGTTGTGTGCAGCGGCGAGCTGGAGTGACATTGGGGCCGGGGCGCTCCTGGACATAATCGTAGCCCGTATTTACGGATTGAGGCCCCCTGGCCGCTTTTATCGCCCGCATGACTGGCCTGGAGGGTTCCTACATTGCTAAGGGTGCAGCGGATGGTCAGGGGGAGGCCCGAGCTGCCATCTGATAGCGGAGATTTCTTCCAGGACCTGAGGTGTGAATTGCTGGCGTCTTCTGGCCTTCCGAGGATCGTGTTAAGGTTGGCTTGGTGTCCTTGATGGCGCCCCGTTTGACCAGGTGAGACTGGAGATTGACAGTTGAGTTCTGGTGCTAGGAGCCCTTTGTGCTGCCGGACTGTTGGCGGACACCACCCCTCCGGTGGCGTATGCACTTGACTTGCATCTACGACTTCTGTATTGCAACCTGAGGGTGGGTTGACCCTGTGGGCCGGCGTAGTGGCTGAAGAACCTGAGATACCTACCTGATCTGTCTGTGGAGTGCCTCTTGATCTATCCAGCGAGGGGCTGGAGGGGTGGCATCGGTGGTCACGGCGGTGGTGTTATTGATCGGAATTTCATCTTACTCCATTGCCAGGAGTCGGTGACCCTCAACGTACTCTCTTCAGAAGGCCGCCCGGTCGGAGGGCGAAAAGCCGCAGCCCGGTCCATCCAATCTAACAAGTTGGATCGATATACGTTGCCCAGGGCCTCCCCCACCGGGTTGGGCCAGCAGCTGGGAGGTAATAGAGAATCTGCTGAAAAGGCGTCGGAGCCCTCGCTGCAGGATGTCATGGCCGCCATTAAAGGTGTTAAGACCTCCTTGGGGCAACAGATGGTGGCACTGGACCATAAGCTGGACACTGTGTCGATTGAGGTCAATCTGATTCGTGCTGATCTCACCAAAACTAGTGAGAAGGTCAAGTCGCTTGATATTAAAACTGCGAGCTTGACTGATGGTGTCTCGGAGCTGCAGCGGGAGGTTCGTGCACTCAAAGCTGCCAGTGACTTGGCGAGCCGCAAGCTGGACGATTACGAAGGGCAGGCTCGGAGGAACAATATACGAATAATTGGCATCCTGGAGAAAGCGGAAGGTCTGGCCCCGGATCTCTTTGTCGAAGACGTTATCCTTAACCATCTGAAGCTGAAAGGGTTGAGTAACTTTTTCACGATAGAACGAGCTCATAGAATTCTGGGAGGACGGCCCAAGCTGGGGGCACCGCCGCGTCCAATGATCGCGAGGGCGCTCAACTTCAGGGATAGAGACGCTATCCTGCAGGCCTCCCGATCCGGGGGCCCTCTGAAGTAGGAGAATTCCACACTCACCTTCTTTCTAGACTTTACCCAGGCGGTCCAGAGACAGCGGCAGAGCTTCATTGGAGTCAAGAAGCCGCTCAGGTACAGGGGATTTAAGTATTCAATGTTGTACCCGGCCAAGCTGCGAGTTGAAGTGGCGGAGAAAGCTTGGTTCTTTGATAACCCAGAAATTGCCTTGGTCTGGCTGGAGAGTCTCTCCCCCAAGGGAATCCCCTGGGGGAAGGCGGCGGAGATGGACATGGTGTTCGGGAACAGGAATGATGATCGCCGTTGTGGTGATGATAGTATGGGCTGTTGAGGGGGAGCGCTGCTTGTTACTTAATCCTGCGTAGTTAACTTCAGGCGCGAGATATGTCTCCTGTGGGCGGATGCGGGGCTCTAGCTTCCTCCTCTGATCTATATTTAGATGGTTATTAGTTTAAGTATGGGGCGACCGGCATGCTGCGAGTTGGGAGTTGGCAAATGCTGTGAGCAGGGGTGCAGGGTGGGGGAAGGCTGGGATGGGTGTTTTTTTTTGTAATTGAGGTTCTTCTTTTGTTATTCCTTTTTCTTATCTTTTTAAGTCAGGTGATACCACTGTAGTCATACATTTTACGCATGGGTTGAATGGCTCAGAGTAGTCGGGGATCAGGGATAAGACTGTTGAGTTGGAATGTGAATGGTCTGGGTGATAAGATTAAGAGAGGGATGGTCAGCCACCTTATTAGACGGCACTCCCCAGACGTGGTTTTGTTGCAGGAGACGCACTTGGTTGGTAATAGATGCATGGCCCTCCATAAAGGGGGGTATAAGTTGGTGGTGCATGCTGGGTTTACCACTGGCTCTTGGGGAGTCGGTGTCCTGGTTAAGAACTCCTTTCTGTGCTGGCTACTTGGGTGGACCAAAGGGGCAGATATGCGGGTGTCTCAGGGCATGTGGGGGGCAAGACTGTAACCTTTTTGTCTGTATATGTGCGACCAGGCCTCCAGGCTGAGACCTTCCATGATTTGAGTGCTGTCTTTCTCACGCTGCCCTTCGGTGGCCTAGTCTTGGGTGGCGACTTCAATGCTATTTTGGATGGGGAGGTAGACCGCGGCCGCTTAGGCCAACACAGAGATGGCTCCCGGAATTCTTAGACACGCTGGGGTTGGTTGATAGTTGGTGGATATGTAACCCAACGCTGTCGCAGTACACCCATATTTCGGCAGCTCACGGTAGCTTATCTAGGATAGATTACATTTTGTTACCTGCGGCGATGGCGACCATGATCCATGAGGTGAAGTCTCTTGGGAGGGGTATTTCTGACCATTCTCCACTATGGATCCGACTTGCACTTGATCCACCGGCAGTGGGGAGGGTCGTACACATCACTGCCTGGCAGTTAAAGGACCTAGCAATCAAAAAAGAGGTGCTCCGGATGACAGACCGTTATTTTCTGGAGAACGAGGGGTCGGTGGACTCTGCGCAGTCCATCTGGGAAGCGTACAAAACAGTCGCGAGAGGTGAGGTTCTATCCTTTGTGTCAGGCAAGAAGAAGAAACGACAAGCAGATGTAGCCCAGAAAGAGACGGAGGTTATTCTGTTGGAGGAGAAGCTGGCTGAGTCACATACTCCTGAGGAGCCTCACTTGCTGAGGCTCCGACAGGAGGAATATAGGGATCTCGTTAGAGATAGAGCAGTGGCCCATAATAACGCAGTCCTGGGCGGTATATATGAGCACGGCGTTAAAGCCGGTAAATTGATTGCATGGCTCGAGCATGGGGAACGAGCGTCTTGGCTGGTGCCCGAACTGGAGGGGCTGGACTCCTGTAGTATCACGGATCCCCAGGCAGTGGCAAATGAGTTTTCTGAGTATTAAAAGAAGGTTTACTCGACCGGTAGTTAATTTACGTAAGCTGAGAATAGCGCAATGGTCAGAGACATTGTAATGCCGAGTTTGTCTGAGGACGATAGGAGTTACCTTGACACTGCGTTCACAGAAGATGAAGTAGCTCAAGCGATCAGGCAGATAAAATCCAGTAAGGCGACGGGCCCTAACTGGACACCGATTGAGCTGTATAAATTGAATGCGGGTATGCCTGTCCCATACGTCCGAGCCATGTTCCTGGAAAGCAAGGAGAAAGGTGAACTTCCATAATACCAACGCGTGGCCAATATTGTGGTCATACATAAAGTCGGTAAGCCTAAGACACAATGCTCATCTTATAGGCCCATATCACTTCTCCACGCAGAACCTAAAATGTTGGCGAAACTCCTGGCCACAAGGCTGGTCAAGGTAATTACGACCCTTATCCGTCCGGATCAATCCAGTTTCATGCCTCGTCGCAACACGGCGCTGAATTTGCGTCAATTGCATGGCATCCTAGGTGGCTCCCTGCAGATCCATGAGCCGACAGTGTTGGTATCTTTAGATGCCAACATGGCCTTTGATAGAGTGGAGTGGCAATATTTATTTGCGGTGTTGGCAAAGATGGGCTTCGGAAGTCCGGTGATTTTTCTCTGGGTAGAGGCACGAGACAGGGATGACCGTTGTCGCCGTTGCTCTTTAGAATTGCGATGGAGCCCTTGGCGGCCTGGGTCAGATGGGACAGATCGATACGGGGCTTACGATGGTCACCGGGCTGGGAAGATAAGATCTCGCTTTATGCTGATGACGTTTTGCTTTACCTCACCGACCCCGAGTGTTCCCTCCGTAACTTTCTGGATGTGCTTGCCATTTTTGGTAGATATTCTGGACTGGCTATAAACTGGGCTAAGTCGGTGCTTTTTGTTTTGGTGGGCAACCCACCGATGGTTCCGCAGTCGTGCCCTGTTCATATTGAGATGGTTGGATACAGATACCTGGGTATATTTATCACGCTAAACCCACAGTTAAGATATATCAATAACCTAACTACCCCATTGAACAGGTGCAAGACAGATGTGGAGCGCTGGAAAACTCTTCCGCTCTCCTTGCTTGGGAGAGCGATGCTCTTCAAGATGATGGCTCTGCCTCGATTTTTGTATGTCTTGCAGAACTCGATGGACCCAGTACCGGCAGCATATTTCAGGGAGATAGAGACTCTCCATGGGAAGCTCCTGTGGGATGGTAGGGCCCGTATAGCGTTTAATAAACTGACTCTCCCGTGGTATGACGGCGGGATTGGACTTTTGTACAGGCTTGTGCCCCACGCACGTGAACTGTTGAAGGTGTTATTCTGTTTTGTATGTCCTCATTTAAAATATAAAACTTGGAAGACCACTGCCCGGCTGGGTACGTCTTTATCAATATAGAACTGACTGAGTCTATATTTATTTTTCAATCATCCAATTCCCTGCAGGGACCATTGTTGTTTCTACATAATAAAACACCAGTACCGGCAGCATATTTCAGGGAGATAGAGACTCTCCATGGGAAGCTCCTGTGGGATGGTAGGGCCCGTATAGCGTTTAATAAACTGACTCTCCCGTGGTATGACGGCGGGATTGGACTTCCAGATTTACGAAAGTATTATTGGGCCTCACAACTGGCCGCAATGAATAATGTTATTTATGGACTCCCCGGGGATTCAGGCTATGCCATGGATTGGGGTCAGGCCCCTGGTGGTATGCAGGAGAGAGCTCTGTATTCCCGGCCTGGGAGGTTTCCATTGACTGACGCAACCGGCCATGCAGTCCAGGTGTGGCATACATTTACACAACAAGGAGCACAGAGGGAAAACCAGGACACAGGTCACCCTCCACTCATAAAGTCATTCAAACTATAATGACCTGGTCCTACTCAGGCAATGTTCTTTAGTCTCTTTTATACGAATGTACTACTCGTTGTAAATCTTTACAACTCTCTCCCCTATCTTGAAGGTCATGGGGTAGAAAGTACACCATTATCATGCCAGATATTATTAAAAAACCTTAATCCCTTACTAGACAGTCGTGCTGCTGAACACACAACAATGTATATTGTGAAAAAAATGTGTGAGAAAGCCCCTCAAGGGCGAAACAACAACGGGGAACCTGGTAGGTACTCACCATTGTTGCCCTGTTCTCATCATCAGCAGTCATAAAGCTTTAAAAGAAATGTGTCCAAACAAACATAGAAGTGTATGTGCAAAAAGGAAGTTCAGTGGAAAGAATAATAAAAAGCTGGGCATGGCTATTACTATATATGGCGTGTGGTATGTGGCTATATGAGTAATAGCCACGCCCAGCTTTTTAAGTAGATAGGCTGCACGAAGGAATGGAATAAAGGTCATATAAGCGTGCATTTCCTATCTGTCTACAGCACATTGTTCATTTTTTTTATGTGTCTTTTATTATTCTTTCCACTGCACTTCCTTTTTGCACATACACTTCTATGTTTGTTTGGTGGTTCGCCCATGAGGGGTCATCTCGCTTTCTCACACTCTAATTCCACTTTGTTCCTGATTTTCTTAAAGGTTTTTGTTGGCTGTTTATTTGCCTGAAGTCTTTGCCCTTATTGGCTTCATACATTAACATAAGCCAGGCCAGCTATTCGAGAATTTATATGGGGAAGAAATAGCTATTCTGTGGCACCAGAGCATATGATTAATATTTTACTCCTGTATTTATTTAGCTCAGGTGATTCCCGCTTCCTTACCAAACTGCCTCAGAACTTTGTGACTGATAGTCCCGCCAGCACCCACATTTTGGCCATCCTGTTTGTTATTCTGGAGCGGCTTACACCAGCACGTCCCTCGTTCTCTTCTGGTTTTATATTTCCAGAGTTGGGGTTGGTGATGGGGTTGTATGATGCACTATCATCATTTTTGCAATAGAAGGTGCTAAACTGCCACTGCTTTAACAATCCTCGGAAGCTTGTTTCCGGTCCAGGGAAGGCATGGCTTGGCAGTTCGGGCTGGATTGTTCCCATGAGGCACAGGGTCAGACTGATTTGCATATAGCTTTGTCTGAACTGGGGTGGCAGAGTGGGCTAAAGAACGGTGATGGATTAAACCCAGATCTTTTGACTGGGTGTGAGTGTTTGATTGGTTCAGATGCTCCGTCCATCACCACCCCCTTTTGTACCACTGTTTTAACAATAAAATGCCTACAAGACATATTTAGCAAGACAACCCTGCTTTCTGACCCAGAAATGTGCAGGTCCTTGAATCTCGTGCTAAACTACAGTCCTTTCTCGAATTTTTGCGGCCAACTGGCAGCAAAACGTGTTACAAAAACAAATAAATAAGGACGTTTGTGGACCACAGGAAACTTGGTGGGGGATAGACCTGGGATTAGAGAGGGTGGAGTAGGGAAACAGGGAGAGAAAATAGTACCTCCCATGCTGGGCAAAACAAAACAAGGCCTGGAAGCAGTGGAAGCATACCTCATCCAATTAGAACACAGAGACCAAAATTCTCCTGGGTGAGACAAAGACAGGAATAGGGAGGAAAGCCATTGAGTCGGGAGCAAGGAAGTCAGATTGAGAACAAAGCCATTGAGTCATGAAAAAGGGGCTGAACAAAAAGCCCACTCTTAGGATATGTAATGTATTGGAAACAATAGGTCTTGCCAACAAACCGCTAAAACCGTCTCTAGTGAAGACCTAAACACAACCTGAATAGGAATGCTTCCAATTTTACATAAATGGATGTTCCTGCCTTCACTTGGTGTGTCGGTACACATAACAACTTTAAGCCTTACACAGAACAATACAGAGTAAGGTGGGTTACAACACTTCCTGTGACGACTTTGAAGTGTGATGAACTTCAATGTGTATGAGAAGTGCGGTGTGACCCTTCTCGGCATAGGTAGCATGCGAGAGGCAGCATGTCACAGAGACATCAATCAGTAACTGCAATACAGGGAGATGGTGTAGACAGCTCAGCACATACCAAAGGAAGAGGTGAGTCACTCAGGATGGATCGGTGGAAAGTAGCAAGGGACCTTTTGGCCCGGACAGGATCTGCTGGGGGAGAAAGTGTTTACAGCCGCAGATTATATAAATCGCTGTGGAGCAACAGTACCACTCTGCAGTTTATTCTGCAGCTGCCCAACGCCATGGCCCTAAAATACTATAGCGTATATCATCACCAGCAGATCCTTCGACCAGCTACACTGGTCCTGCTCTCCCTCGTGGGTATCCCTCAGCACCCTGATATTGGGCATTTACATAAAGAAGTGTACATGGCTGCTGGCCTGTCCACATGTCTGTGCCTTCTGTCTCTCATGTTACCTCTCATTCGCCATCTTTGGTGAGTGTTAACTCTCCTACCCAAGATGATCCCTTCTTTATCTGCCTGTTAATACTGAGCTGTCTTCTGCGTATTTATAATGTACAGTGGAGTCCTTGTACCAAGGCTGGCCTTGCACAGGACTGCCTCGTGCCATGGCTCTTACACCTCTCTCCATGCACAGGGCAGGTAGTGCTGTTTATAGAGCGCGGAGGTCACCTGACTAGTTTTAACATACTCACCTGGGCCCATAAACAACATACACACTTTAATCAGCTAACCTTTGCTCTTACTCTGATCAGTGATTTATGTATTATGTTTTAGGTTCTATACCATTGACTCACCAATCCTTGTCATCGGTACCTAAAGTCCTAAGGGATCAAAGGGGTTAGAATAATAGGTAAACAATAAACATTTCATTTACTATTTACTTTATAAAATAACCACAAACTCGGGAAAGGGTTAAACACTTTATCTATGTGAATTCTCAAATATCACAGTCCATACACAATTTATTAAAGTTCTTTCAATTACGAAAATGATGATAAAAGCAATAATATGTAAAGAAGTTACGAAACTTATTTTTAGCATTGAAACATAGGAAGGGTAAGAAAAGGGGAAAACAGTACAATGACGAACCCACAGTGATTATAGTTACCTAAAATGGTGTGAAGACCAACCCTGGCCACGGGCTGGAATAAAGGACAGAACCCGAAAATGCAGGTGTCAGCAGAATAGAACAGGTGCAGACCAGAATCGCGACAGGTATGGACCAAATTGAATCAGGACAGGACCAGCTCAGGCTAGAACTGGTACCCACAGCTAAAGTGCATCGCCTGCGTCACAACCCTCTCTGCAGCTAACAGTCGAACCCCGATTGGGTCATCAAATTTTCTGACAGAGTGCTCCGCCAGCACCTTTGCTCCCGAACCCCGATTGGGTTATCGCATCTTCTGATAGAGTGCTCCGCCAGCACCTCTGCTCTCGATCCCTATTTAGTGTTTTGGGTCAGTGACAGGTCAGCTATTTGGACAAGTCAGACAATTTTGTTAGCTAAGCCTACTCTAGTTATACCATTTTCCAGGGCAGTGTACCACCCCCCAATGTTGCAAATGTGTAAATTCCCAAATTTTACTGGACAAAAAAGACAAGGAGAGGTCCTCACCATATTATTATGAGGTAACTTACATCTTGTATTCAAATTAACCTTCCCTCTATTTTCCCATGCACTTTTGTTCCACCCAACAATGAATGTTCCAATAGTAAATACAATGTTATAAAATTTTAACAATATGGCTTCCTTTTGGAAGTTCAGCAGGTCATCTTCCCAGGCGCATCTTAGTCAAGACTGTCCCTGGCACTCATTCAATGCCATGACTCTGGTGTTCTTGGACTCTTGTGCACATGTGCGGTGTGGGTTTCAAAATGGAGTTTTCAAGCACAACTGTAAGCCAAACACGAGCTAGTAGCAAAGTAGAAAAGAAATAGTTTTAGAACAAAGAATAAATGAATGTTCTGTATACCACTTATCTCTACTCTATTCCCATTATTTTATATTTAACTACAGCCTTATGATTAAGCAGAACGAACAATTTAGTAAAAGCAGCCATGCAGGCATTAGCATGTGAAACATAGAGGAGCCATCTTTAATTTTAGTGCGCAGAAGCAAAAGTTTCCCACCAAGAGAAAGGTACGTTATGTCACGTGAGTGTGACAGACGCATGCGCAGAGAAGTTCTCTTGTTGCAGCGGCCATTTTAATGCAGTTGCATTATTGTTAGTAAAAGCACATAGAAAAGCTTCCCCTAGATACTAGAAATGTTGTGTGGTGCAATTACTAGTACACAAAACATGTTGGTTAATACCTTATATGTTATTTAGAGAGGTTTGAATCCGAGCAAGTCTCTTTACATACGAAACCTTGCTCCATCAATAATTCCCTCTTTGATGATATTTTATATCATCACCAATTATTGAAACAGATGCCAACTTTCACAACTTTCCCAACTCAATTTCTTCAAACATTCTGTTTTGTTTCTTTTCATTATTAATTTGGAGATTCTTAATCTTTTTGTACAAATCTCCATTCAACTCTTCAAGTTCCATTTCTTCAAAATTTCTTTTCTTTCCTCTCTTATTTACTGTATATGTCTTTATGTTTCTGCAGCATTTACACCAAAGTATTATTGCTAAAATCAGTAAGGCTGCTCCCGATATTGGCATCAGTATTCTACCTATAATACGTTTTCCTACATTAGAAAACCAACTACCTATAGAGGAGAGACCATCTGTTAGTCTCTTCCATGCACTATCAACCTCTAATGGTTTCAATTCTTCTCTCAAATGTGTAATATTCCTTGCGTACTTTTTAATTTCCACACTTTCGTCTGGAATGTAAGTGCAACAATGTTGCGTTTTCAGCATTTTACAGACTCCACCCTCTTTTGCCAATATTATATCAAGAGCAAGTCGATTTTGTAAAACCATTGATCTTACCGCAACTAGTTTGGTATTGATCATCAAAAATCCTTTAGCAGTGTCAGTCGATAAGCGATCCACCACTGTTGACAATTTGCAAATTCTTTGAGTATTCAGAACCACTCCCACTGAAGGTATCAATGCACTAATTATATCACCTACAATTTCCGCAAAACTAGCTCTTTTACTAAGTGTTAGTCCATTATTTTCTTCATTGCTTCCAGTGATTTTCTTTACATGATATACCTTTTGGAACACTATTCCAAAATAGCAACTCCCATACCAATGATCAGGCAGTTTATAATATGCCTTGTTTCCGCATATATAATAAATTCCAGGAAATACTGGTTCGGTTCCATCTTTGAGACCCCAACCCCCAATTACCTTAAAATTGTGTTCACATTCACTGGAACCAATGAATATATTGTTATAATAACTCGTTCTTTCTCTATGGAGACAGAGTTTCCCTTTCTTTTCAAAATCCAGCAACATAGCAGCTTGAGTCTTGCCATTTGGGGTAAACTCTTTACTTTCAGCCCATTTAGGCATCTTTCGTTTCTGTTCAGTGGCTTTTCACTGGAAATCCTGTCTCCTTTTCTCAACTAAATGCAAAAATATTTCCTCCTTTTCATGTAAAATGCATGTTAAATTGCTCTTGTGTGCTTCAGCTATATCTATAGTACCTATTGTTAGAAAATATTCACCCATATAACGAGTTACGTCACTTTTAGTATGTACAGGATTCAGGTTACTTCGTATAGGAAGTTCGGAAAAAAATCACATCCGAGTTAGAATAATAATACTGTAACGGTCCTTTCTTATAAAATAAACTAGCTACAATAGTAAATGAAATACCATATGTCAGGGGCAAATGATGATATGTGACCCCCTCAGCTACTGAAGTGGGTAATTTCATACAAACATAACAGTCACTAATCTCCATAGCTTCTACATAATGTACTAACAAGTTAGCAAACAAATTCAAATTGGTTCTATTCTTAACTCTACTATAGTGTATTCTTTCCTCATCTGATGCTTCTAAGTCTACTTTCTGCTGTTTAAGACTATCTACTATTTCGTGTGTATTTAACTTTTCAGGTGTATCTACCCTTTCATGTATATTAGTGTCATTTTGCATATTTCTACCTATCAAATAAGGAATAGCTACTGTCAGTCTTAACCATATCATTAGTTCTATCACTATACTACATGTGCATTTTCTACAGCATGTCTTTAGACAATTTCTTTTCGGTCTTCCATTACCAGTATAATCAGCCATTTCTGACTAAGGAGACTTAACCCCTCTTTGTAACTTGTACACAGTCTTTTAACCTGTGTATTTTCTTTTAGGTTGGTCTCACTTCTTCGTCAGTCTGATCAGCAATTAATTTGTCATCACTTTCATCACTTATTTCTAATTTTTCAAAATCTTCAAGGATGACGTAGGTCCACTCAGGGCCTCTGAATTTATTATTCAGTCTTTTCAAACGTGGACTCCTCCTTGGTTGCTCTGTGGATGGCCCAGCTTGACTTGATATTTTGTTTACTTGTTCTGGTTCTTCATTTATTGTGTTAAGGTGAAATGTCAGTCTTTTAACAAACCCAGGCCATTTGTCTCCCATTCTGAGTCTTATAGCTGGCACTTTGCTCTGACTGCCTTCAAGTGCTCTCTTGTTTTCATTCGGTTGTGGCACATCTGTTTCAATGCTGTCCTCTGTATCCCTCTCTATCTGACTAGGTCCAGGCCTTATTTCCATTTCTTCTGCCTGGTTACTAATCTGGCCCTATTCAGGTGTTTGCTGAATTTGACTTTGACTTGTTTCGCCGCCTTCTTCCTGAACACATTTTTCTACACCTATCTGGTCCTGCTCAGGCCCTTCGAACTCTTGATTTTCTTCTGCCTGAGCCTCTGCCCTAGTACCTATCTGTCCCTCCTCAGACTCTGGAGCTTTGACAGGTGTGTGGGATGTCTGAGTATATTGATCTTTCCTTATCTGGTCTTTCTCAGAATTATTATTGGCTTGGATTTCTGTAATCTGAGTACGTTCTTCTAGACCTATCTCATCCTCACTATCACTCTGACAGTCTAGATAAGTTTGACTTCTGGTTCTCGCGAATTCTGCAGGTATGTCGACTACTGGAATCCAATCATCCTGACTGGTGCTCGGTTGTACCTCTTCAGCTACTTCAGGATCGATATCTTGAGACCCCTCAGCTGCACAACCTTCAGCTTCAGTTTCATCAGGTTCAGCCACTATTTTCGTGTGACTGGCATGGATCCAATTCGAAATTCCTTTGCCCTTTACAGCTGTGGTGGTAACCAATATCACTTGATGAATTCCCCACCTTGGTGCTAGGCAAGATTTCCACAGTCATTTCGTGTTTTAGACGCCACCAATAGGTCGTCTACGTACTGGACCAGAACTGACTGTCCGGGCAGTGCCAGAGATTCAAGACATTTCTTCAATATCTGATTAAAAATCAAAGAACTCTCTGTATACCCCTGAGGGACACGGTTCCAAACGAAGACATGGTCGTCGAATTTGAACAAGAAAAGATATTTGCTATCTGGATGTAATGGTATGGAGAAAAATGCATGACACAAATCAATCACAGTGAACCATCCAGCTCCTCTCGGTATCTGATACAGAATTACTGCAGGGTTTGGCACAACTGGACAACATGGGATGATAATCTTATTAATTTTGCAGAGGTCTTGTACGACCCTGTACTTTCCGCTCGGTTTCTTTATGCCAATTATCGGCGAGTTACATGGACGGCTCATTATTTCTTGTAAGATGCCTGTTTCAACCAAACGTTTTATTTCTTCTGCAACACCTGCTTTTATTTCTGGGCTCATTTTGTACCGTCGAATATTTGGGTAAACTGTACCTTCTTTCACTGTCACTTTTATTGGATCGACATTTGCCATTAATCCTACATCTTTTCCTGTAAAATCCCACACAACAGGATTTACTGTATGTTTTAACTCACTTGGTAGGGCCTCTATAGTCAGCTTTTTACTTTCAGTTCCCTGTTTTGCTAATATTAGTTTATAAATTCCATCTTCGTCTGGGGTTTGAATTTCAATACCACTTGGGATGCAAAAGATCGTGCAATTCAAGTCTCTGCCTAACAGATTCACTGGGCTAGAATCGCACACGACAAACTTGTGCATTTCTTTAAAATTACCTATTCTAACTTCCATTGGTTCTGTAACTGGTGTACTAATTTGTTTATTAGAAACGCCCACTATTTAGATCGCTTCTCCCGAGAGGGGTAGGTTTGGAACGTCTGCTGTTCTCACAGTAGAACGGGTAGCGGCAGTGTCCAATAAGAAGGTAACATAATTTCCCTCAACTTTTTCCTCAATATATGGACCTGACTGATCTACCGGCAAGGATGCGCCAAGTATGCACTCCTCGTCCTCCCCTCTCAGGCACCGTCAAAAGTTATCCTCCTTGAAAAATGTGTCACTCAAAAGAAATTGTGATGTCACTGTGTCTCTCCTACCACGTCCCTCCCAATTTGTGGTATCCACACTATAATTTGCTTTGCTCCAAGAATCCGGCATAGGTGTAAGTGGCAACTGGTTTTGTATTACCTGCTGCTGCTGTTTCTTTGACACCTCATACTGCGTCTGTGGTTTCAAATGGTTAGTTTGTATATTGTTATTATTCAGTACAGCTTTACACTCGTTCTTCCAATGCCCCAATTTTCCACACCCGTGCGTGACAGGGAAATTTTTTCTTGGCCTCATCTCTGTTGAATTTTCCCCTTGGTTTACCCCCATTACCATCTCCTTGAGTCTGATTATTTTTCATTTGACTTAATTGGAGTTCCTGTTGCTCTGCTAGTTTTACCTGTGCCCACATTACTTTTTCTTCTAAATTCTTTCGCTTATTGTCAATTTCATCATCACAATATTTCGCATATTTGAGATTCTCATCGATAGGTTTAGCCTGCCAACAAATTTTATGATCTTTAATCATTTGCGAAATTTCTGGCCTTAACTCTGACACAAACCGATAGATGACATGCGTCATGTCTTTCGTATCAATGTTTTCCAAACCACTATACTGTTTAAAAACCTGTAAAAGACGTTCATAATATGCATGCACAGATTCATCTTTATTCTGAGTAGTTTGTCTATTCTAGTCCAATTAGTTTCCTTTGGGGGTACTTTCCCCTTCAGGTACAGTATTACTTGATTATATCACTTCATCTGAGGGGGCTCCTGTCTTTGGGTCTCTAGGGACTCGTCATTAGGCCAGTCGACAGCAATTTTACATTTTGTCCACAAATGTACAGGAACAACAATATCAAATAACCCATCTAAATCTTTAACAGTACTTTTGAGACTCTTACAAATCTTTCGACTTGTCTGTACCATTCTACAGGTTTCTCTCGTTATTTCGGGAAGTCATTCGTAAATGACAAAATATCCTGTCGGGACCATGGGACGTGCACATAACCTCCACCTGGCACTTCTCTCATTGGACATAACCTTTCCACTTTTTCTGGTTCTTATAATACATATTCGGATACAGTGCTTTTTGCTTGGACTTCATCTTTTTTTCTTTGTCCATCTAGCTTTCGTTCTGTCTAAATCACCCCATTTTTGCAATAGTGATAACAATTCCTTAATCTGCACTTTTCTACCTGACACATTCATATTCTCTAAATCTTTGTCAGAAAATTCAGCTCGATATGGTTTCTGTAACACTTTAGATTTGCCAATGTCAATTCTCAAATCAGAGGCCATATTCATTAACTTTTCATGAAATGTTTTTGTATTTCGAGTGATGCTCCGGCAGATGAATAACAACTCATCTTCACTGAATGTGTTCAACCTTTCTAATCCCACATAACCAGCAATCATTTCTTCTAATTCAGCTCTCAATTTAAATATATCCAATACCTTCGGTGGTGTTTTTGGCTTTTCTATTTCTCGGGACCACCTTTCTATTTCTTCTGGGGTAACTACTGTGGTACTTTTGGTTCCTGAGGATGTTTCCATCCTTACTTCTCTGGAGCTTCCGGGAGTATTTTTTCTGACTGAGCTACTTTCAGGTTCTCTTCTAGGTAAATCCATAAGGGAAATTACTGACTCACATTCACTTGCTTCTACTATTAATGTCTCTTTTCTTGGCTGCACTACAGGTGTAGTCAGTACTGGACTTTTAGGACTGGTCTGCTTGTCTCCGTATAAGGGAACAACAGGACCTATGGTTACCGGAATTGTTAGGGCTTCCGGACTCGTATTTAACTGGGAGATTTTCAGAATTAATTCACTTCTCTGTTTATTTATTGCTTCCCGCTCCCTTTCCTGTAACATCTTTTCTAATGAGGTTTCATGCACCACTTGCAGAACCAAAGGAGGTTTCTAGGGTTAACTCTATTTTCTTCCTCATGGTAAGGTGGCGGATTTTTCATTAACAAATCCTCCAAATAATCTTCTTCTGAACCACCACAAGTCATTAAATTCTTTGTTTTCTCTGTTCATTTACTTCCTGGCAGGTTTTCTTTTAAAGTTAACACTGGGTACAATCCTTCCACTAACATGGACTGTCTCCGTTGTTTCATTTGCTTATCTCTTGTCTCCTTTGGAAATCGGGGATAAAACGTACTCCAATTTCTATTACTTCTGGGTCTGTCTCGCTCAAAAGCCTCGGTTTCCCATCCCTCCAATGCCTCGTACTGTGTTAATCTAGGTCTGGGATCTAACTAATTCACGCGAGTTCTCAAATTGTACAGAATTCTGCCATTAAAAGTACAATTTTCTGGAAATGCCTAAACACCATAGTCTTTAGTGTATTCCCTCCAATTTTCTAACCACACACAAGTGTGATAGTCCCTTTCTACCATCATGTATGATGCGGGCGTATTCGGTGGTGGAATGATAATCCCTTCTCTTGTTTTAATCGCTTTATCTTTCTTGAAGAATTTTTTAACCTTTTTGAAAAATGATATTTTTCTCTTCTCTCCGTACATGATATAAGGTCTTCCTCTTATGTACTGTTCTTGCGCAAACCCTAAATACTTTCTATCAGGGTGATTTCCGACAATTGGACCTATATGCCACATATATTTTGTGCCGAATTTTAATTTTCAGTGACACTCAATTGTTTATTAAATTGGTTCCAATACCAGCGCGTTTCTTATTTTCAATAACCAATCAACGCTTAGAATTCAAATAAATCCAGCCAATAGTTGTGCAGCTTTTCCTGTGCGACAAGTTCTCGCGCTCCTGCGCTCACCCCTCCTTTAGAATTATTACCTCTGCTACACACCCGTTGTCTCAACCAAAACCAGTGCGGCTCTAGGTGACGTCAGCGTAGCACTGCGGCTGACTCCCTCCTTTGCAAGGTAATGCGAAAACGTATTCCTTTTCACTTCAAAAATGCAATTTCATTAATCAACAACGTAAAAACATTCGCCACTGTGCCTGAGTGACTAATTTCAAAGAAAAGAATGTTCTTATACTGCGAGTAAATCCCTTCCATTCACCCTTCACACACTGCGAGTAGATCTCTTCCACCTACCGTTCACGCAAGCATTAGAGAACCTGTTACTCCCTCGGGCTTACCCTTTCTAGGTGATATAAGGCCAAAGTTTCACTAGCGAACTCTTCTGCTGTCAATCAAGCTCAGAAGAACCTGCTACTCCTTTAGTGTGACCCTTTCTAGGTGATATCACACCAAAGTTTTGCTAGCGAACTCTTTACTATCAATTATTCACACATTTATATAGAAAGTCCCTAACCAGTGCTTCCGGTTCTACCTAACCATGCAATTACTTCCTCAGACAAGTGACCTCACTACAGAATGGCTTCCGTTTACCACCTGCTTATTCTGCCACAGGGGATTCCAAACAAACATATAACAGGTACGAACAATTTTGGTTAATACATAAAATCAATAAAATCAATATTCATCAATACAATCAATGATCAAAATTCGACTAACTACCTATCTTAACTAATCCCTAACCATCATGCTGCTACCAAAAGAAATACTGATAGAGCGCGCAGGTCACCTGACTAGTTTTAACATACTCACCTGGGCCCATAAACAACATAAACACTTTAATCAGGTAAAATTTGCTCTTACTCTAATCAGTGATTTATATATTATGTTTTAGGATCTATACCATTGACTTACCAATCCTTGTCATCGGTACCTAAAGTCCTAAGGGATCAAAGGAGTTAGAATAATAGGTAAACATAAACATTTCATTTACTATTTACTTTATAAAATAACCACAAACTCGGGAAAGGTTTAAACACTTTATCTATGTGAATTCTCAAATATCACAGTCCATACACAATTTATTAAAGTTCTTTCAATTACAAAAAGGATGATGAAAGCAATAATATGTAAGGAAGTTATGAAACTTATTTTTAGCATTGAAACATAGGAAGGTTAAGAAAAGGGGAAAACAGTACAATGACGAACCCACAGTGATTATAGTTACCTAAAATGGTGTGAAGACCAACCCTGGCCACGGGCTGGGAAAAATCAATCAATCAATTAATCCATCAATCAACCATTTTTAGAGCATGCTACATACCCGTGAGGGTCTCAAGGCACTGGGGAGGGGAGGGGGGCCTCTACTGAGCGAACAGCCAGGTCTTGAGAAGTCTCCTGAAGGTCAGCAGGTCTGTCGTAGATTCAGTGAGAGGGTATTCCAGGTCTTGGTGGCGAGGTGGTAGAAGGATCTCCCGCCAGTGGTTGTTCTTCGGATGCGCGGGACGGTGGCGAGGTTGGCGGAGCGGAGCAGGCGGTTAGGAATGTAGAAAGAAAGTCGTCTGTTGAGGTAGGCTGGGCCGGTCTTGTGGAGTGCCTTGTGTGCGTGGATGAGGAGCTTGAAGGATATCCTCTTGTTGACGGGCAGCCAGTGCAGGTTTCTCAGGTGGGGGTGATGTGGGACATCAAGGATCAGTCGTGCCAAGGCGTTTTGGATGTGTTGCAGTCGTTTGATGAGCTTGGTCAGGGCTCCTGCATAGAGGGCGTTTACGTAGTCTAGTCTGCTGCTGACGAGGGCCTGGGTGACTGTTCTTCTTGTATCTGTTGGGATTCCCATGTAGATCTTGCGGAGCATTGGAGGGTGTTGAAGCAGGAGGAGGAGACGGCGTTGACTTGCTTGGTCATGGAGAGCGTTGAGTCGAGGATGATTCCCAGGTTGCGTGCGTGGTCGGGGCTGCCCCAGTGCCGTCGGCCACCAGGAGCCGTCCCAGGCTGATGGGTTGGAGCCGAGGATGAGGACCTCCGTTTTGTCAGAGTTCAGCTTCAGTCAGCTGATCTTCATCCAGTCCGCGACGGCCTTCATTCCTTCGTGGAGGTTGGCTTTGGCGGTAATGGGGTCCTTGTTGAGGGAGAGGATCAGTTGAGCGTCGACGGGGTAGGAGATCATGTTGAGGTTGGGCTGTCGGGCGACGTGTGCGAGCGGGGCCATATAAATGTTGAACAGTGTTGGGCTGAGGGAGGATCCCTGGGGTACGCCGCAGATGATCTCGGAGGCTTTGGATCGGAAAGGGGGAGGTGGACGCTCTCGGTTCTGCTGGAGAGGAAGAAGGTGGTCCATTCCAGGGCTTTGTCTTGGATCCCTACGGCGTGGAGGTGTGCCCGTAATGTGCGGTGGCAGACGGTGTCGAAGGCGGCGGAGAGGTCCAGGAGGATGAGTGCTGCGGTCTCACCATTGTCCAGCAAGGTCCTGATATCGTCAGGGGTGGCGATGAGGGCAATTTCTGTGCTGTGGTTGCTGCGGAACCCTGACTGGGAAGGGTCCAGGATTCTGTTTTCTTCAAGGTATTGGGTTAGCTGTCTGTTGACGATCTTTTCCATGATCTTGGCCGGGAACGGGAGCAGAGAGATGGGCCGGAAGTTCTTGAGGTCTCTAGGGTCTGCCTTGGGTTTTTTGAGTAGGGTGTTGATCTCGGCGTGTTCCAGCTCTCTGGGAAGGTCGCAGTCTTGAGGGAGAGATCAATGACGTTGCGCAGGTGGGGTGCGATGGAGCTGCTGGCATTGTTGAAGTTGTGGTGCGGGAATGGGTCTGACGGGGAGCCGGAGTGGACTGGGCTCATGATATTGATGGTGTCATCGATGCTCACGCTGGCTGAGGCTAGCAGGGGGTCGTGGTCGATGATGTACGGAGGGTCTGTTGTGTTGCTGTCTGTTGGGGCTGTCTGGGTGATGAAGCTGTCGTGGATGTCTGCTATCTTGCGGTGGAAAAAAGTGGCGAGGGAGTGGCACAGGGCTTACGACGGCGGGATGTCATTGGTGTTGGAGAGTTCTTTCACGATGTTGAAGAGCTCCTTGATGTTGTGTGCGTTGATGTCGAGGCGGTCTTTGAAGGAGGTCCTCTTGGTAGTCCTGATGAGGTGATGGTGGTTGGGGATGGCGTCCTTGTGGGCTGCGTGGCTGCTGGAGTCTGTTCGCTGTGCCATTTCTTCTCTAGTTTCCGGCAGGCTCGCTTGGAGGCTAGGAGTTCTGGGGTGAACCAGCTGGCCCTCTTGCTGGTGTCTCTGTGGGGGGGTTTCTTCAGCAGGGCGAGGGTGTTGGCGCAGTTCTCGATCCAGCGCGTGAGGCTGTGGGCAGCATCGTCGGTGTTGGAGGGTTAAGTAGGTGGGCTGAGAGCGAGGTTAGCGTGTAGTTGGTCTTCTGTGATTTTTCTCCAGTAGAGGCGAGGGATCTGTTGGGTGCGGTGGTGTGTGGTGGGTTTCTGGAAGGAGAAGTGGGTGCAGCGGTGGTCGGTCCAGAGGAGTTCAGTGGTGTGGCTGAAGGAGACGTGGGGGCTAGCGGAGAAGATGGGGTCAAGCGTATGGCCAGAAGAGTGGGTAGGTGTTGTGACGAGTTGCCTCAGTCCGAGGTTGTCAAGGTGATCGATCAGGGTTGTCGAGTTTCTGTCATTGTTGTTCTCAAGGTGAAAGTTCAGGCCTCTGAGGAGAATATAGTCGGTGGAGGTCAGGGCGTGCGTGCTGACGAAGTCGGTAATGGAGTCGCTGGTCGGGGTCCGGGGGGTCTGTAGATGAAGGTGCTTCTGAGGGTGGAGTTGGGGTCTGTGTGGATCTGGAAATGCATGTGTTCGGCGGTGCTGAGAGTATCCTCGGTGCTGGTCGAGACCCTGATGCTGTTCTTGTGGACGATAGCGATTCCTCCTCCGACTCCGTTGGAACGGTCTCTGCGGGTGACCTTGTAGCCGTCTGCGATGGCTTTGGCAATGTCGGGTGAGGAGGAGTCGTTCATCCACGTCTCTGTCAGGAAGGCGACGTCCGGGGATGATGTGTTGAGCAGGTCCCAGAGCTCGACGGCGTGTTTGCGTGCGGAGCGGGTTTTGAGGAGGATGCATCGGAGGTGGTTGAGGTCTTTCTTGGCGGGTTGTTTGGCTGCTCTCAGGCTGGTGTAGCTGCAGTTCCGGCAGGTGAAGTGGCCGTGTGGCGTTTCAGGGCGACCTTGAAGCAGGTATGGGTCCGTCCAGGGTTGAGAGGATGGAGTGTGCTGGCATCGTAGTGGTGGTGGTCATCGTGGCGGGTGCGGGGACCAGGGGTTTTGGTGCTGAGCGCGGTCCGGGCACAAACGGGCTTGCCTTAGGCCATGCAGCGGCCGCCATGTATAAGGATGTGGGAGGGAGGAGCAGCTGGGAGGCGGGAGGCAGGGGCAGCGAATGGGCAGTGAGGGGGGGGCGCAGGGGACGCAGCAGCGGGAACGGGAGCGGCGAGGGCACCAAGGCAACCGGGCACAATCAGCGGCAGCGAGGGGGAACGGAAGGCAAGAAAACTAGCACAATCAGGGGAGCAGAAGGCAAGAAAATGTGCACAAACGGGAGCAGAAGGCAAGAAAACAGACACAATCAGGGAACAGGAGGCAATAAAACGGGCACAAATCAGGGGCAGCGAGGGGAGCAGAAGGCCCGAAAAACAAGTACAAATCAGGGGAGCAGAAGGCAAGAAAATGAGCACAATCAGGGAACAGAATGCAAGAGAATGGGCACAGATAAGAATGCAGGCACAGGGGGTAGACAGGCAACAGCGGTCACAGACACCAGAAGACAGTACAGGTCTGTACAGGGAAGACAGACAGACAGCGACAGTGATACAAACCTAAGGCCTACCACTGGCCACCAGGGATGAGGCGCAGATGGTAGCCTGCGGGTGGAGGAGGGCCTCAACTTCTACAGTAGCGGCAGCTGGGACAGGGTCAGGACACACAGGCGGAGCTGTGTGTTGGGGGAGCGGCCTACCAGCAAGGTCAAAGGTCGCTCTCCTCACCGCGCAGCGGTCGGCCTATATGGGGAGGTGCGAGGGAGGAGCAGCGAATGGGCAGTGAGGGGGCGGGCCGCAGGGGTCACAGCGGCGGGAACGGGAGTAGCGAGGGCACCAAGGCAGCCATGCACAATCAGGGGTAGTGAGGGGGAACGGAAGGCAAGAAAACAAGCACAATCAGGGGAGCAGAAGGCAAGAAAAACGAATGCAATCAGGGGAGCAGAAGGCAAGAACACAAGCACAATCAGGGGAGCAGAAGGCAAGAAAGCGAGTGCAAACAGGGGAGCAGAAGGCACGAAAAACAGGTACAATCAGGGGAGCAGAAGGTAAGGGCAAACGAGTGCAATCAGGGGAGCAGAAGGCAAGAAAAACAAGTGCAATCAGGGGAGCAGAAGGCAAGAAAAACGAGTTCAATCAGGGGAGAAGAAGGCACGAAAAACGAGTACAATCAGGGGAGCAGAAGGCAAGAAAAACGAGTGCACTCAGGGGAGCAGAAGGCAAGAAAAAACGAGTACAATCAGGGGAGAAGAAGGCAAGAAAACAAGTGCAATCAGGGGAGCAGAAGGCAAGAGTGCAATCAGGGGAGCAGAAGGCAAGAAAATGAGCGCAATCAGGGAACAGAAGGCAAGAAAACAAGCACAATCAGGGGAGCAGAAGGCAAGAAAACTAGCACAATCAGGGAACAGGAGGCAAGAAAAACGAGTGCAATCAGGGGAGCAGAAGGCAAGAAAACGAGCACAATCAGAGAACAGGAGGCATGAAAAACGAGTGCAATCAGGGGAGCAGAAGGCACGAAAAAGAGCGCAATCAGGGAACAGGAGGCAAGAAAAACAAGTACAGTCAGGGGAGCAGAAGGCAAGAAAACGAGTGCAATCAGGGGAGCAGAAGGCAAGAAAAACGAGTGCAATTAGGGGAGCAGAAGGCAAGAAAACTAGCACAATCAGGGAACAGGGGGCAAGAGAACGGGCGCAGATAAGAATGCAGGCACAGGGCGTAGACAGGCAACAGCGGTCACGGACACCAGAAGACAGTATGGGCAGTACAGGGAAGACAGACAGACAGCGACAGTGATACAAACCTAAGGCCTACCACTGGCCACCAGGGATGAGGCGCAGGTGGTAGCCCGTGGGTGGAGGAGGGCCTCAACTTCTACAGCAGCGGCTGCTGGGGCAGGGTCAGGACACACAGGCAGAGCTGTGGTAAGAGCACGAGGCCTTAAGCGTACGAAGACTCTAGAAATTAAGAAACCTGGTATCAAGAGCAGAGAGGAGGGTGCTGTACGCTTACTTACTCATTATAGTTCTGAAAGTAACAAACTATACTCAATTCGTAGGAAACATTGGCATTTGCTTAGAACAGATAATGATATATTGCCCTATATCACTGAAAAGCCTAGTCTGATGTTCAGGAGAGGTGTGACACTGGCAAATCTAGTAAGCCCTAGCTACCCAAACAAACCGGAACAAGCAACGTGGTTAATGAATAGCTTGAAGGGCTTCTACAAGTGTGGGAGATGTAGTTCATGCAGATGGGCTATGAATAAATTTACCACTTTTAATTACAATGATACAGGGAATCATACCATTAACATGTTTATTAACTGTGACATGACCTATGTGATATATGTAATAGTATGTTCCTATAAAATGATCTATGTGGGAAGCACGATCAGAAGACTCAGAGACAGGATGTTGGAACACTTTAGAGCTCTGAAAAATGGAGATACTCGTTACCCAATTGCGTGCCATTCTATACGCAATTATGAGAACAGGGACCAACATGTATTCAGTTTTCATCGCATAGATCATGTGACAATAGACAACTCAGATTGAGACGACGGGAAGTTCTCTGGCTGATGAAACTTAAAGCTGTAGAACTTGGAATGAACATGGACAACGAATTTCAGTACTTTTTAGGTCAGTACTGATCAAACCTCTTGGTAATGTACTAATTTGTTGTAATCTGTATTACGTGGTGTGAGTAGCTCCTGGTGTCACACATTAATGGCAAGTAGAATGATGAGTAGATATGCATATGGAAGTTTATGTCGTCTATGAGATGTATAAAATATGAGAATGTAAATTTGCTAAATATTTTGGATTTGATTGTGCTTTTGTAACTATAGATGTAAATAGACAGGATGTTGATAGCACTGTGTAATGGAGTTGACTCGTCTCCAATCCTCTATCACCCCCTGTTGTCTCTTTTTACACTCTTTCCCTTCCGTTTTACCTTCCCAATCTTAACTATTCTCTTAACATAGCCACTACTGACTGGGGTATGTTGGTAACTTACGATGGAGATAATTATGGATTTATAACAAATTATATGTGGTCTGTAATATGACGTGGATATGTTGGTGTTATGTTAGGCATTTGGTTTATATTTATAATTAGATGGATCAATAATGGGTTCTTCCGTTTGCGTGACAATGCAATTGACTAGAGCACATATTATAGATATTTGACCCACCAGATTACGTTAGATTGTTTAACCTGTCTACTATGGTGAACTTTGAACTTACTTGTGTCAGGTTCAACTCATGTACAGTGTTTTCGAGCAGTTCGGCAAGAAAACTACTCAATGAGATTTGGGTTGTGGTAACGCACAATCACGCGCGATTACATAGGTGGAGTAGTTTTTTTATATGAATCATATTAGTAGGCGCTGGCTGAGAATGTGATTGTAATATTGGCTTACTATATTTGGGCCAGACAGCGGGTGAATTACTACTCGTTTTCCTGCATAGGGTGTGCCTCCCTGCCCCGGTCCATCACGACTGACGTGCCGATTGTAGTGGAGGGCAGGCGCCATCTTAGGTGAGGACCTGGTTCCCGGCGGTGACGCGCGCTGCGCTCTAGCTGGGGGCGGGGTTTGGTCTCAAATTGCAATGGCATCCCGGAAGCGCAGCGGGCGCGACGATGGCGCGCCGAAGGTACGCCTAAGGTAAGCCCGTCTGCGCCCGTCCGCGGCCGACCGGGCCAAGGGGCCAGTCCCCCTGTCCGTTCTCCCGGATATTCACCCTCTCACCTAACCCAGCTACATGCCAACTGGCCCCTTGCAGCTACTACTCGGATGGAACTCGAGTCACTAGGGATATTCCGTGCTAGGATATCGTTTCCTGAGATCCCACTGCCTCCGTCACAAGGCCCAGCGGGTCTCCCTCCTCTGCCCCTCCCTGCAGGCATTGACCCCCCCCCCCCCACTAAAGGGTCTTCGTTATTGAAACTCACAGTGAGCTACCTTAACACTCGCTCACTGGTCAAACACCAGTTGGATATTTTTAATTACCTAGACTCTGTGAAACCCGATCAATTGCTGCTGACTGAGACCTGGCTCAATGCTGATTCTACCCCAGACATTCTTGCCGCTATCCCCCCTGGCTATTATATTTTGCAAGCAGACCGAGCTTCTGACAGGCCAGGTGGAGGAGTAGCAGCAATTATTACAACCTCTATCAGATTTTCTTCCTTAACCACAGTCTGTATTCCTTCGGTTGATCATCTAGTGCTAAGACTGGAATCCTCAGTCACACCTCTAATCTGTGTGCTAGCGTACCGCCCCCCTCAACCCATGCCCAATTTTCCAACGCTGTTTGGCGATATGCTTTCTGAACTAATCATTAATAACTCTAATATCCTAATTCTAAGGGATTTTAATTATTGGCCTTTTGACAAAAAGGAGAGTGTTTGTTCCAACATGTTCTCTGATCTCTTATCCGGCATGAACTGCTGCCAGCATATAAATGTCCCTACTAAGCATGGGCGTAAAATCCGCTCCGCTCGCGGATTTTTCGGATTTTCGGCAAATCCGCAATCCGCGAACGCTCGCGAATTTGTCGAAAATCCGTGAATCCGCTCGCGGCGGATTTTTTGCTTGGTTGCGGCGCGCGGCGTGGTGCACGGCGTTCACTTTCCGTCATTTTAGCGTTTGCCGAGTTGTTTTTCTTTGCGAGTGACGCGCCATTTTAGATCTTGCTGCGTGTTCCCGCGGGAGTTTGTCGCCCGCGAATACGTACTCGCGGCTTGCCACCTTGCACAGCACACCTCGCGAGAGTTCGCAATTGCGAACACGTAGTTGCGGCGGAAAGGAACAATCTTGCACTTGCGAAATAGAGATTTTGCAATTTCGCACAAGAAAATCACCAGCAAACAGGATAAACCTTCAGAAAATTATGATTTTTATCAGAATCACTCCTCAGGTTGACATTTGCATGGCTTTTTTTTTTTGCAAGGAGTCCATTTTGGGGGGGGGGGAGGAAGGAAGTGCCCCACAGTCTCCAACTTCCTGTTCCTGTCCAGCAGGCTCCTCCCAGTGCTTTGTCCATCTCCTGGTCACTTTCATTTGGATCTGGAGCTGGAAGGATTACTTTTTGTGGGTGCTGCTGGATATTTGGATTTGAGGCCTTTTTGACTGTCGTTGGATCACTTTTGGATTAGAAATCAACTTTCACAAGTAAGTTTGTTTGGGGCATTACAGTTGCTGCAAGTACAATTTTGGAACTTTTTCAGAACATTAAATAAATTATATTGTGGGTAGCCACAGTATCCAGTAGGACCAGGGTTGGTTAGGGGTGCATGATACAACTGTTTTGTTGAATTTAAACACCATTGAGGCCATGGATGGGCTGGGATTGTGCTGATTTTTGTCTTTTTTTTGGGACTGCTGGTGGGGCCCTTTGCCCAGGGGTGGTGAGTGTTGCATGGGCCTAGTCTTTCTGTGGGGTGTCTTCTTAAATTTAAACATAATTGAGGCCATGGATGGGCTGGGATTGTGCTTATTTTATTGTTTTTTGTCGTTTTTGGGGGGCTGCTGGTGTGGCCTTTTGCCCAGGGGTGGTGGGTGGTGCATGGACTGAGTGTGCCTGTGGTGTGGTCTCACTCTCTTTAATGTAAACATCATGGATGGCATTGGATTGTGGTGATTTCTGGCTGTTTTTCTGTTTTTTGGGGGTGTACTGTTGATGTGGACTGGTCATGTGGGTGGTGGTGGTGGCCATCTTGAGTGCTGGCTGGTACAGGCAACATGTGCCTGGGGTGTAAGGGGCCATTTTGAGGAGAGGCAGTGTCTGAGGCCTGCACTTATTTTGCCTACTTTTCATCCATTATGCCCAGGGGTAGTGAGTGTTGCATGGGCCTAGTGTTTCTGAGGGGTGTCTTCTTGAATTTAAACACCATTGAGGCCATGGATGGGCTGGGATTGTGCTGATTTTATTGTTTTTTGTCGTTTTTTTGGGCCTGCTGGTGGGGCCCTTTGCCCAGGGGTGGTGAGTGTTGCATGGGCCTAGTCTTTCTGTGGGGTGTCTTCTTGAATTTAAACATAATAGAGGCCATGGATGGGCTGGGATTGTGCTTATTTTATTGTTTTTTGTCGTTTTTGGGGGGCTGCTGGTGTGGCCTTTTGCCCAGGGGTGGTGGGTGGTGCATGGACTGAGTGTGCCTGTGGTGTGGTCTCACTCTCTTTAATGTAAACATCATGGATGGCGTTGGATTGTGGTGATTTCTGGCTGTTTTTCTGTTTTTTGGGGGTGTACTGTTGATGTGGACTGGTCATGTGGGTGGTGGTGGTGGCCATCTTGAGTGCTGGCTGCTACAGGCAATATGTGCTTGGGGTGTAAGGGGCCATTTTGAGGAGAGGCAGTGTCTGAGGCCTGCACTTATTTTGCCTACTTTTCATCCATTATGCCCAGGGGTAGTGAGTGTTGCATGGGCCTAGTGTTTCTGAGGGGTGTCTTCTTGAATTTAAACACCATTGAGGCCATGGATGGGCTGGGATTGTGCTGATTTTATTGTTTTTTGTCGTTTTTTGGGCCTGCTGGTGGGGCCCTTTGCCCAGGGGTGGTGAGTGTTGCATGGGCCTAGTCTTTCTGTGGGGTGTCTTCTTGAATTTAAACATAATAGAGGCCATGGATGGGCTGGGATTGTGCTTATTTTATTGTTTTTTGTCGTTTTTGGGGGGCTGCTGGTGTGGCCTTTTGCCCAGGGGTGGTGGTGCATGGACTGAGTGTGCCTGTGGTGTCTTCTCACTCTCTTTAATGTAAACATCATGGATGGCGTTGGATTGTGGTGATTTCTGGCTGTTTTTCTGTTTTTTGGGGGTGTACTGTTGATGTGGACTGGTCATGTGGGTGGTGGTGGTGGCCATCTTGAGTGCTGGCTGGTACAGGCAACATGTGCCTGGGGTGTAAGGGGCCATTTTGAGGAGAGGCAGTGTCTGAGGCCTGCACTTATTTTGCCTACTTTTCATCCATTATGCCCAGGGGTAGTGAGTGTTGCATACTTGCATGTCCGTAGTCTTTCTGTGGGGTGTCTTCAATGTAAACATCATGGATGGCATGGGATTGTGCTCATTTTTCTGTGTTTTGTCGATTTTTTGGGGTGTATAACTGAACTGATGTTCCTCTGTCTTCCATTGCTTTTAGGTGCACAAGAAGACTCAAGAGAACCACCAGTGCCAGGAAGAAGTCCTGCAGCGGTGTGTGTGTGCAGCATAACGTCACGCGACGTCACGTCTGGACACAGAACCCTCTGCAACTCGTGCAACTGCTGCCTGCTGACCTGCTCTGAAGAAGATGGCCCCAAAAAAAGTAACCCGTAGCTCCTCTAGCAAGAAAGGTGCCAGTAAGGAGCAGAAGAAGCAAGTTACCAAGGACACTGGTGTGCCGCCCGCCCCTTTTTTTGGGAGTAAAAAAAAAAGTATGCCTGCAGCAGCAGCGGGATCTGCTGGGGACCAAGCTGGCAGCAGCACCCCCGCTCCATTGGGCTCAGTGCCACCACCACCACCACGCCAACTTAAGTCCAAGCCCTTGAGTGCTGCAGAGGCAGCCAGTATAGTTCTTCAATCACCATCGACCAGTGATGTTGGCTCATCGCAAGAAAGCAGCAGCAATGTCCCTCAATCAACACAGGTTGTTGTAGCTCATCTGACGAGTGTTGAACAACCACAGCCGCAACAACAATCACATGTGCAAGTACAAGCCCAAGTACATGTGGAAGGAGAGGCAGCGCAAGGAGATGCGCAAGCAGAGGTGCATGGAGGGTCACAAGTGCCCACAATAGTTGTTCCTCCCGAAGTAGGGGCACATCAGGAAATCGACAATCAAGGCGAGGTATCATTTGAGGAAGCCACTCCTCCTGATGATCCTTCATTGTCTTCCACACCCCTAGCAAGGAAGAGATCAAGGGTGGTGTCTACATCTTCTTCAAGCACACCTCCTTCTGATGATACGGATCAAACTTGGGAACCAGCACCACAGCCGTCTGAGAGTGAGGCACACCATGATCCAACAAAGGTACTTAAGCGTAAAAGGAAGCTCGTCCAAAGTCTCAGACTTATGGAGTGTGATGAGGCTCAACAAGAAGTGGCGGATACTGCTGCTGATGAAGACTCTGCCAACGACGACCCAGTCATCATAAAGGTCACTGCAGCCCCAGCGGGCATGCAGCAAACAGACATTTTGACCCTAGCCCGAAGAGCTGCTGCGCGTGATGATGATGATGATGATGTTGTCGATGAGGAGGCAGTGGAAACACCACAATCATTGGAGTTAAGTAGTACACCAACTCGTCCCGCTTCCATATTTCTTTCTGGCAAGAAGAGACCTGCGTCAACCTCGACCTTAATTAGTGGCGGTGAAAGTGGAAAACGTACAAAAGTTGGCCAATCCAGATCCTCCACTTCATCTGGCATTAGCTTCATGACCACCACCACCAGTATCGCCGCCTCCTCCAGGTCCCACAGACACTTCAAGTCCCCAGTTTGGGACTTCTTTACTGTTTGTCCCAAAAATCCAAAGTTTGCCATTTGTACCCTTTGTAAGCTTGCAGTTAGTCGTGGTAAGCCAGGTAGCAACTATGGTACCGGCGGCCAGAGTGGTCATCTTGAGAGAAAGCACGCTGTCAAATGGTTTGCGCACCTAGCTGCGATCAAGAAAGGCCAAAATCAAGGAAACGTTGATGTTTCATCTGATGTTGACGAGCAGGAAGAAGACGTGTCAAACACTTCCCTTACACCCAGTACCCCTCTCAGCAGCACACCCAATGTGAGGCACACTAAGAGTGTTGGAGCGAGTGAGACACCAACGCACAAAAGTTCACCAGCGAACAAAATTGGGTCAACGAAGTCATTATCAGCCCGTAAATGCTTGGTCCAGGGCAACATTAGAACAATGCTTACTTCAGAGGTGCCATATGAACGCAACCACCCACTGACGCGTCTGTATGACACTAAGCTGGCTAAAATGCTAGCTGTGGACCTTCTACCTTTTTCTTTTGTAGAAGCGGTAGGTTTTCTTGAATTAGTTGCAACGCTCTGCCCTAAATGGAAGGTTCCGAGCCGGTTCTATTTTGCCAGAGTTGCGGTTCCAGCACTACATGAAGATGTGCTGCAGGCGATTGGGGCAGCTTTGCAGAAGAGTGCTGTTCACACAATACATCTGACAACAGACATGTGGACCAGTGGCCCAGGCGATGATTACATGTGCATCACTGCACACTGGGTCTCTTTTTCAGGTGTTATAGCAAAGCTAAACGCAGGTGTTGACCCGGACCAAGTTTTCAAAGCTGCTCGGAAACATGCAACACTAGCCATGTTTGGCTTGGAGAAAAGTCACACAGCAGAAAACCTTTTGCAAGAGTTTAACAAAAAGGTCTTGACAATGCTATCCCCCCTAAAACGCAAGATTGGTTATGTTTCCACGGATAATGGCGCCAATGTAGTTAAGGCCATGTTACAGGGTGACCATGTTAGAGTGCCGTGTTTGGCGCACTGTATCAACCTGGTAGTTCAAAAATTCTTGAGTGATAAAGAGAGTCCAGCGTTCGAGGTAATGGCCACCTGCCGCAAAATGTGCAACCATTTCAGCCATTCTTTTAAGGCCCGGAAGCATCTGCGGAGACTGCTACTTCAACGTGGAATGCCAGTGAAAGCACTCATCCAGGAGGTGGCAACACGTTGGAACTCAACCTTCTACATGCTTGAGCGTCTGCATGAGCAGTATACGGTACTCGATCACTATTTCTTGACAGAGGCTACATCTCAGAAGGAGGACCTGCGGATGAGTAAGGCGCAATGGGCCATAGTTAAAAGCCTGACAGACATGCTTCGTCCTTTTGAGTTCTTCACGCGTGCAGTCAGCCAGGAGGACTGTAATTTGGGAAAAGCTATCCCATTGTTGTGCATACTGGAGCACCAACTGATGGCGGTTTCTTCTGAGTTTGAAAAAGATGAAAAAAAAAAAAACCATTTCATTTTGTCTGAGAAATTATTACATCGCCTACGTGGTGATGAACGTCTTAAAAACATCAACTCAGATCAGCATTACATTTGTGCTACTATTCTGGATCCACGCTACAAAAAGGCGCTGGCAGACAACGCATTCTTTCCTTTCGCTGATGCAGATGTTCAAAAGTACAAACATTGGTTAGCCTGGTCAGCCAAGAGGTTTGAAAAAGAACGGCAGGTTATTGAAGGAGAAGCCAGTACATCAGCATCAGCAGGCCATCCGCAGTCACAAGAATCCACTTCTGCACCTGTGGCTGGGGCACAAGTGACCTCTCAGCCGTTAAAGACACCGGCAACTGGATCATCTGCACCACACACAATGACAACACTAACAGTGGCTGGGGAGGAGGATTGGCTAAGTTTGATGGGGTATGGTTCTCGAAAAAATGTCACAGGCACAGCAAAAAGTAAGCAAAGTGGAGGAACAGTTGATGACCTTGAGTCGATGGTGCAGGACTATCTGAATGACTCAACAGTGGTCTTTCTTAATGAGGAGCCATTGCAGTATTGGCATGGCAAAAAACAATTGTGGCCACAGCTCTACAACCTGGCTATAAACTATTTGTCTTGCCCACTCGCAAGTGTGTCTTCTGAACGTGTTTTCAGTGCTGCTGGTGGCATTGTAACTCCCAAACGGAGCCGCCTATCGCCCAAAAATGTGGAGCGGCTGACAATGATCAAGATGAATCAGCACCTCATACCACCAGATTACAAAGTGCGAGAAAGCACGCCACATGAAGACGAGGAGGACAGCAACGTAGATGAGGGGATTTTTTCTCTGTTCGGTGCCACTGACCTCATCCAGCCTGAATTCGCAGAGTATGATGACGAAATCTTGTTCTTATTCCCTGACACCGAGCCCTGAAAATGAGACAATCAATCAAGAACTTTCTTTTTCGTCCTTATTCACTTTTATTCCTGTGTGCTTTGTGTCTCTCTTTCTTTGTTTTGCACAGTTAATTTAATTCAAACTTTAATCACCTAATCCCAAAAACAAGACCATCATCAGAACTGTCTTCACTTGTTTGCTTATTGATTTGAAGGTGCCGCAGTCTACATTCCTCAGGTTCACAAGTTCTGAAGAACATGCTCCTCTATCCTCCTCCTCCAGACTGCGATTTACCTCCAAGCAGAGTGCTGGATTACGCACAATGAAGAAAGACTCAGCACTTGTGGGGGTGTTGTACTTCTTTGCGGGTGAGTTGACGGTTTTGGGCCCATTGCTGTGAAGCTCTAATAATGGACAAAAGTGTTTTGGACCAAATATGAGGTGGAAATTTCTTGCCGTTTTTGCTGACTTGCTTGCCTTTGAGGTGCTCTTTGGCGGGGTTCCGGGGGTTTGTGTGTAATTTTTGGTGTCTGTCGAAGCACTGCTGCGACAGTCTAATCTTGATTGCATTTGCTTTTCAGGAAATCCGTGGTGGAAAACAGGAGTTATGATGATTGATGATGATGACCTAGCTGAACAGCGCGGCATTTGGAACGAAGGCCGAGAGATATTGTAACTTGTAAGTATGAGATTTAGCTTTTTCGCTGTTTGGGGGTGTTGTCGGGTGTTTTTTTGCGGGTGGGTTGGCGCCGGCGGGTCTTGCCTGGGGCATTCCTGGGAAGGTCTAATACCGGATACAAGTGTTTTGGACAAAATCCATAAGGAACAGCCTTTTTTTTGCCATTTCTTCAGACATCTTGCTCAATGTAGCGTTTTGGGGGGCTTCCTGCTGTTCGTGGGTGGGTTGCGGCCGGGGTCTCTGTCGAAGCACTGCTGCGACAGTCTAATCTTGATTGCATTTGCTTTTCAGGAAATCCGTGGTGGAAAACAGGAGTTATGATGATTGATGATGATGACGACCTAGCTGCACAGCGCCGCGTTTGGACCGAAGGCCGAGAGACATTGTAAGTATGAGATTTAGCTTTTTCGCTGTTTGGTGGTGTTGTGTCGGGTGTTTTTTTGCGGGTGGGTTGGCGCCGGCGGGTCTTGCCTGGGGCATTCCTGGGAAGGTCTAATACCGGATACAAGTGTTTTGGACAAAATCCATAAGGAACAGCCTTTTTTTTGCCATTTCTTCAGACATCTTGCTCAATGTAGCGTTTTGGGGGGCTTCCTGCTGTTCGTGGGTGGGTTGCGGCCGGGGTCTCTGTCGAAGCACTGCTGCGACAGTCTAATCTTGATTGCATTTGCTTTTCAGGAAATCCGTGGTGGAAAACAGGAGTTATGATGATTGATGATGATGACGACCTAGCTGCACAGCGCCGCGTTTGGACCGAAGGCCGAGAGACATTGTAAGTATGAGATTTAGCTTTTTCGCTGTTTGGTGGTGTTGTGTCGGGTGTTTTTTTGCGGGTGGGTTGGCGGGTCTTGCCTGGGGCATTCCTGGGAAGGTCTAATACCGGCTAGAAGTTAGTTGGACAAAATCCATAAGGAAACACCAGTTTTGGCACTTTTTGTAAGTTAGGGTTCGTTAGGGTTAGCCCTAGCAGCAGGATTGCATGTGTTTAGGGGGGTTCGATTGCAACGCGGTTCTGTTGTTGTAGAGCACTGTTGGAGCGATGCTGGCTATGGATACTTTTGCTTGCAGGCAAGTGGTTTGAATACAATCCACGGTCTGTATTTGGGTCTACTGTTACTTTCAAAGTACGTTTTGTAACCATTTTTCTGCTAGGCATCGTTTTTGGAGATATGATTGGGTTCTTCTACATTTTTGCGACTGGCTTTAGTAAGGGTCTTGGTGGGAGCATTGCTGGGAAGGTCAAATTTTGTTCTAAAACACAGTAGTACACCCACCTTGAGGGGAAAGATCCGCTATAATATTTTGGCCATACTTATTGATCCTTAAAAAGGTGACTCAGACAGAGCACGCAATTTCAAAAATATTGTACTGTCTATTAGGGAAATCAAAGTGTCACTTTTTGAACCACACAGCGTACATACCTTTTATTTATTTATCAGTGGTATTGTAATAGCACTTCCTGTTTTCCGTTCAATAATTACAGGCCGGGTTTCAGTCAACATCCGCCAGGCAGGCAGTGGACAGGGTGTCTCTTCTGTCAGTGGTCACCACCACATTGATGGACGAAGCGTCAGCTGGAATGGAGGAGTGCCGCCAATAAGAGGAATTGTTTGCTGCATGCAACTTACTTACCAATTTCAACAGGACAACTCCAACAACATACGCAATACAGATACAGTATCCATTGTTGTCTTTTATTCTATGAGTGTGACTGCATGTGCTTACCTTTAGTTTGTAACCAAAGATTGTCTGTAAACTCTGTATCTTCAATTATTGTTTGTCCATGCTCTGCTTTTTTTTTCTTCTCTCAACAAAACCTACCCAAAAAGAAACCCCCATTCCCATCCATTTTACAAACCCTAACCCTCTTCCCCCGGGCTGTGTTGTTTTGCTTGATGTCTGACTAAAATGACATCAATAATTCCACACACTTGCTGGGGAGGATAAGGTGATAGCAGCAACAGGCTGGTGAAGGAATACGAGGATATCTTCTAGACTTACTCAGCTTCAGTACTATATCTTCTAGTAGTAGTAGCCAATGTCAAATAAATTCAACGCAAGTACTAGTTATACTTGCAATACTTTACCATTTGTTAGGCTACATTATGGCACTGTTCTAGTGTACTGTCACCTGCTATTTTCTCGATCGTACCGTAACCGTTGTAATGCTACAGTAAGGAGTACAAACAAGGTTTCGTTTTCTTTTTTTCCATAGGCATGCAACTGCCACTGTGTCACACCACTAGTAACACCGCAATGAGGAAATGTCACCCGCCCAGGAATGACAACGTTAATCCCCATTTCACCTGGAGCCAGCCCTGGGCCTAGCTCTAATTTCTAACACAAATTACAGGTAAGATAAGCGTTTGGTGGGAGGTAGTATAATGGAGTATTATTTCGGAGTAGACAAGAGATTGACGGTTGTACTACTAAAGTCCTACGACTGTTCAGGAAAACAAAGTTACTGTTACACCCCCGCCCCCCACCCACCAGACTGAAAAGCAGTAAAAAACAGGTATGGTCAGATAAAGTTGAAAAATATATTTATTTATCCCTAACAAAATAATCTCCCTCACCCACCCTAACCCCAACGATTGTCTCTGAAACGTCCCAAAACGATCCCAACTCCCAAATCCCACCCCCCAAAAGTCTATAAAAAAAGGGCAAGGGACACTCCACTACTGGAGGGTGCTGGTGCTGGTGCATGATGCGGCATGGGCATCATACTCCTTGCGGAGGGTGGCAAGCTCGGAGCGGAGGCCCTTAACCAAGGTCTTATACCTCAGGACCTCCTGCTCCAGGTTGGACATGCGGACTCGTAGGCGGCGTTGGCGTTCCTTGCAGCTCCTGTGGGGGGCAGCTGGTATTTCGGGTGCTTGGCGGTGGCGGTCGGCTTTCTTAGCCCGGCTCGGTCCCGCTGGTTTAGTCACGGAGGAGGATGCAGTGGTCACAGTCGAAGATGTTGCCCCGCTCGACTGCGTGTCCTCCTCCTCCTCCAGGGCCACCAGCCGCCGATACTCGGCGACTGTGGCCTCCAGCCTCCGTTGCCGGGCCAATCTAGCCTGCTCCCTCCTCGTTGTTGATTTGGAAGGAGCAACTATATGAAGAAAGAAAGACATAGTCTGTAACCAATGCTCCTTATTAATAACACAAAGTGATTGAGCCGAAAGTTGGGTCACAGAGTACAAGTAGCAAATTGAAAGCACAGTACATAACTATTGAGGACAGTATCTATGTAACCTCCCACTTCTGCATCCTTGCTCTAACAGTAGTGGTAGTTTAATGAACTAATTCTACGACCACTATGGACTTCCATTACAGTCGACTATGACAGTACACCAGTCTTATTCTTCTTCTTCTCTCTTGTTTAGGGAAATGGGTACGTTATCTTATGCAAGCCGGCAGAATGACATGGACACAGCACAGTGAAGTTGCACCCGAGAAAAAAAGTTGCACACCATGATGATGGAGACAGACTTGCGTTACTGTACCGGTCCAGTACATGCAGGTGGTGAAGCTATTACTTTTCTATTACGGGTGGCACTGAGAATACTCTGTTACAAGGGCTACTGCTTAATTAATTTACCTTTCACCCTACAGTGCAAATGAGTACTAGAAAAGGAAACTGAAGAAGCTAACTAATTTGATTATCTATCACTTCACATGGGACGTATTTAATGACAGATGAGATGACTTTAGGTGCTTTGCTTAATATTGAGTGAACACAGTGATACACCCACACATGAATGACGTACTACAAGTAAACTAAAGTTATTAAGAGAGGTACGGAGTGTCCACCGTAATAACCAGATATATGCTGTGAATGCAAACGCAATACAAAGTACTGCTACTATTCATGGTAGTATTGGACACATTTACAATTTCTTTTCCTTGCCTTCCCTGCACTGGGACGGACGTGCGGGTGCGGTGGTACATGCTCTTCAAGGTAACACTTACTTCACCTGGCGACCATCTACTCTCTCTAGATACACATTTGCTATGTAAGAGTCAGAGAATACCATGCTCCAGGCATCCATTCATTCAAAGTATACGCACACATACAGTTTCTGTTTCACCCACCCAGGCTGCTGTCCTTCCACCCATCCTTGCTTCATCATTGACCCAGCCATGCACCATACCATATTCTTTCCTTCCCAGCCACCTCTGGGTCCAAGCAAACACATATCGTTCTTCTTTGCCAGCCATCATACAAGTTCGCGTCCCACTTACTTACACCCTTCTTTCGCTTTTCGTTCATCCCATCCATCACGTTCGTCTAAGAACTTATTGGGATTCTTCTCACCAAAAACTTCACAGCTAAGTCGAAGTACATTTCGAGGAGGCTACTACCTGGTTGATTTGTAATTGTAATACACCCGTGCAGAAAGCACACTATGCAGTCTTCAATCTCAATAAGTAAGGAATATATAGCTTACCTGTTTCCGCCACCACCGTTTGATCCCCCACAGGAACGGCCACCAGCTCTTCTAACGCCGCCTCCTCCCCAGAGGCCTCCGAGTCCAAGTCCAACACAGCCACCTCCGCGCTGGCCCCGTCACCAGATGTTACACCTACAAAGTACATTTAAGAAAGTTAGAATACACCACTCACTACTATATAATATTTGGTCTAGGAGAAATGTTAAAAAAACAGAATACAATGTAATAATTTGTGACTGTCTACTCCATAGTAAAAATGTCCCATTTTCCAGGGAAGGCTGTTGTCTTGCTGCACTTTTATGCACAACTGATGAATGCTTGCTTTTGATTTTTAACACGCACCACTTTTTCTCCTAACAGACAGAAGCTTGACTCCTGAGTCCTAAGAACACGACCAGGATCAAGTTCAAACTAGGTGAGAGTTCGGCTCGACCACAAGAAATGTGTCCAATTAATCGTCAGCACTAACCACTTTTCCGTTTACAGTTAAATAGTTTTATGACAAAGTAGATTTTAATAAATGTGTTTACTTTTAATAAAGCTTTTACACTTAAATAGACTCTGTGGTTTTTGTTCCTCTAGACTAGAGTGGATGAGCTAAAGGTTTTGGAATTTTTGCAAGCATGAGTGCCTCTGACACTTCTTGACTGTGCTGTGACTCCGTACTACTCTCTTGTCCTGCGTACGATAATCTAGAGATCATTGGGGATCTATAATCGGTGACTTCGGGAGCTGAATGACTCTGCCACACTATCTAGTCAGTAAGGAGACAGTGCATAGAGGTATTGCTGAATATAATGGGAGTCCAATGGAATTGCCAAATGTCCAATCTTAGTTAGCTACACAGACAGACTAATAAGAATAGTCTAGTAATACCACAGGGAGTCATATTCGAGGCAGGATAAGAATTTATATCCAGTCTACAAGAAGATCAAAGACGATTTAGAAAAAATCGAATGAGGAACGCTAGGAAAAAATAGGTACTGTTTATTAAAATGTAAACTTACTGGGGCCAGCAAAGGAGCCCTCGCCTGCCCGATCCTGGCCTGCATCCTCAGCACCCTCCTCCTGTGTCCTCTTGCCCTTGGGGGGAGCTGATGTACAACATGAAAGAAAGAAAAACCATAAAACATGGATGAGATTTTTCAACCAAATCAAACATTTCAAAAGAACAATAACAACATATTTTGGAAAAATAGCAAATAGATAGACAACTATTCCACGGGATCTATCTCATGTGGTATACTACGTTATTCGTATTGCCTGATTTGCGGAACGTTGACTTAGAAAGTTCCTATGTAACTCAATAAACAGACTACTAAAGAGGTTTGCCTAGGCCTGGCACTGCAGGCAGTAGTGCGCAACACGTGACAGACAAAGTCCATCCTGCTTGCAGATCAGTGAATACTCAAACTATCAATCCACCCGCCACCACCGCCACTATTTCTTCTGATAGCCATGTGACTGTCTAAAGGAAGGACACTGGACTTCAGTCTGTTGGGGCTGATTTATAAGTCCCTTGCGGAAGTTGCGGCTGATTTTCCTCCATTGTTGCGTGCCTTTTCTGACGCAGCGGCAGATCAAAAGACTCGCCATGGTGTTGGTGCGGGGTATATATTAAAAAAAAAAACACATATGGGCATATGGGCGATGCATCACGTTGTAAAGCCCTGCGCCATCAGGGGGCGTTCCGGCGCAAGGGAGGGCGTACCTGCGCAGGAACGAATCCTAAAAGTGGCTGAGGGAAATCTACAAGATGTCAATCAGTCATTTTTAGGACAATGATGCATGACTCAAACCCTGCGCGCTTGAAGCCGACGTACGGCTTGATGCAGCATTGGGGAGATAGGGTACCCCAGAGCATTGCTGGAGCTGCGCCATCGTTGGCACGCAACTCCAGCAATGCGCTGCCTTTACGGCACAGATGCGTAAGGCTTCTGTGACGTTTTGGGCCAATGGGTGGTGGTGGCATGGCACACAATTACTGCCGCATCCCTGCTACTTTGCAGGGATGCGCCGGTAATTGAAAATATGACCCTTACTGTCTAGCATTACGCAGTTCTTTTCTTTACAGTACACTCATACATAATTTCTCAGGCCAATGAAATGCTTCTGAACACAACATACAAAACAAAGAAGCATAGTAGCAAGCAAGGCTACTGAGAAGGAGAGCAGTGCACCTGAAAATGAAATGCATAGAAGATTTTGAAATATAATTTACCTCAATGTAATCGGCAGCATTATTGCTCTTGGTAAAGAACAAAGATTTGCAAATAACAGAGCAGGATAAAACAGAGTAGTAAATGTACTACTACTACTACTCACCAAGCCCGGGGACCTCTACGCCGAGCGCGTCCAGCAAGTCCCGCTCCCGGTCCATGACATCGGTCCAGCGGTGGGTGGCCTGGTTATATGTGCGCCGGACCCCAGAGATCTTGTACATGGCCCGGCACACCTTCTCCCACCGCTGGCGGCGCTCCCGGATGCCATAGCCGGTCACGATCTTGCCGCCTCCCAGGATCGTCTTGGGGAGGCGGCGCTGGACATGGAAGATCAGTGCCGCCACTTCCTCCGCGCTGAAGATCTCCCTCGGGACCACTTGCTCCCCCCTTAAACGCCCGCACGGGAGCCGGGCACGGGGTGCGGGACCCTTCCCCTTCTCAGGGTGCTTCCCGGCTCCCTTTACCATGGTCTGGGCAGAAATAAACTTAAATGATAAAGAAGAAATAGAATAGTGAAGAAGAAAAGAAAAGAGTTTAAAAAAGTAGTTTAAAAGTAAATAAAAGCTGCAGAAAACACAAAAATATAGAGCTAGAAAAATAGAGGGTTAGATAATAAGTAAAATTAGATCAAAAAAACTTCAAACAAGCAAAGGATGGCAGAGATTGAGAGAGGATACAGAAAGCATGCCCAGAACCATAGCAATGAATGAGAAACAAGATGGCCGCGCCCGTTCACGACCGCGTGGGTAAGTTCGCGCGAGATTTTCCTTGCGAGTACGCGCGAAATTGTACTAGCGAGCAGCACACTTTGCGAGATTACACATAGCGGGCGGAAACGGAATTACGTCACGCCAACAAGATGGCCGCGCCCGTGTACGACCGATAGGGTAACTTGGCAAACGAATAGCTAGAAGCGCCTCGCGAACACGCGCAAGATCACGCGAACATACACGTCGCAACAAAAACAATTTTGTATTCGCACGTATTCGCGGCTTCCGAAATCGATCTCGCACGGATTCGCGCCCCAAATAACGCGCGAAATTGCAAAAAAAACGATTTTAGCTAAAATGAAAGCAATGAGCAGGTGCAAAAGTTCAAACTTAACATTAGTAACATTCAAGGTAGTGCTTCCTGATGGGCCCCTCCAGAGTTTGCAACAATTCTATGACCCTGCTATGACCCAAACAGCAGGCTCATAGAATAGCACCATAAAGGTCCTGTAAAAAAAAAATTTCACTGCAACAAAAAGCAAATTACAGATAAGGAAGGAAGCAGGTGCCAGCCAGACTGGAACTTTCAAAATTACTGACACATTAATGAAACACAAATTAATTGATGGCAGTTGAAGAAGGGCAGGTGTGCTAGCTTTTTTCAACCACCATAATCTACAGTAATAAATAAACCTAATAGGTGCCTGTGAGGATGTACTAGAGGGTGGCATGGGTGTCCCAGAGGGTGGCAGTGGTGAAACAGAGGGTGCTGTGAACCTGTGATGATAAACCAGACGTAGAAACAACATAGTCGCGGCCGTTGCAAGCCGAAAAGTAAGTTCGCAATTGCGAACTTGTCCCAAAATCGGCGCGAACACGCGCCAACACAAAAAACGGAAAAATCCGCAAATCCGCTAGAGTTCGCGGATCTTCGCGGATTGCGAATCCGTAAATACGCAAGTTCGCGGATTGCCAATCCGCAAAATCCGCCCATGCTTAGTCCCTACCCACATTAAAGGTCATGTACTGGACCAGGTTTGGACGTCTAATGTGAAGATTTCGGCTCCCCGCATTTCCCCTTGTCTATGGTCAGATCACTTTATATTTTTTTTTCCCTCACAGTCACCTCCTGTCCTAGTAGAATCCTACAGAGTAATTTCCAAGCCCGGAATTGGAAGAGGGCTGACCTTGGCAAATGCGCCGATTTACTTAAAACTTCCCCTCCCCCCGCAGCCAATCTTACTGACTCTATTGATATCCAAGCCTCAGCTCTCACGAATTGGCTTGTAACAGCTAGCAACGCTGTTGCCCCGCTTAAACGAATCAAGCTTAGGCGCCCACATGACGCACAAAAGTGGTTTACTGAAGACCTTAAAACCTTAAAGTTCGAGCTCAGGCAGGCTGAGCGTCAATGGCGGCGAGGCTATGCCGCGGACACAAAGTTGCGGTATAGGTCCCTACATAAAGAGTACAAAATAGCGATTTTAGCTGCCAAGACCTCTTATTTTTCACAAAAAATTGTCAATTCAGCCACCAAAACGAAAGAGATCTTCTCCATAGTGGAGGAGTTATCACTTCCTGACAGGGTCACCATCAAACCCCTCCCTTCCCAAGCGCTCTGCGATTCCCTCAACCAGTTTTTTGTGGACAAGATTGTCAACATTAAAAAGAGCATTTCTTTTGCCGGCCCTCCTTCCCTCTCCGGGCCCGCTTTCCCTCTGCCCTCTCTGAACTTGCACCAACTTACTCAGATCCCCCTCATTTCGGAGGAGGGCTTCCTAACCTTTTTGAGGAAGGTTACTTCAGGGTCCCCGACTGGCTGCTGAGGCATTTACCGCCTGCCCGCTCCCCCCTTTGAGACTCCTGAATTCGTCCCTGTCCTCCGGTCTGGTACCTAGCTCCTTCAAGGTGGCCGAGGTAGTGCCCATCTTGAAGAAACCCACGGCAGACCCGACGATCATGAGCAATTTCCGCCCCATATCCCTTCTCCCCTACCTCAGTAAAGTGCTTGAGTCTCATGCCACCAACATATTGAGCTCCTTCATTGAGCACTCTCAATACCTTGATCCCCAACAGGCTGGTTTTAGACCCGCCCATTCCACTGAATCAGTTATTCTTTCAGTTATGGAGGAACTGCAGAGAGGAGCGGACTCCAACATCAGCCAATTTCTAGTGCTCCTGGATTTGTCGGCCGCCTTTGACACGGTCGACCATAATATTTTGATTGACCGTGTCAGGGAGGCTGGCATCCGGGGCACCGCTCTGGACTGGGTCTGCTCCTTTTTGTCCAACCGCCATCAGGCGGTCCGGCTCTCCCAGTTCACTGCTGATAGAGTAGGTCTAACTTGTGGTATCCCGCAGGGCTCCTCCTTATCCCCACTCCTTTTAAATTTATACATGACCCCTCTTATCCGGTCTCTACGTGGCAATCATGTCACCGCGTTTAATTACGCGGATGACATTCAATTGATTTTTAATATCGACGGCTCGGCGGAGTCTATCCTCACTTTTCAGTGTACCCTCTGTCACATTAGCGACTGGATGGGGGCTAACCACCTGAAGCTCAACCCCGACAAGACCGAACTGGTCCTTGTCGGGGGGGCCGCCAACCCATGGAAATCCACCTTCTGGCCGGCGAGCCTGGGCTCTCCCCCCAGTCCTGTTGACTGAGCAAAAAGTCTAGGAGTCATCATCAGCGATGACCTCACGATGAAGCCCCAGGTTAATGCTGTAGTCTCCGCTTGTTTCTTTCAGCTCCGGAAAATCCAGAAGATAGCCCGCTTTTTGACCATTGAAGCCCTCACCTTAGTCCTGCTGGCTTTAGTCATTTCGAGAATTGACTATGCCAATTCACTTTACGTAGGTATTCCATCTTACTTGCTGAAGAGGCTGCAGCTTATCCAGAACCAGGCTGCACGCCTCATCCACCATCAACCCAGGTATTTCCACGTCAGCCCTTTGTTAAAGTCCCTCCATTGGCTCCCTGTGTCTGAGCGGTGCAAATTCAAGTTAGGCTGTATTATTTTTAGATCCCTTACAGGTCTGAGTCCCTTTTTTATTTCCTCGCTACTGCACCCTTATGTCCCTGTTCCTGACCTCCGCTCTTCCAACCACGCGTTACTCAAGGTCCCTATCTTTAAGCGTAAGAAACATGGAGGTTCAAGATTCTCATTCCTTGCCCCTTCTTTTTGGAATTTATTCCCTTTGAGCATCAGACTTGCCTGTCCATACGCACGTTTCAGATCCCTTCTCAAAACTCACCTGTTCCGTAATGCTTTTTGCTAATGCCTATATGTTGTGAACTGTCTTTCCTCCCCTGCTCAAGCGCCAAGAAACCGTTAGGTGTTAGCTGCGCTTTATAAGTAATTTTTACATTACATTACATTGGCTCACCTCATTAATGACTCGCCCGATTTTATTTAGATGACTTTGAGCTTTGAACTTATCTGTGTTAGATGCGAAGGATGTACAGTGTTACTCTAATAGTTCAGCAAGAGAACTACGCGATGAGACTTGGAATGGGCTAATATGTATTATCTTGAGATTACGGAAGTCGAGTAGCTTATCTAGATACATTCTAACAATAATAGTTGGTTGAGATTGTGACTTGAATATCGGTTCATGTGATGAATGAAGTGAGAATGTTGTTCAGGACCAACATTTTTAGTTGTTTACATACTTACCCAATTAAAAACTAGGCTAAGATGGCGCCACGGGGAGACTGTGTAAATAGCCGGTCCAAGATGGCACTTGAGATGCATGCCAGCGTCAGTATGCAGGGACTGTGCTAAGGATATGTGGTGAGTAATGAATCGTTCTGGGGGTGCTTGTAGGGTAGGCTCTCACAGATTAGTTATGTGTGACAAGTCTAATACAAGTTATTATTTGAAATTTACAGATTACGCACTTGTGAACTTTTCGCTATATAACTTGGATGCAGAGCGATACGCTGATATTTTGAGAGCGCTACGCCACGGGCATTACTGGAGGTGAGTTGAGAAGTTTGGTTGAGATATTTGTGCAGATTTTAGAAGAGTGTGACGTGGGTATTATAATGTCACGCTTAAGGTGAATTTTAGGAGATGTTCTATTGAAGACCATACAGGGATTGAGGATGCTAGACTTATTTAGTCTTGAACGTGACGTGATAATCAGGTGAGCATATGACATGTCTGAGAGATGATATTCCGTAGTTTTACGATATGATGAGCTTTTTGACTGAGCATTTACGCGGCTATTTATGATACTTAGAGAATAAATATGTTTGCAAATTGGAATTTGTTTATGTCTTGAAGACTAAAGTTAGATGAGAGCATTTAGTAGATGGTGGGTACTACGTTTTGATCCTCATAGATTGCTATTGTGTTTTGTATTTACTATGTGAGGGTAGTATTACTGTGGTTTTAGCTGGACGGATTACTTATGGTGAAATGAAGATGACGCGTTTTTTTATTTCTCCTTAGGGACACATTTATTATTTTTGAATAGGAGGAATTTAATCTGATTTGGGTTGAATGTACAATGTGAAGGAACATTGAACAGATGACCAGACATTGCAAAAGGTTGGTAGTAGCCCTTGTTATTGGAGGCTTATAGACTCTAGAATTAATCACTGAGTGGCACATTCAATGGGTGATTTCTTGTTGGGAACTTGGATCTATCCCGCTTTCCTTGAGACACTGGTTTTTGGTTTGTGGTTGTTGAACCTTTATGGAGTTCTGATTAATGAACGGTATTTGTAGAAATGTGTAAGTGTGAACTTCCGAGCCATTCTTATGTAATGTCATTTTGGGTTGCAGCCCTGAAGAAGTCAAATGCTAAATTTAAGCAAGACGAAACACGTGTTGGCTGTTTATATTTTGAATTGGAGCTGTGTTCTTTGGATTTCAAATTGGAACAATTAATAAAACAATTTTGGAAGATAAAAAGTACCTGACTGTGCCGACTGAACCTTTACATCTCAAGAAGAAGGATTTATAAGGCAATTTTTTTTACTGATATTTGAGTGCTTGGTGGAATCTTTTTGTATCTATTGTTTTCTACATGCAGGCATTAGCACGTGAAACATAGAGTAGCCATCTTTAATTCTAGTGCGCAGAAGCAAAGGTTTCCCAGCAAGGGAAAGGTAAGTCATGTCACGTGAGTGTGACAGTCGCATGCGCAGAGAAGTTACCGCGTTGCAGCGGGCATTTTAATGCATTCGCATTACTGTTAGTAAAAGCACATAGAAAAGCTTCCCCTCGATACTAGAAGTGTCGTGGGGTGCAATTATTAGTACACAAAACATGTTGGTTAATCCGTTATATGTTATTTAGAGAGGATTGAATCCGAGCAAGTCTCTTTATGTACGAAACCTTGCTCCATCACTGGCACAGCCCCTGGTAAATCTCATCTCTGGGCCTCCTCTGAAGCACTGTCTGGTACTTCCTGCCCCTGACCTAAAACCAGCTGCTTGCAGTTCAGAGAAGCTGCAAGTTGGGCTAGGGCACCATGACTGCATGCACCACATTATACGGTGAAGATAAAGGAGGCCTTAGAAAGAAAGGTAAAGCCAATCAGTGGGACGAAATACAAGCTACATTTCAAACATCTGCCTGACACCCACACATGTTAACGTTTCCCAAAGCCAGGGCCAATAGAATTATGTTATTTTGCTGGCACAGAGTTATCCACATAATCATGGTTTAGCTGCATTTGCCATATAATTCATCTGCTGCATTATCTGCAGATTTTTAACACAAAAAAATTGTTTCAATCTCAGAGAGATCAAAAGCTACTAAAAACTCGCTAACGCTTGTTGCTGCGCAGTAGAAAGCCCTTCACAAAGGCTGACTGGTTACAACTCTGTTGCTTGTTGCTGTTACTAATGAGGTGAAACCTTTGCCCAAATAGTGTTAGCATGTGTTACAAGCATTTGCAATGCAATAGGTTTCACATATGTGAGATTTAGAGCTATTGGCGTTGTAAATGACGATGTCTCTTGCAGTGGTGTTTTGGTTTGGAGTGGAGTAAATGTATGTGATGTGGAGTTCGATTGTGTGGGTTGGATTGGAATTTTTAGTAGTGTAATTGTGTGGTGTGAAAAGGATTTATGTAGTGGAATTATGTTTCATGGTGTGCAGTGGAATTATGTGGTTAGTAATTATGTGGTATTGAGTATACTGGAATTATGTATACTGGGAATGTGTGTCATGGAGTGTAATTATGTGGAATGGTATTTTGAGTTGTAGCGAGGTATGTAGTGGAGTTTATTTATGTGGTGTGCTGTTGAATTATGTGGCATGTTGTGAAATTTTGTGGTGTGCATTGGATGTATGTAGCGTGTTGTGTAAGTGTGTTGTTGAGTTGAACTATGTGGTTGGTTGTCGAATTATGTGGTGTGGAGTGTAAATATGTACAGTTGAATAGTGTGGTGTAGATGTGTGTGACATGTAGTGAAATTACGCAGATTGAATTATGTGGCATGGTGTGGGGTGCATTTGTGTGGATTGTGTCGCCAAGTTTAAAAATGATGAAACATAATTACAAAGAAAGGTGACTTTTCAATGCACGCTAATTCACAAAATTAAAACACGTTGCTTCCACCAAGAAATGTTGGAAATGCTGACGTTTTGTCTGACTCTTAACACACCAACGTATGCAACCATAACGCTGTAGCGAAGTGTGAGAGGCTCTTGCCAGTCTCCTGTTCTCTGAAAGTGTTGCCATTTCCTTGAGAGCCTTAGGGAATGTACCAGTTGTGACTCCAGTGATTTGGGGTCAACAAGACATTGCCATATTTGTGGAGAAGACACGAAGGAAGAAGGGAGCAGTGACCAGAGGAAAAACAATAAACCAATCCACTGCAGAAGCTGTAATGTACAGGTAAGGGAAGAGGCAGCATTTAGAGTAAATGCAGGGTGGTGAGGAACAACTGAGGATAGGGAGGGGTACATGGGCACAGAAACAAGTAGCCACACCACTGTCACAATGTGATAGTAGTAAAGGGTTGTAAACTTGGGCACAGGGTGTAACTTTGTTGGATGGTGGCGAACATATTAGGAGTGCAGAGGGGACAGAGGCAGACATAAATGTACAACCCATGTCTGTCAACGCAGGGAAGGACCGTCTACTCAGAAATTGGTGGGAAGCGGGGAATGTGCCAGAAGAGATAGAAAGTCAAAGAGTGGGCTTGTTTTATCTGAAAGTGTTGTTTGTTCTAACGACTATATTTAATGTGCTATATTTGGATGCACCAATATAAACCTTTCAGCATGGATGTATGACGTTATAACGCATACTTTTACTCCGCAGACCATTACAACGCGACTTTTACACCGCATACCGTTACAACGCATAGCGCCTTGGGGCGCTGGATAGTGGTAAGTATAATTTACTATTCTAACTCCAGTCCCCGTGGACCCTAGGGAAGGTGTTGGATAGTAAATTATACTTATTCCCTATCCTAGAGCGCCCCCCAGCGCAATGCGTTGTAATGGTATGCGGAGTAAAAGTCGCGTTGTAATGGTAGTGCGGAGTAAAAAATGCGTTGTAACAGGTGTATACCTTTCAGCATACAGTAAAGACCACGCTACCTGTGCCTCTCTTAAATTCATCACGTATGAATATTAGTTCAAAATATGGAGCAAAGCCTACGTTTACATTAATAAAGAAAATACAGTACACTCAATTGCAGCTCTTTATTAACATGTATGACCACTAAAACCTAACAAAATAAAAAATCGAAGATAAATAAGGGCATACCTACGTGTACATTAATAATGAAAAAGATGCTCATAGAGGCTAAAGTGCAAACAAGTGAAAACATACTAACAGTTCTCATAGCAGGTTTTAAGGAAAACACTTCTCAAGTTTGGTAAAAAGATTCAGCTGGATAGCTCTTCTCCCACCTGTGTCTGAGCTGAACTCTGTTTACAACACAGTTAACTTCTAAGGATACTTCTGCATTTGAATTTAAAGGCTCACTTACAAAAGGGCATTGTTTGAAACTGTAGCATAAGCAAAGTCATTGCTTGCATCAAAATTAACAAGAATTCCACTACCCAACAGGAGCAGTGCATTTTACCTGTACTACAGTGCACATGGACTTTCAGATATACTTTACCTGCTACTCGGCAGCGTAGTTTGAAAGTGATTGATACATCATGTCATGCCCTTCTGCTTATAGTTACATTTGGGCATGTATGCTGGACTGGATAACGAGTGCCCATAGTCCTCCCCTTTTTGTCCAATACTTTATTTAAAATGCCAATAAAACAATGTAATAATTTAAAAAAAGGTATGTTTGGGTACATTGACAGCATGCCAGGTGGACTGCGTATGGACAAAGTCATGCCACTGTTTTGTCGTGCCACAATAGAGATGACATACTGCCACTGTACATAAGTGGATAACCTAAAAGAAATGGCTTAAAATAAAGAAGGAAACCAACAAAATTTTATATAACAAATGAAATATAAAAATATTCAATGTAATTCCAATTTTAAGCGCAAAAGTCGGGCAACAGATACATCTACTTTTATGATTTCCCCATAATTACCATAAGTACCTTTGCAATGTCACACAATTCCAGGTGAGCAAATGAAGATGAGCTTTTGTGCTGTGTGAGGGCCACTGCTTAGCCATTATGGCCTCATACCCGAAAGGCACCTGCCGGTGTGTTTGTGGGGCGTAATGCTAAGTGCCGGAGTGGGGAGCAGCTTGAAGGGAGATCTATTATCATGAGACAGACTCGTCTCGCGCTTCTGGTTGCTAAGAGCTGCCAGAGGACAACATGCTCGAGGATAGCGCACTCCCAGGCCCACACGAGCCGCGACAGAAACGCCAGAACGCCATCCTCGCTGAAGCGAGACGGACGCTAAGGCTGCCGCTTCTACCCGCCGCGCCCTACCCACTACGCTGGTCAAGGAGCCGGGAGCCACGGAAATACTGAACCGCGGACCCACGATACCACGGACCCGCGGATTTGCCAGATTTGCCGGAGCGCGAGGGGCTGCCAGGGGCTGCTGGTCTGAGTCTGCCTCAACCTGCTTGCTGGTCCGCCCGCGGCTGTCAGCTCGACCGCGACTGGACCAACGGACCAACGTGCTGGCTCTGAGACACGGTAACCTACGAGCAGGGTAGCAGCAGGGTCCGGCGGGCAAGCGGGAGGGAGGGTGGGCATGAGAGCAGGTGTGTGCGCCAAGTCAGCAGCATCGCTATTGCCACCGCTACCACCCCCCGCCCACGTTCCTGCGTGCCTCGAGACAGGAGCAGAAGGAGCAAAAGCAAGGAACTAGGTGCTGTAGGCGGTGTGAGCTCTACCACAAGTCCCCACAAGCGCTGTGATAACAACACCGCCACCGCCAAAAGCCCGTCACCCGCCATCTTGGTCACTTTGGCCCCTCACTGCCCCTCTCCGCTGATGCGTTGTTGGCAGGTGTGAGCGCTGCATCTCGAGCCCCGAGCGCTGCGATAACAACACCGCCACAACACTGCTACAGCCACCCTTGCTGGTCCCCGAGTACCTTGGTGACCAGGAGCCAAGGCAACAAGGCCAGCGAATTGAAGAACCGAGTGCCGTCCCACCTCCAGGGGGAGCGAGGAACAGGTGTTAGTGCAGGAGCCGGAGGGCAAGAGACAAGTGGACTTGGGCACCATTGAGCCTACACCAAGGCCGCAAGGCAGCAAGTCAGCAGGGCAACAAGCAACAACCCTCAGCCGCAGACGGGGGGGGGAGCACATGCTGTGCACGTAAAGCCAGATTACCAACACCTGGCCAGCCCTAACGGGTCAGGGATAGGGATAGTGGGCAGCTTTTCAGCTTCTCAGCGGGTTGAGAAACAGCGGTAGGGGGCACTTCACCTGCTACACACGGCTACTCCCCCCTTATTGGAGAACACGCTGCCCACGGCCGCCCACATACCACCCCTCCCCCCTGCTCCAGACCATCACAGCGAACACTTCGTACCAGGAAAAAAGCAACAGTGAAAACAGGGAAAAACAATGAGGACCAGAAACTCGACCTTATTGCAGGCACAGGAAAAACCTCGCCCCCACAGAACAGCCAGGAGACGGAAGGCAAAACTTTTCTACCCCCCGGGAGCGGGGGGCTTCTACCCCGGGCCTAGGCTTTCGGAGGCGGGCTCTTGGGTTCACCTGGTGCCACCGGAGCGACGCCAACGTCCCCAGGTTTACCAACTGCGTTCCCAGCACTGACATTGTCGCAAGCAGGGCAAGATGGGAGGTGCTACAACCCAGTTAACTTAACTCCCCGTCCCGGGGCAAACGTTTTCCTAGGAAACAGAGACATAAGAAGCTTCTTATGCCCCCTGGTAGCAAGCTCAGTGGAACCATCTAGACCTCCAAGCCGCACCCCGCCCAATAAAGTACCAGAAGACGGCCCATCTCCCAGCCCCACCGCCACCCGGGCTCCAGGATTAACCCGATCACCAATAATAACTATGCTACAGGGCAGAATACCCCTCAAGTCAGAGGCACCGGACAGGGTCGCACTCAGGTCCGATCCCACTAGACCAACAACTCCAACTCACCAATCATCGGAAGACCCTCAATCAAACACGATCCTAAACGGGGCCCTCACGGCTGACACACCGATCAGCATACGCAGTGAAGCCTCGGCAAACGGAGAGTATATGCATGACGCACCTAGCAGCACATACGAAACCAATGAAGGAGGAGGAACCACAGAATTACTGGCCCGGCACATCCCGCCTTCGAATTTGTCGTGCCAGAGCCCCCGGGAACAAGAAAAAACGGCCCTGCTATCAACTTCCATAACCAGCAGCTCGGACAGGGGGGAGAGCCCCCCAGTAGTTGTAGATCATCTAACACTGATCAACAAGACACTCATCTCTATGACAGGCGCGGCAATAATGCACGCCGACAAGCTCGATGCCCAGATAAATATATTACAAACAGTCGCAAACCTAATCTCTGGGATCGACTCCAAACTGGATCATCTGAATTCCCTGATCCGCAGAGCACAGGATAGCACACGCTTCAAGCCTGAGTCATGTAGTTGCAGTCCAATCTTGAACAACCTAGGAAAACTCCCACACATCATGACCACACTAATTGAGGACCTCAAGAAAGAAGCTGGCAAGACCAAGGATTCGATCTCACAGGCCCCAGCCCCATACCCTCCAAAAACAGAAGGCTCAAGAAATCCGCCAAATCACTGCACAGAAACTCACAAAGAAGACAAAAACGCTTGGGAAGCGCAACCACTCACGCTCAGCATGAGTAGGATAGAGGCCATCCCGATCAAAACAAAAAACTATGAGTCCCAGCATACTACCACACCGACCAGCCTAGACCTCCATAATCTATCCAGGAAAAACAAGAAAAAACTAAAAAAATTCAACAAGGCGAATAAAAACAAATCTCTCGCTCCCAGATCCATCCAGGAAAGGCTACGGCCTGAGAATGAGGCGCCCGGCCACACCGAGAACCAGGAAACGATCGAACTGGGAGCAACCACTAAAATACCAGAAACAATCGAACCAAACCATGAAGTTACCCACTTTACCAACACAGCAACAACCTCTCTCGCAACCCCCCAGCCAGCCACAACAGCACCAACCATAAATCAAGTAATGGACCTACATGGACAAAGTTCCGCGGAAGCAACTCAAGCAAATTTAAACAAATATGACCCTCAGGTTGTCGCTTCATCAACGCTGACTACGTGCCGTGCATCCCAAGCGCCTTTGATTGCCACAGACCTCAGGGAAATTGAATACATGCCACGTAATAATGGCCCACCCAGCTCGCCACACACGGAGGACTTCCAGCGGTCATTTGGGTTAAACAGGCAGGCAAACATCCCTCCACATGGCACAGTACAGTCTCTACAAACAGGCGGTCAGGTAGCGGACTCCGTCTGCCGAATAAACCACTCCCAATCCCAGGATCGGAAAATAACGCTGTACCCCGATTATGTCTCCCAGGGGAGGTGGGACATTCTCAACGCCAGTAGTCTTCTAACACTTTGTGCAAATATCCCAGGGCTGGAGGGAATAAAAACTACAGACATTGAAACCATCTCCTTCCTCCCGCCAGATGCGGAGGAGAAAAACAAATCCACGGAGCTAACCTTCATGAGCCCGGACATGGCCGAGGCTCTGAAAAGCCAGCACAAGTTATTGGAAAGCTGGGGCATAAAAATAAAATCTAAGCGCGCACAAAAATACCACCCTAATCTTAAAAACACACTCTGCGCATTTCCAGATGGGAAACACAGTTCAGCTAGCTGGAGGGAACCCACGCCCGCATGCCCACCCCATCCACGCGCCAAACGCGGCGCCCATCCTTCAGGGGTCCAAAGGTGCCACAAACACAGGTCTAATCATCAGCACCCCAATCAAAATAACAACCAATCCGATTCAGGGCACACGCACATGCGCAACACTGGGATGCGCGAGCAAAGACTGGTCCTGGCTGCCGCTAGTACTAAATCTGAGATCCTAACTGACATAGCCATGTCGTCTCGGGCCAACCCCACTGCAACACGACTAATGCACAACAAAAGCCTCCAGACAGGGACCTGCATCCGGACCGCTTGAAAATCATGACTTGGAATGTCGTTGGGCTCAGGAGGTTGCTTCTCAATAAAAATGCTGTGACATTCATGGAGGAGGCAGACATTATCTGCATACAAGAATCTTGGCACCTCCACCGCTTTCATTAAGAGTATATGCAGAATATGGAAAATCAGCAAAAAAGCCCAACATATTCGGAAGACCATCGGGGGGATAGGTGTCTACATAAAACATTCACTCAATCTGGAATTCGCAGTAATTCCTAATCTCCCGGACACCCTCCAGGCAGGCATCCTGAAAGGCCGTCGCCCGATACACGGAAATTTTTCATTTTTATTAATCAACCTCTATCATAATCCACATGGGTCCACATCCAACTTGGTCATGCTGACAACCCACCTAGAGTCTTTACTGCTCCAATTTCCGGCTTTAGAATGTATCATTCTTGGCGATTTCAACACCCATAACATAGGGATACCAACCACACGAAGTCACCTGCCCGGGGCCACCAATGCTCTGAATGACCTATTAAAAACTTATAAGCTGGCGACAGCGCATTCGGTCCTCCTAAAGAACAGTCCAGGGTCCTTCGTCGGTCCCACATACAACAACCAAACAACGATCGACTACATCATCATAAGCGATAAACTGCAACCCCTAATGTTACATTTTACAGTTCACCCGCGTAGCGACAGCGATCATGCTGCCTTAACCATCACACTGAACCTCACAGCGGACACTCGCCACAGGCTCGAATACATCGGAGCATCCAACGGCAAATAACTGATAAAGTTGCCCAAAAGAATCAAATGGGAACAGACCTTAATCACTACTTTTAATAACTGGGCAAACCAGTGGCCAGGCTGGCCACCGAGTGAACAGAAAAAGGGTGCAATAGCTACTTGGAATGCCACCACAGGGACTCTGGCTGCGATTCTTCGCGGGAACTCAAACAGCACATCTCATAGGGACACCCTACCCACATATGGACACAAGGCGGAAATTAAAATCAGTGCCAAACAACTGAACAAGAAACGCAAACTTTTCCGCAAAAATGGCACAAGCCCAATCAAGAAGCAATTACAAGAGGCCAGAAAAAGTCACTCCAAGAAGGTTTGGGAAGCAAAACGAGACTACTGCGAAGAACAATGGCTGAAAATCTTTGATTTGCTGAGCCCAGAAAAATCGCATGAGTTTTGGCACTACTTAAGCAACCTGAGACAAGGCCCAAACCACAGAGAAAACTCCCTCGAGGCTTCCATCTGGGTCACCCACGTAAAAGCACTGTACACCGAAAACGGCCCCGTCATCCAGCAAAACGGAACATCCATCGCTGGAGCTGACCTAGACCCAACCACCGAGACGAAGTGTCCAAAATTCTAAAAAAAATCAGACAAAACGGCGCCCCTGGTCCTAACGGCCTCCCTGGACACTTATTCAAGGCAAACATCGACTTCTGGTCCAAAAACCTGACCGACCTGTACACTGAATGCTGGCTCCTGGGGGATGTTCCAGATTCATGGAGAGGCTCGCTCCTACAGCCGATCCACAAAAAGGGCCCCAAATCTGAACCATCAAATTATCGCTTGATCGCCCTTTTGGACATCGAGGGTAAAGCTTACGCTAGCGCCATCTTGAGGGACCCCACAGACTGGACGAGTGCAGAAGGCCTCCTTCCACTCTGTCAAAACGGATTTAGACCTGGGTCCGCCACAGTCGATAACATCACTGCACTTTCTTATTTGGTCCACCGCGCGCGGACACGCAAAAGCCCTCCCTTATTCACCTGCTTCATTGACTACTCGGCGGCGTTGTACGGGGTAGATCGTGCAATCCTGTGGAGAAAGCTGGTCCAATGGAACATTAACCCATCCCTGTTAAGGGTGATCCAATCCCTGTACCACAAACGTGGGTGAGAATCAAACTCTCGAGGGACCATGCATCCGCAAAGATCAATACAGACCGAGGTCTAAAACAAGGGTGCGTGCTAGCCCCATTGTTGTTTAACCTATATACAGCGGACATGGAGAGGGCCTTGACTGGGGCAGCCTTGGCCACCCCAAAGAGCGGCGGGACAAAAATTCATTTCATGCAATACGCCGACGACCTGGTACTCTTGGACCATATGAGAATTGGGCTACAAAAGGTGCTGACGGCACTTGCCGTATATAACGACAAAAACAAGCTCGTAGCAAACCCTTCCAAGTCCAAAGTTATCATCTTTGGACAGTATCCAAAGAAAAAATCATTAAAATGGAGGCTCGGCCATCTTTTGCTGGAAAGTACTCAGCGGTACACCTACTTGGGCATTTGCTTCTAGGAGTCGGGGCTCTCAAGTGCGCACTTAAATACCATCCAAGGCAAAGGCAAAACCATAACCTACGCCATTTGCGAGCTGCAAGCTTCCTTATACAGCCCGTCCACAACGGCCATCCAAAGAGTACTCAAAGCTAAGCTAATGCCGGCCCTCAACTATGCTTTACAGGCATTTCCGGGCAAACTGAACAATGAACTAGAAAAAATCCATTGTAGAGCCTACAAGAGATTATTCCATCTACCGAGGTGCACCAGAAACACCCTTGTCCGCCTGGAGTTCTCACTCGATCAGCAATATTTGGAAGAGATGGCCGCCCTAAGTAAATACTACTTTCTAACAATGGCAGCTCAGGAGAACACACTCAAGGCAGCCCTAAATTGCATCTTCAGAGAACCAGGGAACCCCTGGTCGGCTACTCTCAACGCAGCTAAGGACCATCTCAATCTCTCGATCGAGTCTTGGAATCCCGAACATGTCAGCTACACCGCTATCAAACACTCCATCAAAAAACAAGTACGCGCACGGTCACGGGAACTGGACCTGGAGTCGAAGGCAAGAAAAGATTTTCATGAGTCCTTGTGCTTACCGCACACCATGCACAATCCTAAACACCACCTCAAGCAGGCCGTGGGCCGCGTATCCCTTCCTAAGATCCTAGCCTACAGACTACATCCGTTGCCCCGCAAAGAACTATACGCCTTCGGCATGGTTGGCTCAGGAGTCCGGGAATGTAGGCTTTGTAGGTACAAACGTGAGTCATTGGCCCATCTTCTATTCTGCTGCCGGGCCCTGCGTACGGCCCGCAGTCTTTACCTCAGGCCAATCCTAAGACAATCAGGATCCCGCACCGCAAAGGAGGCGATCATCCATCTTTACACCCTGACCACGGTAAAGCACATAGCCTCCTTCGGAAAGTTTATCCACCAGACACGATCCTTGCTGATGGCCCCCGAGGGTCCGTCCTTATAGAGACCTTGTAGATCCACGTCTCAACACAAACCCCATTCACTGTATCCCCAGCGCTCAGGGTGGCACCATCTAGACTGACCTCTTGAAACTCCCCTGGTTTTAATTTTTCTAATTTTGTAATTTTGTATTCTGTTTTTAATGTAATGGTTTTGAGTAACCAAACAATAAAGTATTCATTCATTCATTCATTCATTCACTCCCAGGCCCACAGATTGCCAAGCTGTGAGTTTCCTTTGCACTCTGAAACCGGGCTACCATCCAGCCACTTAACTCGACTGACAGATTGCAGCAGTCTTACATATTACCTCCTCGTCCATCTTCCCCAATACAGTCCTTACTTGAGAGATTCTGCAGAACCTGTACCCCAGCTCATCTAAAAATCCTCCCAATATGGCTGCCACTAAGCAGCAGTCAGTAGAAAAGGAAAGATCAGTAACATCACTTCCAGTTTATTTTCTTAGGCGTCTTGGAAACCTAGCTGATGCAGGAGAGTAGAGATTAAATGTAGCATGTATATTTTCGTTTGCTTCTGTAAAGCATGCTGTAGCATCTTTTAATACTTAGGTTCGTCCATTACGCCTAGCTATAGAAGGCAGGACTGGTACGTCGTAATAGCTGACTGAGACTTGCAAAGCAGTCATAGTAATTGTAGTTGCAATTGTATTTATATAAAGCGTACTACCCCGGACGGGGTGTATAATTCCTTTTCGGCAATTAGCACGCTGCTCCAAAACCCAAAAAGGAATAGTGGTGGATTAGTATAGGGAAATATAAGTTGTTAATTTGAGTGGTGGACATGGGAGTCTATTCTGAAGTTTTTGTATAGCACAGGGCTACCCGTGGGCCTCCCAGCACTTTCACAGCCACCCTAGAACAGCTCTGGTATAAGATAAATCCCTCAATAGCTAGTTTATAAGAGCTTTGCGGAATAGGAGCTCTTGCTCCAGGAAGCGAAGATTGAAGGGTAGTGATTTCTAAAGCTTAGACAGCAGGAATGACATAGAACAACCTCCTCAGCATGATCTCTTCAGCCTAGGAACCTTAAGTAGGTGAGCAGAGCTGATTTCAGGGCCCTGCTAGACACATACAGAGAAGCTAGTGATCGTAGCAGCGGAGGACCTCTATTGTTTATCGCCCTATGAATGATACATAGGTACTTAAACTGGACGCGGTGCAGCACATGAAGCCAGTGGAGATCCTTAAGGGCCTTGGCAGCCGGCTGACACTTGGAAATGTCTGTAAGAAGTCGAGCTGCTGCATTCTGCTCTATTTGCAGTCTTTTGGTAACATAACATGGGCTTGTGGGGGCCGGTAGTATGCTTAGACAGTCTGGGATAGGCATCTGAACACAGCTCCAGGAGTCATTGCACAGCAACATAACTTCTGTATTGTCCCCGTTGAGTTTAATTTGCAGCGGGCCATCCAGCTGGCTCCTTCCCGTAGGCATGGTGTTAAGGATAAATGGTTGCTGGTATGGTATGGGGAAATAGACAGGACCAGCAGGGTGTCATTGGCATAGGAGACCAATGACAACCCAAACGACTGCACGATATTCGCAAAGGGGAGCATGTACAAATTTAATAGTGTGGGGCTCAAGGAGGATCCCTGAGAGACCACTCAACTGAGAGGAAGATTTGTTGAATACTGTGTCTGATCTAAAACCAGAAAAGTATGATCCTTCAGAAAAGAGGAGAGCCATTCAAGTGCTCTGCCCTCAATTCACTAATTGGTGGTTGTATCTGATGTTTCTCTTGGATTAGGGTTAGAGTCCTCATTGGTTGGGTATTTGAGGGTTCTGATAGGTTTCTGGGCCTGTGATTCAATCAATGTAGGGTTGGGACTAGGGCTAGGATTAGGATTTCTATTGGAAGTAGGGTCTATGGCTTCCTTTGTCATTGGTTGTTTCGACTAGGGCTAGGGTTCGGCCTTTAATTGCAAGTAGAGATTAGGGCTTCTGGTGTTAATGGTTGCTGAACTAAGTGTGGGACTAAGAGTATGGTTAGGCTTTCTATTGGAAGTAGGGACTAGGGTTAGGACTACAGGTCGGGCTAGAGTCTCTATTGGACATAGAGATCAGAGTTTTTTAAACTGATTGGGTGCTTGTACTAGGGCTAAGATTGCCTATAAGGTCCTAGCCTCCTATTGGTTCTAGATTTTAGGGCTAGTGCAGTGATTGGATAGGGTTAGAGCTAGGGTTCCCATTGGATGATAGGGTCACCTGACTACGAGGGCTATAAATGTCCAAGGCTTAGGGCATCTCAGCCCGGGCGTTGAGGCTAAGGGTGGAGAGGACAAGTGTGAGTGCCTGTTTGAGCCTGTTCGAGACTGGTCAGGACCTGTGCCAATAATGCTGCCCATTTTCCCATTCATTAATACCCACCCTATGTATGTGTCCCTCTGTATATAAGCAGTTATTTTCACTACAGATATGTACCTATCTTTGTGTATTGCTTTGTATAAACATGGAGAATTATGATGTAAATAAATATCATCTTTAATCTACATGTACTTGCTTCCATTGTGCATCTATGTACCTCCATGTACTTAGCCCTGTGTGTCTGTTACTTTTCTCCTAAAAAAGCATATCCAATGCACTATCCTATTTCTCATCCTGTACCTCTATCAATATCTTTAATCTGCATATACTTACCTCCTGTATGCATCTATATACTTTCACTGTACTTATGGATCTATATATTTATCACTTTCTTCTAATTTAGCATTTCCAATGCACTACCCTATTTCTCAGCCTATACTTCTCTCAATATACCTTCTAGCCCAACTTCCTGACTCATCTCAAACTTCTTTCCACTACTCTTTCCAATGCACTACCCTATCTCTCACCCTATACATCTATCATTATATCCTCTACACCCACTCTCTCACTTATCCCAAACCCCATACCACTACTATGTTCCCTAAAATAACACTTTCTTGACTCTCACCTACTCTACCCCTCCTTGCATCATCTGAAACCTCCTTTACTATACGTTCTACCTAAACAAACCTTTCTAAACTCTTCCCTCTGACTCTTCCCCTCCAAAAACCCTTTTTACTCATCCAAAATCCTCATCCTACTGCTATGACCTAAAAAAAGAAATCCTTCACTCTTCCATCCCTCCACATACCCTTTTTAATCAAAATAACAGACTAACATGTTCACTTCTCTAATTTTATATTCCACTATACTAATTTCCCCCTAATCCTTTATGGGTTCCAGAGTAGCGTGCTGCTCGCCAACAAAGCGTTTCAACACCTCTTCAGGGTTACAAACGCTATATAAATGCAAACCTTTTTCCCTTTTTTACCCCTCCCCAACCCTTCTCAATCCAAAAAACTGACTAACATATCCACCACTCAAACCACTTTATATTTCACTATACTAATTTTCAACACTAATCCTGTATGGGTTCTGAAGTAGCCAGCTACTCACCACAAAAGCGCTTCAACACCCCATCAGGGGTAACAGGCGCTATATGAATGCAAACCTTTCTTTCCCTTCGCTATCCTTCTCACTCCAAATAACTAACTAATATCCACCACTCAAATTCCCTTCATATTTCACCGTACTAATTCACCACTAATCCTTCATGGGTTTCCGGAGTAGCATGCTAATAACCAAAAAAAGTGCTTCACCACCCCATCAGGGGTTAGAAGCGCTATATAAATACAAACCTTTTGTCCTTTTCTATCCTTCTGCTATCTTTCCGAATCCAAATAACTGACTAACATATCCACCACTTAAAAATTAATTGCATGTTTCACTATACTAATTCAACACTAATCCACTATGGGTCCCGGAGTAGCATGCTACTCGCCGAAAAGCGCTTCGACGCCTCGTCAGGGGTAGTAAGTGCTATACAAATGCACTTACAACACAATGCAATTATCTTACTACTTTTAACCAATAGACTCAAAATGGACATGTCTACCTTATGCAATTGTAAATTATATTTGCGAGCAAGTGAAAGAGAGGCCTCGCCCTCGGCTCAAGGTGAAAAAGTGAAGTTGTATCGTCCTCATACCCTCCAGGTAAACTTTGCATACCACTGGTCACCTCTTAAAGTACCTTACATTTAAATTTATATCTACAATGTTTTCCTTAAGAGAAAAACATAAATCACTGTGATATTAGCTATCTCCATTCACAGAATACTTCTTTCCGTTTTTGGAAGATCTGTATAGTGTGAATATTTTTTTCATTTTGAAGCTGCTGAACTTGAGAGAGGAAGTTAGGGCCTCATTTATGAGGCCGTGCGTCACTTTTACGCCGCCGGTGCGTCACTTTTTGTGACGCACCAGCAGCGTAAAAAATGTGCCTTGTTGCACCAAATTTACAAAGTGACGCATCTAGGTAGATGCGTCACTTTATAAACCCCTGCGCTACATTATACCTGCCCCAGGTATAATGTATGCAGGGTGGGGCGTTCTGACGCAAGAAAAGGTCATAGAAGTGACGCAGTGAAATTTATAAGATTTCACTGTGCCACTTCTAGGACGCAAATGCGTCAATTTCTTACGCCTGCCTCACAGCAGGCGTAAGACTGACGCAGGCCCTTTCACATGGGGCTTGCCCCATGTGAAAGGACACATTGCTGGAGTTGCGTCACTTTTGTGACACACTCTAGCAATGAGTCACTTTTGCGCCATGCAGATACGTCAGAAATACTGACGTATCTGTAATTCCTTGCTCAATGATGCGTCATATTGTAAATATGACGCATCATTGGTGTCGCAAGGAGGGCGTAATGAAAAGTGACGCATCGCTGTTTTGACGCAGCGATGCGTCACTTTTCATAAATGAGGCCCTTAGAGTCTAGCGGCAGAAAGCAATCAATTAAAACTGCGGCAGGCATGAAACAATTAAAACAGGGACAGGCTTGTCAAACACGGCGTGGAAGCTGGATCGCGGTAACTGACTGTAGGGGAGGGGGAGAAGGGAAGGGGAGTGAGAGCAGAAAGAGTGGGGTGGAGGAGCAGGGAAAGGGACACAACGAAGAAAGCATAACCAGCACTGTGCGCTGATAGAGCTCATACCTCTAGTTGTTCAGGGACACCAGAGCCAATTCATGGCTGGGGCAGCTGCGAGGAGCAGGGCAGGCACAGACAGCAGTGCCCCCTGCTCTGGGGCAAGCAGCACAGCCCTCTGTCTTGTCCGCCTGCCGGCTCTGCTCTAGAGTCGGAAAACAACCCAACAGTGAAAGCGAAACCAGTGCGATGCTCGTTAAACGGGCACCGTGCTTATAAATATTAATAGTCCATACATAATGTATGTCCACAATTGTTAAAAATTAACAACCAAAAACGGCAGCAGCTATACCTAAATGAAAGCGCGCCGTGTTATAAACTTGTATACGTTAAGGGGCAGATGTATCAAGCGTTTTTTCTGTCGCAAACGCTGCAAATCGCAAAATAGCAGCGTTTGCGACAAAAAAACGGGAAATGCGATGTATGAAAAAAATCGCATTGCAAATTAAGAAATCGCAATATTTGCAATTACTTAATTTGCGAGAACGGGTATTCTGAGAATTTTTTAGCGATTCCTTATTTTCCGTGTTTCAAGTTTAGCGAAATTCGCAAACATCAAATCGCAGTATAAGAAATCGCAACAAGATGTATGAAAAATTCGCAATTAGCGAATTTCAGAAAATCGCAAATTAGGAAATCGCAGTTAACACCAACTACATGCAGGTGGTAATTAGAAAAAAATATAAAAAGGCACCCACAATGCACTCAGTATTTTTTCAAAATGTCTTGACTATACCTGATAGCCAGGAGGCTGCGTATTCAAGCTGTTGCACAGAGGAGACAGAGACAGGAGAGAATTTTCAGTTACGCATCACGCTGTTCCAGGAGACTGAAGAGGACATATATGACAAATACAGACTTCATCCAAACACCATTTTGGATCTCATTGATGAATTGAAACCTTTTTTGGAGCATCCAACAGGCAGGACATAATCAATTCCAACCCATGTGCAGGTATTGTGCTCACTGCACCTTTTGGCTTCAGGGTCTTTTCAAAGCGTCATTGCAGAGGTTGGCGGGGTGTCACAAAGTGCCCTTTCACGCTTTTTTCATGTCTTCCTGGATGCAATGCTGAACAGGCTTCAACATCACATCTACTTCTCAAACACCCAACAAGCCATACAAGAAACCAAGTTGGATTTCTATCAAATCGCACGTTTCCCACATGTGATTGGATGCATTGACGGAACCCATATTGCCATCACTCCACCAGCAGTCACAGAATATGTTTTTTGAAATAGGAAAAGCTACCACTCCCTCAACATCCAGATTGTGTGCAATGCGCCAAATATATCATCAATGATATAGTGTCAAAGTACCCAGGCAGCACACATGAATCCTTCATTTTCAGACATAGTGAATTCATAGACGTCTGAGTGCTGGACAGTTTGGAGAGGGATACCTGCTAGGTAAATCACACTCATGGATACATCCATCCATCCATCCATCCATCACTCATTTGACAATGGAACATACAGTTACTCTTTTGTTTCTTCCATGCAGGTGATAGTGCCTATGCAGTGCGTGACTTCATCCTAACGCAATACTTGAATCCAGCAAATGCAAGTGAGAGAAGATACAACAGGGCACACCGGTCAAAACGTGGGGTCATTGAACACACATTTGGCATTTTAAAAAAGCCGTTTCCGCTGCATACACAAAAGTGGAGGATCTTTGCAATACAGTCCTGAAATCTGTTGCAAAATTGTAACTAGCTGTGCAATGCTGCATAACATGGCTATGCGCAAAGGCACAGACATTGAAGTGAGTGAGTCAGACACATCTGATGATGATGACATACCTCCACCTAGAAGGGCTGCAGCAGGAGTAGGAGCAGCGGCTGGCCGTCAAAGACAGTCTGAGATTACACGGAATTACTTTTAGGTAAGACAAGCAATCTTACAGAATTTCTAATTTTTGCAAGTGTTGTTTTTATTCACAACACACAAACCATAGTACAGTTTTCAAACTGAAAATGTTAGTTCACAGTAAATGTAAAGTAACACAAATGTAAAAGAAAGCCATGTTAGACAATGCAGTAATGATAAAAGTATTGCACTGTAAACTGTCACTTCTTGCGCTGGCAGGGCATTCTTCTGATTGTATGCTTTCATGATCAGGTGCAGTGCCAGCACGCCTTCCACTTCTGCGCTGGGTCAAGTGAGAAGTTGGTGTGGGGTTCCTGCATTCTCACATGTGCATGGTGTGCAGCCCTGTTGCGAGAAGTCTCAGTACGTTCGAGGGTCAGACACAGTCTGTCAATTGCTGCTGCCATGCTTTCTTGATTTTTGTTTAATTTTAATAGCTGTCTATTTATTGATCGAAGGGCCTTATGTTGCAGGCACTGCAAGTGAAGCATATCCTGCTCTAGACCGGCAAAAACTGTAGATGTTTCCAGTTGACCACTGCTGCTCCTACATGTATCCAACCTGTATGTATGTGGCCTTCTTTGACTTTGGGGTTGCTCTTGAGAGTCACGAGGGCACACTGTGTCATGGCCACTGTCTACTGTACCCCCATCATTATTGACATCTTCTTCCAATGGCGGCAGAGGAGCTACCTGCCTGTGCTTTCTGTGCACAATTGGAGTAGGGGCAGTCTCATCAGTGCATCCTCCTTCAGCATCAGATACAACATGGGGAGGTGAATCATCACCCTCACTTTGATCCCTGGATTCCCTTGATTGTTCTGTGGATGTAGAGTGAGACATTTGAGTTTGTGTTTGTGTGTGCATTTTCTGACAAATAAAGTTTTTTTTTGAACAACTAACTTTCACTATACTATATTTCTGCCTTTAAAGTAAAATTACAAACTTTTCATGTGTTTCTGTGATGGAAATTGGACACAATTATGAGTGCACTACAACTCCCATGATGCATTGTTTGCTATATGTTTAACTGTCTCCCAGGACTACTACATTCCTCACACTGAGTACATGCACTACACAAACACACATGCATTAGACTCTTCTTCTGGACTTCTTTGCATGCATCTTACCTTGTGCAGTTGATGTAGGGTCAGAGCTGTCTATATCAGCCACTCCACTCACACTCTCTGGCAGCAGGATGGATTCAACAAGTTCCTCGTGTGGTGTCGGTTGATCTGCTGTTGAAGTTCCACCACCAGTTTTGTTTGCTTCCTTAATTCTTTCAGCAACCCTCTCTTTAGATCTTTGACGCATGCCATACCATCTTTTTTTCAGTTCTTCTATGGTACAGTTTGTTACTCCGACAGCATTGACTTTTTGCTGAATCTCCAGCCAAATTTTTCTTTTCCTTGATTTAGGAACTTTTAATGCCTTTTTCCCAAAAAGCAACTAATGGCTGCACACCATTTCTTCAATCAGAATTTCTTGTTCCTTTTCTGAAAACTTGTGTTTTCTCTTCCTTTTGTCGCCAGCAATTCCCTCCTGTGTGTTCTGGGACTCCATTAAACTCCAAACAGGTCTGCTCTGCCTCCAAACAGTCTTCCAACTGCCACTGGGTGTGGCTCAGGCTAGCAGGTGCAGGAAATCACTCCCTCTTCCTGGGTGTGATGTCATCAGCCTGTACCTGCATTGCAGATTCCCGTTTTTTGCGATTTCTTAATTTGCGAATTTCGCAATTTAAGGAATCGCAAAATATTCTCAGAATTATTAGCGATTTTTAAGGAATCGCTAAAAAATCGCAAAATACTACATACATACCATTTTGCGATTCTGCAATTGCGATTTGCAAAAAATCGCAAATACAGAACAGCAAAACACAATATTGATACATCTGCCCTTAAATAACTAAGTAGTCCCTAACAAACATATAACATTTAGGAGTGTTAGTAACCTGTAATTGGCCAGTGCTCCTACCATAAAATCACCAATGCTCTATTGGAGTATTAACCAATAAGATGCCAGGAAATTCAACAGACATAGGAGTGAACCAATTTCAAGCGGCAGGCTGGATTCTATTACAGGACCGGAGGCTTCAAATTATGATTCTCTATTCTTTTCTGCAAAATCACAGCACCCAATAAAAACACACAATTAGTTTTCAACAACTACATTGCCCATGATGCTTCTCATAAGCCACGCCTCCACAGCCCATAAGAGCCTTCTGGACAGTCCCATAATCCTCTTTCTTTGCTGCTCACAGCAAGAGTTAAGTGCACCTTCCAGTTCTATTGCATATGCTAATTGTGGCTTATCGATGGTGGTTTCATACGTTATATTTGACTGTATGTGGTATATATATTACATTGCCTGTAAGTTCTGCAGTTCATTGTCTGGATTTAAGGTGTCGCCTCTGCGCGATTAACTGTTACGCGGTGCCTTTAGGCGGGAGATTTCCCGCAAGCATGTTTGAGTGCTATTGACTTTCAGCAGGAGTTTCCTGCGTATGTCTCCTAAGTGCTATTGCTGGTGCGCGACTCCGCTTACAGTCGCGGGGACGGGAGCGGTCACTGACCGGGCGGTAGCGGTTTTCTCCGATCCTCACAGGAGCCGCTTTGATTCTCTGCATTTTGCTTTTGTTCTGACCCACTGTGGCGCTCTGGGCGCCGCCTTCTGGGCTTCCCTTATCGCCCGCATACGCCGCAAGTGCCGAGTGGTTCTCGGCCGACGTGCGCTCCCCAAGCGCTTTCATTTGGGCTGGCTTTAGGCTGCTTTTGGGCGCGCTTTGGGCTTCGTACCTCGGCGCGAATTCCAAGTCATTCCCACACGCATTAGGATCGGACTAACATGCTGTTTGATTGTGATCGCCTAATTGGCTGTATAATATTTGCCATGTGGAGTGTGCACACTCTCCTGGGATTGTTTTCTCTAGTGATTTGGCATAGGTCTTTTAGCTTGATTGACTACAGCATTGCTGAGGGGGTTGAAACTCTGTTGAGCCTTATTGTGTATTTTTGTATGCAAGTGGGCCGACCCCCCCGTATTCCTCCTAGTACCTAGTGGTATATTTTTACGCTGTATTTACAATACTTACCTTGATCCCTTGTGGGCCATGGAAGATTGGGTGACATACCCTAATGAGGATGAGGAGGATGCATATGACGGACAGTCTGAAACTGTCATGGAGGATCACCTGGTGGAGCCTCTGGACGCATCTGTCCAGTCCTCGGTTAATAAGGCCATTGAAAATAAGGTCCCTCAAACCGTTCACCAGGCATTGGCTGCTGCGCTCAAACCAATCAGAAGGCAACTGGAGAGCTTCCCTACGCACCAGGGGTATGGCAAAGAGATACCCCAAGTGAGATCGGAAGCTTCAACTTCTACTCAGGGTGCAGATACAGGGCGGCAATGGCCACACACGCAGGCTCTGTCGGCACTGCCTAACAGTACGGCGGAGGAGCACTCTTATGCTGGTGTCAAGGCCAAAATAAGCAGAAGGTGCACGTTGACACTGGCACCACATCTACTGGCACGGACAAGAACACTGATACATCCGAGGAGAAAGCCCCCCCTCAGAAAAGAGTGAAGACTTCCCCTCCGTCGATTGTTGAACTCCCTAATACACCATTCACCTTCATCCCCACGGATATAATGCACCCCAGGTCCTCGGACTGGGTTCCACCTCTGGAAGTTTCTGACTACCTGCACGAAAATCTCAGGAAGAGATTTTCTAGGGAGGTGCGCTACCGGCTTCGGTCGGAATGTCCTCGACCGGACATACCAGGCAAGGTCGCTGATACCCCAGAAATTGATGTGAGTTTTCTCACATTTTTAAAGAAATTCGCCAAGGACCCGAAGAGGGGCATAGACCGCGCTTGGCGCGGATGTCAGGATAAGCTATTAGACATCGTGGGTCCGTTGGTCAAAATTCTGGAGATGGCCATTGTGGCCAAGGACTCTGCTTCCCCTATTGATGCTGACATTCTGACGGGCTGGACCCAACGGGCAATATGCTTTTTGGGAAATGCCAATTGCGCAATTTCGGCAGAAAGGTTGCAAGTCTCTTCTGATGCGCATGGACAGTAACCTCACCGAGCTCGCCAACGCTGAACCCAGGCGCTTAGCCAATGGAAATCTCTTTGGCGATCGATTCGTGAAAGACGTGTCAAAATACGTCGGCACATTCACGTCTCTGGACAAGGCGCAAACTGGAATAAAAGGAGTGTTTCAGCAAGGTGTTTTTAACAAGGCCGGACGAGGCAGGGGCCGCTCGTCAGGCCGCAATTTCAACCAAGGCTCCCAAAGAGGCGACTTTGGACGCGGCAGAGGGGAGTGGGACTCCACACGGGGAGGTACCTTTTATCCCTCTCGTCGCAGGTTCAACCAAGGGCGATTTCAGAGCGGCGATAATAGAGCAGGCTTTAAAGCCCAACAGTCTTCAGGTGAGTGTAGCAGACCACTCTCTTCTACCTTTGGGGGTCGTACACAGCATTTTCTTCACAACTGGCAGAAACTGACTCAGGATGCTTGGGTGTTACAGTCATTCATGGCGTTTCACTTAGAGTTTTATAACCCACCGTTTCAACATGCACTTCCCGCACAACTCCATTTTTCCCTACTAAAATGCAGTTTTATAGACAAAGAAATCGCAGGATTTGCTGCAAAAACACACGATAGTTCCATGCAACCAGGAACCTCACGTTTTTTGCAGCAACATTTTTCTAGTGCAGAAAAAGGGAGGTGGAAACAGGCTTGTTCTGAATCTGAGGGAATTCAACCAGTTTCTTACTTACAATCACTTCAAGATGGAAGGGATCCATCTTTTGGCAGACCTACTGCAGGTGGGAGATTAGCTAGTAAGGTTAGACCTCAAAGACACCTATCTTTCCATACCTATCTTCCCTCCTCACCAGCGCTTCCTTCAGTTCCGGTGGAAAGATCAGTGGTACGAATATTTCGGGCTCTCATCGGCTCCCTGGTGCTTCACCAAGGTGATGAAGCCAGTGGTAGCACACCTACGGGAACGGGGTGTGCGGTTAATCATTTATCTGGACGATATTTTGCTTATGGCTCAGGATCCTGACACCCTGCTACAGCATCTACAGCTCACGAAAGCGTTGCTGCAGAGCTTGGGGTTCGTGATCAATCACCCCAAATCAGTTCTTTGCCCCGCGCAGACGATAGACTTCCTCGGGTTTGCGATAGAATCTCCAGTGGCACAGTTGTGCCTGCCAAAGGCAAAGCTGAAGGACCTCAAGAGGGAGATTCTGGCATTGCTCAGCAAACAGATGGTCTTGCTCAGAGCCATTGCCAGGTTAGTGGGGATATTGGCATCCTCGATTCAGGCAATATTCCCAGGCCCTCTCCATTACAGGGCCCTACAACGGTTGAAGATCCAGCATCTTCTGAAGGGCTTGTCCTATACGGACTCTGTCCCATTGACTCAGGAAGTGAAGACTGAGCTGCAATGGTGGCTAGGCCACGTGGATGCGTGGAACGGCAGGGTGATTTTCGGATCGCAACCAGAGTTAGTTATCGAGTCCGACGCCAGCAGTTGGGGCTGGGGAGCGCGCTGCAGAGACATCCCACAGGCGGACGATGGTCCCCTCACGAGCTGTCACTACACATCAATTGCCTGGAACTCCTTGCGGGTTCATTCACAATTCGGACACTATCCCTGAAGCAGACATCATGCTGTATCCTTCAACAAGTTGGGAGGCACGAGGTCATCTCTCCTTGTCGAGATAGTCAAGGATTTTTGGCATTATTGCCTCAATCATCAGATATCAGTGATTGCGGAATACATCCCGGGCCAGTCCAACCAAGTGGCGGACTGGAATTCCAGACATCTCAGGGATTACAGCGACTGGAAGTTACTACCCAAATCTTTCAGTCGCTTCAGAACATTTGGGGCCCTTTTCAGACGGACCTGTTCGCCTCCAGACTCACTTGTCAACTTCTGCATTTCTTCAGCTGGAGGCCAGATCCGATGGCACTGGCGACAGATGCGTTTCTACAGAATTTGTCGGGCACCCTTCAGTACGCGTTGCCCCCATTCCTCCTGATTCCCAGGGTGATGTCTCAAGTAGTCAGACAACGGGCAGAGATAGTCCTAGTGATGCCATGGTGGACGTCTCAACCTTCGTTTCCGATGTTGTTAGAGTGGAGGTACGACGTTCCCAGGATGCTTCACACTTCGACAGAGTTGCTCCTGGGACCTCTCAAGGAACACCATCCTATGATTCTGGACGGACGCCTCACGCTGATGGCATAGAGGCTTTCCGGCAACAGTGGCACATGCCAGGAGTTTAGGACAAGGCTTCTGAATTCACAGGCAGGCTTGGGCCCCCTCGACTCGGAAACGTTACTCCTCGGCCTGGAAAAACTGGGTGGATTGGTGCCTGGAACGGCATTTGGATCCCGTGTGGGCTGAGTTACCCCAAGTGTTACATTTTCTCTCGGATAAAGCTTCGGAGGGCCTTGCTTATCGCACTGTCAACAATTTCAGATAGGCCATTTCAGTGGGTCATGAGCTGGTTGACAGGAAACCGGTTGCCATGCATCCAGTTGTATGCAAGCTGCTTAAAGGCATACGGGTCGCCAACCCACCTAAACCCAAGTATACAGGGATGTGGGATGTATCCTTAGTCATTTCTTTGTTTAATCGTTGGCCTGCAAACAATCTCCTTTCTAGGAAGCAGTTATCGGCCAAATTGGCTATGCTGTTATGTCTCTCGGCATGTAGACGGTCCTCAGATGTAAGAGCCCTCGATATTACAGGTAGAGTGTGTAGGAGAGTAGGGTCTGCTTCTTATGGTCACCCCCACTTTTTGCTGTGATTTTCTGGTTTTTCGACTTTAGTGTGGCTGTGGGCCTGCTAATCAGACCCACAGCCCAGCTGTTCACTCTCTAAATTGATACCATGTACTTTAGGTACATACCGGATTGGATATTGGGACACCTTTGTGAGCCCTTGTATAGTGTACCATTGGTACCCAGGGCATAGGTGCATCCAAGGCCTACCAGGGGCTGCAGCATGTATTATGCCACTCCTTGCTGGCCATCTAAACTGACGCCACAGGCTGATCACTCAGCTTGGATAAGGTGGTGTAATCACCCCTTACTTAAATATAGTATATCTATATCTACCTTATGTATAGACACATAGTAACCTATAAGTCACTCCTAAGGCAGGCCTTAACAATCCTGGAGGTAGAGTGCTTGGTTTTGTGTGAGAGGGTGCCCTAGCATGAGCTGAGCCCCTCTGAAGCTTTCGTAACAATCTCTGTATAGCTGTTCTATGATATAGCCATACCATGTACTCTTAAGTGCATTATAATCCTCGCGGTTAATGCTAACTTTGGTTTGGCTTTATCAAAACATGTTGTGTAAGGTGTCAAACACTTTGGAATACTACCCCCCACCAGTTCTGGTGGCGGGGATAACATTCCACCCTTCTAGAGGGAGAAGACATGTAGTTACTGCTAACCCCGGTTAAAGTAAATCAGAGCCTCAGCATCACAAAATGGATGCTGCTGCCACAGACACGAGTCTGACCTCCTGTTGCTGGGGGAAACTCCAGCAAGGGAGGTCTGGACAATAGGTTTCCTGTGGAGGGAGGTGCCAGCACCTCCCCAGGCAGCCTGAAGTGTATTGGGGCAGGGTGGGTTGAATGGAAAGATGCTTTTCCAGACACTGCCTGGGGCACACAATACTTACTTTGATCCCTTGTGGGCCATGGAAGATTGTGTGACATACCCTAATGAGGATGAGGAGGATGCATATGACGAACAGTCTGAAACTGTCATGGAGGATCACCTGGTGGAGCCTCTGGACGCATCTGTCCAGTCCTCGGTTAATAAGGCCATCGAAAATAAGGTCCCTCCAACCGTTCACCAGGCATTGGCTGCTGCGCTCAAACCAATCAGAAGGCAACTGGAGAGCTTCCCTACGCACCAGGGGTATGGCAAAGAGATGCCCCAAGTGAGATCGGAAGCTTCAACTTCTACTCAGCGTGCAGATACAGGGCGGCAATGGCCACACACGCAGGCTCTGTCGGCACTGCCTAACAGTACGGCGGAGGAGCACTCTTATGCTGGTGTCAAGGCCAAAATAAGCAGAAGGTGCACGTTGACACTGACACCACTTCTACTGGCACGGACACGAACACCGATACATCCGAGGAGAAAGCCCCCCCTCAGAAAAGAGTCAAGACTTCCCCTCCGTCGATTGTTGAACTCCCTAATACACCATTCACCTTCGTCCCCACGGATATAATGCACCCCAGGTCCTCGGACTGGGTTCCACCTCTGGAAGTTTCTGACTACCTGCACGAAAATCTCAGGAAGAGATTTTCTAGGGAGGTGCGCTACCGGCTTCGGTCGGAATGTCCTCGACCGGACATACCAGACAAGGTCGCTGATACCCCAGTAAATTGATGTGAGTTTTCTCACATTTTTAAAGAAATTCGCCAAGGACCCGAAGAGGGGCATAGACCGCGCTTGGCGCGGATGTCAGGATAAGCTATTAGACATCGTGGGTCCGTTGGTCAAAATTCTGGAGATGGCCCTTGTGGCCAAGGACTCTGCTTCCCCTATTGACGCTGACATTCTGACGGGCTGGACCCAACGGGCAATATGCCTTTTGGGAAATGCCAATTGTGCAATTTCAGCGGAAAGGTCGCAAGTCTCTTCTGATGCGCATGGACAGTAACCTCACCGAGCTCGCCAACGCTGAACCCAGGCCCTTAGCCGATGGAAATCTCTTTGGCGATCGATTCGTGAAAGACGTGTCAAAATACGTCGGCACATTCACGTCTCTGGACAAGGCGCAAACCGTAATAAAAGGAGTGTTTCAGCAAGGTGTTTTTAACAAGGCCGGACGAGGCAGGGGCCGCTCGTCAGGCCGCAATTTCAACCAAGGCTCCCAAAGAGGCGACTTTGGACGCGGCAGAGGGGAGTGGGACTCCACACGTGGAGGTACCTTTTATCCCTCTCGTCGCAGGTTCAACCAAGGGCGATTCCAGAGCGGCGATAATAGAGCAGGCTTTAAAGCCCAACAGTCTTCAGGTGAGTGTAGCAGACCACTCTCTTCTACCTTTGGGGGTCGTACACAGCATTTTCTTCACAACTGGCAGAAACTGACTCAGGACGCTTGGGTTTTACAGTCATTCATGGGGTTTCACTTAGAGTTTTATAACCCATCGTTTCAATATGCACTTCCCGCACAACTCAATTTTTCCCTACAACAATGCAGTTTTATAGACAAAGAAATTGCGAAATTGCTGCAAAAACACACGATAGTTCCATGCAACCAGGAACCTCACGTTTTTTGCAGCAACATTTTTCTAGTGCAGAAAAAGGGAGGTGGAAACCAGCTTGTTCTGAAATTGAGGGAATTCAACCAGTTTCTTACTTACAATCACTTCAAGATGGAAGGGATCCATCTTTTTGCAGACCTACTGCAGGTGGGAGATTAGCTAGTAAGGTTAGACCTCAAAGACGCCTATCTTTCCATTCCTATCTTCCCTCCTCACCAGCGCTTCCTTCAGTTCCGGTGGAAAGATCAGTGGTACGAATATTTCGGGCTCTCATCGGCTCCCTGGTGCTTCACCAAGGTGATGAAGCCAGTGGTAGCACACCTACGGGAACGGGGTGTGCGGTTAATCATTTATCTGGACGATATTTTGCTTATGGCTCAGGATCCTGACACCCTGCTATAGCATCTACAGCTCACGAAAGCGTTGCTGCAGAGCTTGGGGTTCGTGATCAATCACCCCAAATCAGTTCTTTCCCCGACGCAGATGATAGACTTCCTCGGGTTTCCGATAGACTCTCCAGTGGCACAGTTGTGCCTGCCAAAGGCAAAGCTGAAGGACCTCAAGAGGGAGATTCTGGCATTGCTCAGCAAACAGATGGTCTTGCTCAGAGCCATTGCCAGGTTAGTGGGGATATTGGCATCCTCGATTCAGGCAATATTCCCAGGCCCTCTCCATTACAGGGCCCTACAACGGTTGAAGATCCAGCATCTTCAGAAGGGCTTGTCCTATACGGACTCTGTCCCATTGACTCAGGAAGTGAAGACTGAGCTGCAATGGTGGCTAGGCCACGTGGATGCGTGGAACGGCAGGGTGATTTTCGGATCGCAACCAGAGTTAGTTATCGAGTCCGACGCCAGCAGTTGGGGCTGGGGAGCGCGCTGCAGAGACATCTCCACAGGCGGACGATGGTCCCCTCATGAGCTGTCACTACACATCAATTGCCTGGAACTCCTTGCGGGTTCATTCACAATTCGGACACTATTCCCTGAAGCAGACATCATGCTGTATCCTTCAACAAGTTGGGAGGCACGAGGTCATCTCTCCTTGTCGAGATAGTCAAGGATTTTTGGCATTATTGCCTCAATCATCAGATATCAGTGATTGCGGAATACATCCCGGGCCAGTCCAACCAAGTGGCGGACTGGAATTCCAGACATCTCAGGGAATACAGCAACTGGAAGTTACTACCCAAATCTTTCAGTCGCTTCAGAACATTTGGGGCCCTTTTCAGACGGACCTGTTCGCCTCCAGACTCACTTGTCAACTTCTGAAGTTCTTCAGCTGGAGGCCAGATCCGATGGCACTGGCGACAGATGCGTTTCTACAGAATTTGTCGGGCACCCTTCAGTACGCGTTGCCCCCATTCCTCCTGATTCCCAGGGTGATGTCTCAAGTAGTCAGACAACGGGCAGAGATAGTCCTAGTGACGCCATGGTGGACGTCTCACCATTGGTTTCCGATGTTGTTAGAGTGGAGTTACGACCTTCCCAGGATGCTTCCCTCTTCGACAGAGTTGCTCCTGGGACCTCTCAAGGAACACCATCCTATGATTCTGGACGGACGCCTCACGCTGATGGCGTGGAGGCTTTCCGGCAACAGTGGCACATGCCAGGAGTTTAGGACAAGGCTTCTGAATTCACAGGCAGGCTTGGGCCCCCTCGACTCGGAAACGTTACTCCTTGGCCTGGAAAAACTGGGTAGATTGGTGCCTGGAACGGCATTTGTATCCCGTGGGGGCTGAGTTACCCCAAGTGTTACATTTTCTCTCGGATAAAGCTTCGGAGGGCCTTGCTTATCGCACTGTCAACAATTTCAGATAGGCCATTTCAGCGGGTCATGAGCTGGTTGACAGGAAACCGGTTGGCATGCATCCAGTTGTATGCAAGCTGCTTAAAGGCATACGGTTCGCCAACCCACCTAAACCCAAGTATACAGGGATGTGAGATGTATCCTTAGTCATTTCTTTGTTTAATCGTTGGCCTGCAAACAATCTCCTTTCTAGGAAGCAGTTATCGGCCAAATTGGCTATGCTGTTATGTCTCTCGGCATGTAGACGGTCCTCAGATGTAAGAGCCCTCGATATTACAGGTAGAGTGTGTAGGAGAGTAGGGTCTGCTTCTTATGGTCACCCCCACTTTTTGCTGTGATTTTCTGGTTTTTCGACTTTAGTGTGGCTGTGGGCCTGCTAATCAGACCCACAGCCCAGCTGTTCACTCTCTAAATTGATACCATGTACTTTAGGTACATACCAGATTGGATATTGGGACACCTTTGTGAGCCCCTGTATAGTGTACCATAGGTACCCAGGGCATAGGTGCATTCAAGGCCTACCAGGGGCTGCAGCATGTATTATGCCACCCCTTGCTGGCCATCTAAACTCACGCCACAGGCTGATCACTCAGCTTGGATAAGGTGGTGTAATCACCCCTTACTTAAATATAGTATATCTATATCTACCTTATATATAGACACATAGTAACCTATAAGTCACTCCTAAGGAAGCCTTAACAATCCTGGAGGTAGAGTGCTTGGTTTTGTGTGAGAGGGTACCCTAGCATGAGCTGAGCCCCTCTGAAGCTTTCATAACAATCTCTGTATAGCTGTTCTATGATATAGCCATACCATGTACTCTTAAGTGCATTATAATCCTCGCGGTTAATGCTAACTTTGGTTTAGCTTTATCAAAACATGTTGTGTAAGGTGTCAAACACTTTGGAATACTACCCCCCACCAGTTCTGGTGGCGGGGGTAACAATCCCCACTTCTAGAGGGAGAAGACATGTAGTTACTGCTAACCCCGGTTAAAGTAAATCAGAGCCTCAGCATTACAAAATGGATGCTGCTGCCACAGACACGAGTCTGACCTCCTGTTGCTGGGGGAAACTCCAGCAAGGGAGGTCTGGACAATAGGTTTCCTGTGGAGGGAGGTGCCAGCACCTCCCCAGGCAGCCTGTAGTGTATTGGGGCAGGGTGGGTTGAATGGAAAGATGCTTTTCCAGACACTGCCTGGGGCACACAAGGTGCTCAATGCATAGCCCGGTTCAAAGCAGTTGCTGGGGCACACCAGCCCGGCTCTAGCGCGAACCTGGACAAAGGGAAAAGGGGGGAACCACCCTCTTCCCAGGTCTACCCATAGGAGGGACCTAGCAGGTAATCCAGGCCCTTTTCTTAGTATAAGTATAGGTGCTGTGTCCCCAGGACTTTAGATTATCCTGGAACAAAACTTTGATACAGAACTCTTGGACCTTCGACGTTCTATTTCGACTAGAAGACTGAAGACATCTCCCTTGTGGTCAAGTAGTGACCACCCTGTTCAAACAGGCACCACCAGTAACTTGCCGGTCTGCTTTGTCGACGCTCCTGCCGGAACCCGAAGACTCAGCGACACAGGAACTAGACTTTCAGACTTCTCTGACTCCGATCCATATCCACAGCAAAGCTGAGACCCGTGGCGGACACGAGAGACGTGAGACCGAACACCCTGGACATCCTGCATTTTGCTAACTGCATCGACTCCTGAGGTAATTCGCAGTTGTGCATTAGGGTACGAGAAGCCCCAGACCCGATCACCATTTGCACCGAAGCTCAGCCCTCCACACTCCACGAGTGCTGCATGGGGTCTGCTCTTGCTTTCAGCTTGACACGTCTTCCCGGTTGCTAGCCCGTTGGCTAGTAAGCCCTCTTAAGACTTTCTTTTGAATTTACACCACTGGCCTGGTTTCTCCAAGCTTGCTCCAGCTTCCCTGCAAAGGAGAAGCTCCCCAGACCTTGCTGGTCTGACTCGAAGCCAATCTTCACTTCTGCGTGGATTGTGTTTGCCAAGGCTTGTTGGGTCTTATCCGGATACCGACACCGCAGTCAACTAGATCCTTTGTGGGACTGCTCAAATCCAGCTCCTGGTCATCGTCCACACCTCCTGGTCCTCGTGGCTGCAGAGACAAGCTTCACCTTCTTCACCTGAATCGACGCGACGTCGCCTGGTTCAATCCTGGTACCTTCCTGGTCACTGGCTAGAGACCCAGACTCTGTCCCCTCTACTTTCAGGTTCTTCAGATCTTCGATCCACCCGGACACTTTTCCTCTGGTCGCCTGCAGCACTTCTTTGCAGATCTCCATTGAAAACACAGACGAAACCCGACACCAAAAGACACCTATGCACCCGGCTTCCCTAGGTGAGGTAACTCGAGTACTCCGGTGCTCCCGTGGGTATTGGCTATCCAAGTGTCCTAGTTAACACCTTCAATGCTACAGGGTATTTTTCTCCTGTGCTGAAAGCTCCAGATTTGCCTTGTTCATGACAAGGTCAGCTCGTCATAAGCACAGCTCCAGTGGAACTGCATGACGAGCTGACCGTGTCATTAGCATGGAAGAGGTTAAAGGGATTTCGTCGTATTCCATCCGGAAGTGCCCTTAATCAGTAAATTTGTAACTTTTACGTTTTCCATTATATGTCAATTGTAACTCGCGGCTGTGTTTAGACACTGCACACGTCTCCCGTGGGTCTCCTCCTTCCTAACCTTTGTTTGTTTAGTGTGACCCCAGCGATTCTTTAGGCCCTAGGCCTATTCACTATTTCTGTAGTGGCCCTTATACCACTATTTTAGTATATGGTTTGTGAGGCCCCTAGGGCAAAACTGTATTTGTGCAACTTATCGTATGCTAATTAAGTAACTTGTGATGTACTTTTACCCCCGACCTCATAAATAGTTCAGAAGGGTTGTGTTAAAAATAAATACATATATATTTAATATATGCCTTTGTAGTGTGTTTATCTAGGTACCTGAATCAATATTCCTATTCTTTGCCCTTGTCCAGTTATAAATCAATAAAATCCCTACAACGGCATAGAAACTCTTTTCATTATTCAGTCATAGCGCATGCTGTCACATTAAGCAAGCCTATTCCTCCAGCCCCCTAGAAAGCACACCGAGTTCTTAAACAAATCCAAGCCCCCAGCAACCTGGGAAATCCCCGCTGCTTTGTTTTGATTTCGTCCGAGAACTCCTGTAAAGCACTGTAAGAACGACCAGTTCTTAGTGACATCTTTATTGACGTCTTATGTCCAGTCTTACGTCAAACCCGGCACCTTTCAGGTATAAATATACCAACGTTGCCTTAAGCAAACACACGGTGGTGATGAATCTGGAGCAGCTACTACTTGCCCGAGAGCCCAGATGATGCGAGAGCCCACGGACGCTGCCCCTCCCTTTTGACGCGCTGAGAAAGACGCTGTCTTTTCTCTTGCCGAGAAATCCAGCCTCCGGCGTTTCCAGCTTACCCTTGCGGGTGACTGGGATACCGAGTCCTGAGAGAGAGATACCAGCCCTCCTGCCTTCTAATACCCAGGTACTGAACTGACTAAACCCTTACAGAGAATTCTTGAGTCAGATTCTTGGCAAAACAAACTTAACTTAAACTGCTACTTACTTACTCCTTCCCAAGTATTAGGCTTAGGTCAGGCACACCGGGGTAGGCGTAGTTAGAAGCACCAGTTGAGTACGATTAGTCAATGTATATATGTATGTATCTATTTTATCCATTTTAAAGTATCATATGGCTAAGAAACCAAATCAATGCTTTTACAGTACTATTTCATAATCCTGCTTTTACTGTATGCCCTTTACTTAACTATAAGTATTGCAATTGTAGCAATTCATTTCTCTTGTATGAGGAAAGAGACTGCTCAATAAATAACACCTTTTATTGAAACTGCCCATCTCTCTTTTTCTCTGCAATCTGGTGAAACTAAGTACGCACTTATTGACTGAGTGAAATAGCTGTCTTTTGTTTTCACACGACTCTAGAGGTACACTCTTATTCAGGGAGAGCAAAGTTGTCATGTTTTATGGTTGTCAGAAACTAAATCCCTTCTTGTCTATCCAGGGAGGTTAAACTCCTCCTCGCTTATTCAAGAAAGTTTCTAGTGAACTCTGAGCTAGCTGGCAAAAAACTTAAGTCTAATATAGTCAGTAGAGACCTAGTTAACCTCAGTCCTACGTCTACACTACTGAAGATATTATTCCAATGCGCAGAGCCTATTGGGACTATAGGAACTACACTACATGGCGCCCAACGTTTGGTAAGGCGATAAATCTAACGCAAGATGTTAGAGTAACTCAGTCGTGCTTTTTCACACAGACCCTTTTTCCCGTAAATACTCCAAAGACGTCTGCAGTGGGTCAAAGGTTAAAATCTGCCGAAACTTAGTAGGAAGAGATTTCTATGTATAGTTTTTGGTTTATTCAACGTTGAAGGATACAGTGTTCCAAAATATTGTGCACCTAATCTTTGTTTCCTTGAAACTTGATCTGCAACAAAAACCTTTCTGCTAGGAAAAATGACAGAAAGTGAAGAAGAAAGGGAGACAGCTAGAATAGCAGCTCGACTCCTAGAGGATGACAATAGTCTCCTGCAGACCGACCCGGATGCAATACTCATTCCGGTCAACATAAGAAAAACTATAACTCCTAAACTTATAGAAAATGGACTGACATCGAGAGGTGGTACAGTCATATTCGTAATTGAGGCACACGAATATCGGCAGACAGATGTATTCTATTCATGGATAAACTTTCCAGCAGCAAACGCTGTCACACGTGAGTTCCACTATTACAAAATAGAGGAACCTCCAGATGAATACACTCCTTTCGAGGAGGTTGAAATCCCATTAAAATACCAAGAGCACCTGCTCTGGTTTAAAGGCGCCCTAAAACATAATAATCACATCACCAGGCTCGGTCCACTAGGTAGACCAGGAGCAACGTGGCCGGTTCTAGCCAGCTACACACCACATCCTGACATTACTAAAATGTCAAGCAGAGAACTCTTAGTTAAAATAAAAGAATTAACACAGGCATATAGAGACTTAGTTCAATTGGCAACTGAGGATATAACTTTCCTCCAGAAATTGAAAGAAACAGATATAGCAGAACAACCATTTGAACTTGCCGGAATCATAGAAAAATCCTATGAAGAGCTAGGAAGAGATAGTTTGGGTGGGAAACCAGTAAAACCCCAACTAACTGAAAATCCTGAAAAGATATTTATTAAAAATATTCTAAACACTCCAAAAAAAAGCTGGGATGGAAATAAACAATCCACTCCCAAAGAAAAAAGATTCCAGTCCAGAGGAAGGTCTCCTCGGCAGAGAGAAAGATCTCCGGCCCAAGGACACAAGTCTCCCCAGAGGGAGCCCTCTGAGAAAGGATACAACCTTAGAAAGAGGGATAATTTGAAGAAACCTGATAGATATCAAGATATTGATCCACGTCCCTCTCGATCTTTTCAGACTTCCTCGCAGAAATCGGAAAGAAGAGGACGGTCAGAACACAGGGAAGAGCACGTCAAGTCCAAAGACAAGGAACCTGCTCATCAAAGTAAAAAATTACGATTTCCAAAAAAGGAGGTAGCCAGTATTAAAATAATCAAACATGCCGAGGATCCTGAGGACACAACTGAAAAACGGAGAGTGGGCACAGACAATGCTAGACAGCGCAGCAGAAGTGAGCATAGCTCGCAAGATCCTGATGAATCATCTGGAGACAGTGGACACGAATGAATACATTCAGGTGGAAACTGCAGATACCAGAATTAGCAAACCTCATAAAATATACGAAATAACATTACGTATAGAGGGGGATAAGACTAGGAAAATAAGGGGTCTATTTTGGGATAACCTCTCAAAAGGCTATGACATCTTCTTAGCTGAAAAAGACTGGCCACCGGAGTTTGTCAGGGAGTGCCCTCATGGCGAATAAATGATTATGCCTGCCTTCTCAAATCACATTCCAATTCATAACAAATATACACTTGCAAGAAAGTGGGCAGTAGCCCAAGCTCCAGCATTATATAAAAACCATGTTGGATGGGATGAGGACTCTCCTCCTAACAAAATCCAGTTAAAAAGTCAACCAACTGCACAGAGGCAGTACCCAATTAAGCAAGAAGCTAAAAAAACAGGTCAGGGAGATCTTAGATCAACTTGAATACCAGGGGGTGATTGAAACTTGCACCTCACAAATGAACAATCCTTTGTTTCCTGTCTCCAAGCCAGACGTTTCATATCGTCTAGTTTTGGACTACAAGCATCTAAACTCATGTTGCAAAACTTTTGCCGTACAAAACTCACATAGTGCAGCACTAATGAATAACATCGTGCGCAAAAAATACAAAACAACATTAGACATATCTAATGGATTCTTTTGTGAAAACACAGCACCTGAAAGCAGGTATTTGACCGCTTTCTCAATAATGGGCTCGCAGAAAAATTCTGTCGACTCCCACAGGGGTTCAAGAACAGCCCAGGATTATTCTCAGCAAGAGTAACAGAGTTACTACAAATGTATGATGATGAGGCATTATCTTATGTCGATGACATCTATCTAACAGATGATGACTTGGATACTCACTTGAAAAGAGTGAACACCATAATACTTGGGTTCGCCGCAGACGGTTACAAATTCAATTTTAAGAAGTCACGAATTGCCCATCTAACTGTCCTGTTTTTAGGATATGAATTATCAAGTGAAGGCAAAAGCCTGGCAGACAATTTCTTAGAGAAATGTGCTGTAATCCAAGCACCGAGAACGCTGAAAAACTTACAATCAATTCTAGGTTTCCTGAATTTCGGAAGAACTTACATTCTAAATTATGCAGAGAGGGTTAAACCTCTCTATGAACTAATAAAACCAGATTTTAAAACAATCAATTGGACTCAAAAACACACAGAGATTTTGAGATAATTGCAAACAGACATGTTAGCTAAAACAAAATTGCAAAAACGCGATAACACACGCAATCTTTTAATGCGGGTCATCCCAGAAAGATGCGGATTCACCTACCTAACCTCTAATGAGGGAGAAACGGTACCAATAGCATACAAATCACACTTGTACACAGAAGCTGAAAAAACATTCAGTATTAAGGAAAACATTGTAAATGCGGTTCAAACAGCTGTAGCAAAAGAAAGAGACCAAGCCGAAGGCAGACGGATTACTGTTATAACAGCAGAATCAGCCTTTGAGGCATTAACAAGCCCATGTAATTTAACTACTGTGGCATTAAATCCAAAATGGATACAATGGGAATATTCTCTTGCTACAGACAAAGTGAAATACTATTTTGGACCAAACATGAAAAGATGAAAAAATCTAGAATATGAAAGAATATCCTCTGCCAATCGACATTCTGCCCATACAACAGTACGCCTGTGTAATATATACAGATGGATATGCACAACCCTCAGTTTGGGGAAAACAAGCCTATAACGCCACATGCGAGATTGTTAAATATGTGTGGCGCGGAGGTAAATTTAGACCTCTGGTAACAGTATCACACTCTGTAGAGAACAATTCAGAACAACAAACTGAAGTAATAGCTTTAAAAATGGCGCTAGATAATGCCGATCGCGAATTCCCGACACTAATAGTGTGCGATTCATATTACTGCGTCAAATCATACAATAACGACTTGCAGAAATGGGTTCAAAACGGTTACAAAGATGACACACGTGCCACAATAAAGCAAAAATCGCTTTGGGAACAAGTAGTTCTTTTACAGAAAGAACTACCAAAGACTCACGTGATACATTCACTGAGTCATGAACGTGATGGCGTTCACGTTTCAGCGAATTCATTGGCTGAGACAGCCACAGCGGAAGCAACTAAACCGGCTTCTGTAGCTACAAAAAAGCGTTCAGAAAAATACATAGACGGGGAAACAATGCTGGCAGTAAAAACATCATCAAAAGGCGACTGTGCAGCGCTACCCGTCAACTATCCACTCAATTATACATACGTAATCGATGCAAACTCTGTTCCTTTTGCTCAAATCCCTGGAGTGGGGGATAGGTTAATTCCAAACACGAACAGGAGAGTATTGTTAATAGCAGACGCACACATGGGTGAGGGTCTCAGACACCTTAAGATTAAGGAATCTCCGAAAGAACTACAATCAATCTACTGGTGGCCAGGAATGAGCCTGCAACATCACAAATTCGCAATAAACTGCCCAGACTGAAACAGAGATCGCAGTGGCGAACCGGCCGGTGTATTGCCATGGCCCTTCGCTTAGATAGGACAATGCTATCTATATGCAAAACCCAGTAGGAATAATGCGTCAAATTAACATAAAGAGACTAGTTTCACTTAAAATGTAGACCCCAGCTCTCGGCTGACGTCTGAACTGTTATAAAAGATTTGCGAGTGTATTGCGGCATAGACGCAATTGGTATGCTACATTTCTGACTAGGGTCCTGCTTTTAGCTCTCAAGCTTATAAGGAGGCCATGACCAGCATGGGCATTGCATTGCGGTAATCTTATCACTTCCTTCCTGGGGGAAAGGGGATGGTGGAAAGAAAAAACCGAGACATGAAGCAATCTATAACTGCAAAGGTATTAGGTTCGGGGGTTTGGTGGGTCAAACATTTAATAAGTGTCCACGTAGTCTTAACAATCTGCCAAGAAATTCTCTAAAAGGTTTCAGTCCGTACGAACTATTGTTCGGGACTAGAATGCATATCCAGGACCTCGATAGTCAGACTTCAGTGGTAGAAAGAAAATGCTTTGATATCAAAGATCGTTTGGCTATTTTACAGGACTTAAATGAAACAAGAAAAGACCTGAGCAACATAAAGTTGAAACAACAGCCAACAGCCACTGAAGAGAAACCACCTGTCCCAGCAAGGCCTGTCTGGATTCCAAAGATTGGGGATCTGGTCAGAGAGAAAATCGCGGTGAAGAAGGAATTAGGGCCTTCTTACTGAAAAGCAGTACCTGTCTTAGCTGTCCGGAACAAGATCAGTTGTACTACCGCCCCTTGCTGGTTAAAAGGAGAACTGAGTTGTATCCATCGACCTGGTTAAACCACAATCATGTGGCCAATAATAAGTAGTAGGCCAAGTGGACTCCCAAGAAATAGCAGAACACCAAAGTCAAGAGGTTCAAACTGAGAGACTAATCACATTTGATAAACCTACAGTGAATCAACAAGGACTATGCAACAAAGCCATGGAACTTATGCCTCTTAAAACCCAAATTGCAACAATTCGTCAAGAAACACCTGTCTACAACGATGTAGCCACAGACTATGTTAATGAAACAAAGAAAAATCCAGAAGCAATTCCAACAATTGACAGAACTGCATCAGGCTACTTCATCAATTTCGATGACTTTTCTGAGGATCCGAGCGAACCTGAGGAACAGCCAACAACAACAAAAACTTTTAAAGACAAAGCTAAAGAACTCTTTCATCAACTACAAGAAACCTATCTGATTTCCCCATGGATTGAATTTTGGGTGGTGCTAGGTGTTTTTTTCTTCCTGCTTTGGCTCATCATGGTGCTATGCTTGGGACACTTCATTGAGGGAAAATATATTACAATGGACACAGCAAGCCAGAATATCAACCTGGTCCTAAAGCCACACAAGTCTTCACACATCGAGAAAAGAGAACTTTCTTCAGTAAACTTCACAGCCAATCCGATACCCGGTGGGGTAGCATGGGACAAAACAGATTACGAAATATATGGCCCGGTCAAGCTCCTGAAGTTTCCTCATCAATTTAAGGTTTCATTAAGTGACTTTGTAAAACCGAGCACATTCTCTGATGATTGGGACTTTGAAAGTATTAATGATATGATGTCAGACTTAGTTATGTCAGCAAAATTTACAGAACATGATTATTTACAAGGTTCATCTAATTATGAACAGATGTACTGCTACAATCACTATGCTAACCATTATTTGCATAAATCTGGTCAACCTAGAAATGTTTTAAATTATAATCAATGGAAACATTGTGAACTCCACCAAAAGGTAGTTCAAAAACATTTTATGAGAAATTCCCATACTTCTCAGGGTTTAACACAAGTGAAGCAGAAACGTTTTATTTCAAACTGTTAAATAAGACAGGAATGAAAACCATGCTGACAAATACTAAATTAATCTATTCAGAAACATTTTTTGAAAAAATGAATACATTTGGTTTTGATTTTTGGAAAAATAACATTGAAACAAAAAGCATCTGGGGTACCAAAGATTGGCAAGTCCGAGGGATAGAATCATTATTCAGAGCCTGCATGATCCCAGAACAAATTATATTTTTGAATGACACAATTCAACAAACAACCTGTCTTGGCCTAGCCAAAATTAAAGACTGAAACAAACCGTCTATTCCAAAGCCAACACCTGACAGTAATAGCACTACAGATGTTGAGATAGACGTATCCCATATTTTAAACCAAAACAGAACACATCCTGATTGGAAAAAATGGTTGATCTGGCCCACAGACACAAATAACTGTCAAGATAGATTCCTGAACAAAATACAGGGGTTCAAATTGACCAGGCCAGAACCTAGATACTCCCAGAGACAACATCCAGGGATAGTAACAACATAGGGTGTAGGAAAACTCTGCCTCGAATGGCTACAGACATCCATACTGGCAGAAATTAAGCAACACTTAACTTTACTTAAAGAAGGTGCTGACTTGCGTGATTTCATTATGGGACCACGCAAACAGCGCCAAAAACGTTTCATAGCGGCCTCTATATATGCAGCATATAACGAAGCTTGGAAAGAAACTCAAATTGAAACAGCAGAGAAAATACGGGAAATTGACCGTATTAATTTAGAAAAACCACTTTCTGTTGTGGACAATGGGTTAATTACTCTGTCTTCCAGAATATATTCACTGGACAGTATTGTATCATCTGCAATCGATATAATAGAGCAGGACTTACTAATGTTACAACATGGTCAGTCCCAATTGCGTTCTATTGTACAGCTTGGCTGGACGTTACAAAATTTGCGTTCAGGCTACGTGCCTTGGCGTTTAATCAACACAACGTCATTGTTCTCTATCTTTAACCTTACTGATACACAAATCAGCTTGGCACAAAAAGGAGCAGAATATACAATTCTAAGCATTGAAAAACTTGAGAAATTACCATTGACAGTGTCAGAACGACCTGTCATTGAATGGATAATACACGGAATAATAACTATTCCGATAACAACTTTCCAATTTCGATACTGCCAAAAGTATATACAGGCAGGCCAGTATGAAAGGTTGGGTAAAGGATACATTAAGTCATCATGGAAATTACCTTACACACACACATGTTATAGTGAAAAAGGACAGAATGTATTTCTTAGTGGTAATAATTGTGAAAAATCACTAAGTGGTATACTTCTGTGTCAGGGTATAAATTTACATGGGGCCTGTGAGGGGACTTCAAATAACCTTTCATTTCACCAGCTTGGCACACCTGCAACTCGAATAGAGCCATTCTTTAGACGGCTTTCGAACGGGAGCTACATTCTAATAGTGGACCACAGATGTTGTGGCTTGGTGCCAGGAAAAGCTTATCTAGTAAGCGTTTCGTCCATGGTCACTTGTTGTATGCAAGTATTGTATCCGAACGACACTCCAGACAGGGAGGGAAAAATTTGGCCCAGTTTGAAAATCTCTTCTATTCGAATTGATACTTTAAGCAGAATGAAGTCTGTTCTTCTACAGACGCCTGTGCCCATGACGTCATCAAAAGGAACGTATGATCTCCAAGTTGCAAGGACAACGGCAGAGATACATAACCTTTTATCAACAAATTGCCCCTTACACTTCGCAGAAATGCTAAACCAAATCTTAAACATTTCAGATACGAATGGTATCCCGAGTGTATTTAAGACAATTTTTTCGGGACTGTTGACACCCTTTAAAGCAGTCTTGGGCATCTTTCCTAATTTTGTCCATTCGATCTTTGGCGGCCTTCCACTCCTGTTGGGACTCGTAGCAGGCATTTTATTTTTGTTACTCCTGCTTCGTTATGGCAAGCCATGTCACAGACAAGACTCCAGCAACAATGGAAGAAACGATCCTAGCTATACGCTATCGGGACCGCATAACTAAAGTCCTTGGATTAGCCCGGCTAAGAGATCTGAATATGACCTGGTTTCTTTCATTCAGACCCATCTAGCAGAATTGTATCTTACCTGTGTTAAGATGTATGCTGTGCGGAGAAGAATGCGTGTTGGACGTCTGTCTTACACTACAATCAGAAGTACCATTGGATACGGATACTTTGCTAAGTCCCGTAAAGGCTCATGCATCGTGTTGTCCCCAGCGGTTACCCATCCTGATGACGGCATTCGTGGAAACTTCACCACTGCGATTAAAGGGTAGTTAAGTGCAAGATGAGAGCAGCATCAACCAGGTACGACCTTCTGTGAGCACTGCTGATCAATACATCGATGATAGCAATCATTCTCACGGCTGCACAGTTGCGGCATTTTCTAACTTGGTCGAACTTTCACCTGAAGCGGTAAACTGCTTTTTTGAAAATGTTCTCCCCTGAACAAAAAGAATAACTTTAAGCAAACGAGCACTCAGCGTTCCCTGAACTCTGAATTTGGCCTTCAGCTTTGAAAAACAAAAGCTTCTGGAAATATTTGGAACTGTTTTTGCTTCTTCCCATGAAAAACTAAATAACTTTTTTCCCCCGATTCCAAAATATTTACTTTTTTTTTGGGCACTCATCCTCTGCTTAAAGTAGAAATATTCTTAGAGAACAGAGCTTCTATTTTTAGGAACTCTAGAGACAATATAGTACCTCAGCCTCTAGCATATTTAAAAAATAACTGTATTTATATGTGATGAAATGGTCTCACACTTTTCTTTCTGTATTAAGAGCCATTTCATGTGTAATTTTCGCAAAATCATTCCGCTGATATATATGCATCCTATTTTATGAATGATTACTCTGCTTGAAATACTGTACCTATACTCATTTTTTGTGTATTTCGCATATGCCATTTCAGATGCAAAAATGTATTTTGGGGTGGATCGGTATACACATGCACCGTTACATATGTTTACTATTGCTTAGTTTAGTAATTATGGACATGAATTCGTGGAGTGGGTGTAGTGTGTTTATCTAGGTACCTGAATCAATATTCCTATTCTTTGCCCTTGTCCGGTTATAAATCAATAATATCCCTACAACGGCATGGAAACTATTTTCATAATTCAGTCATAGCGCATGCTGTCACATTAAGCAAGCCTATTCCTCCAGCCCCCTAGAAAGCACACCGAGTAAATCCAAGCCTCCATCAACCTGGGAAATCCCTGCTGCTTTGTTTTGATTTAATCCGAGAACTCCTGTAAAGCACTGTAAGAACGACCAGTTCTTAGTGACATCTTTATTGACGTCTTATGTCCAGCCTTACGTCAAACCCGGCACCTTTCCGGTATAAATATACCAACGTTGCCTTAAGCAAACACACGGTGGTGATGAATCTGGAGCAGCTACTTGCCCGAGAGCCAAGCTGATGCGAGAGCCCACGGACGCTGCCCCTCCCTTTTGACGCGCTGAGAAAGAGGCAGTCTTTTCTCTTGCCGAGAAATCCAGCCTCCGGCGTTTCCAGCTTACCCTTGCGGGTGACTGGGATACCGAGTCCTGAGAGAGAGATACCAGCCCTCCTGCCTTCTAATACCCAGGTACTGAACTGACTAAACCCTTACAGAGAATTCTTGAGTCAGATTCTTGGCAAAACAAACTTAACTTAAACTGCTACTTACTTACTCCTTCCCACGTATTAGGCTTAGGTCAGGGACACCGGGGTAGGCGTAGTTAGAAGCACCAGTTGAGTACGATTAGTCAATGTACTATGTATGTATCTATTTTATCCATTTTAAAGTATCATATGGCTAAGAAACCATATCAATGCTTTTACAGTATTATTTCATAATCCTGCTTTTGCTGTATGCACTTTACTTAACTATAAGTATTGCAATTGTAGCAATTCATTTCTCTTGTATGAGGAAAGAGACTGCTCAATAAATAACACCTTTTATTGAAAACGCCCGTCTCTCTTTTTCTCTGCAATCTGGTGAAACTAAGTACGCACTTATTGACTGAGTGAAATAGCTGTCTTTTGTTTTCACACGACTCTAGAGATACACTCTTATTCAGGGAGAGCAAAGTTGTCATGTTTTATGGTTGTCAGAAACGAAATCCCTTCTTGTCTATCCAGGGAGGTTAAACTCCTCCTCGCTTATTCGAGAAAGTTTCTAGTGAACTCTGAGCTAGCTGGCAAAAAACTTAAGTCTAATATAGTCAGTAGAGAACTAGTTAACCTCAGTCCTACGTCTACACTACTGAAGATAATATTCCAATGCGCAGAGCCTATTGGGACTATAGGAACTACATTACACTTTGTGTGGTGTCCTTTCATTTGGTATTCAAGGGATTATAATAGGTAAAACAAACGGTTTCACATGCTCTTTGGAGTTTAGCCACTAGGATAGCTTGTCTATACTGTTGACTTTACAACCACCATCAATAAGGGTCGATTTAGACTGCTGCAAGGTGCCACTAGAACTAGTGACATCATATGCCAGGCTAACTTCTCACAGAGTATTTACTCCGGAGGGAGTTTCTTTTACTATTACTGGACGCACGAAGACTCTGTCACGTCATATTGAATACAATGCTTTTCCTGACAATGTTTAGCTATGTGTGGTGCAATGTTTAATAGTTTATGAGTATTGTACAAGTACACTGAGACCTCAGGGTTGTTCTCAGCTATTGATTGCTCTACAGAAACCATTTAAGCCAGTAGTTGCAGCCACGATTGCCAGGTGGCTTAGACTTATCATGCAAGAGGCAGGTATTGATCTCCAGAGATTTGGAGCACACTCTGTCAGAGGTGCTATGGCCTCCAAGTCCTATATGTTGGGTTCAAATATTCGAGATATCATGCGTTGCGCTGATTGGTCTTCTGAATCAACATTCAAAACGCTTTACTACAAGCCGGTGGGAGATATTACATCCGTGGTATTTGGCAAGCGTTAAACTAGCATAATCTGAAGCCTCCGGTCCTGTAATAGAATCAAATATTTGCTAGCATTCGCGCCAACAATTTTCAATTCTATTAAGGACACGGAGGCAAGGATTATCCCAAATTGTACTAAAGCTTACCCGCCCATGAATAATGTTATGAAAGAACAACAAGAGTTTGGCTAAAGTGCAGCAAGGCCATGCCGCTATAAGATTCAACAAAACATTATGCCAGTACTGCGCAATGGTTTCATAAATCACACAAAACAATGAATAAAACAATTATTCTGGAAAGACCACTGGTTCAGTCTGTATAAATCTCTCAATTGAATTCTTTTATTTTTATATCAAAGTTTTTTTGAAGAAAACATTTTTTGGGGGACAATAGCACACAATTAGACAAACAATCTATTTTCAAAAAGAGTTCTTATTTTAGAGAAAGGGGGTTATCTACAAGACACTTTTTGAAAAAGAGAAAGTTAGAATCTCTTTTGGAAAATAAATACAGCAAAACCATTAATCCCATCATCAGGGTCAGTCATTCCGTGTAACTTTCATACACACACCTCAATCGTTCACTCACTCAAGAAAAGAAAAATTAGAAAAGTGGGAAAGTCAAAAGAGTGAGTACCTCACCTAGAAATTTTAGTTCTATGTTTTTTAACGTGGTGGGGTACTTTTTAATATCTATTTTACATAGAATCGTGTGAATCACAAAACAACGGCTATCCTACGTATTTTTATATTATAATCTTATATTCCAAAGAAAATAAATGACAAATTGGCCTAAAGAACAAAAGGGTTGACACGTTTCGAAACCCCTTAGTTATGGGGGTTCTCCTCAGGACCGTGAAGACAAAATCCTCTTAATGTAAGATTGAGTCAAAGCAATCGAGTTTTGACTCACCTTCAAGATCACGGGCGCTTGGAAAGTACCGAGACCTCGCTAGACCCCGCTTGGGCGCATTGTGTATCCCTCCTAGTTCTGCCTGCGCCTGTCCCAGGTACCGCTTTTCCTCCAGCACTAACCTTGCCGCCCGGCTTGGTGTAGCTTCTCCAGTGTGCCGTTCAGTGGTAGCAGTCCCGTTTCGGTCTCGATGCCCTCGGCTTCCCGCTCCGCTCCGCCCTCCCCCTCCGCGCCCCCCCCCTGTCGGCTGCTTGGGGTGCTCGCTAGTAGGCTTCCCCAGCCCTGGTTCTGCTCCCCCGGCCCCCTTCAATTCCCCTAGCCCGTTGCCACCTTTTGCTGGGCTCATTGCCCAGATGGGAACTGTGCTGCGACGGCTCTCTTAGTACCTCTCCCTATGTTGCTACCTCACCCTCCGGCACATGGTTCTTGCTGGCCGGCCAGTTGTGGACGCTCCAGTCGGGGGTGAGGGTGTAAGAGCCAAGCACGGGCCTCAGCCCTCTGGGGCAACTCTAAGACCAGTGGGTAGGTGGTCGCGAGCGATTGGTTGTGTAGGGACCAGGAGAGTGGGGGGGTGCCTATACGCATAGCACTCGCATTGCACTCGCCATTTGATCCTGCCGCCCATGATAAAATATGATAAGACAAGACAAGGCTAGTAATCTCACCTTGGAGCCCAACTGGTTCCTCACGACCATCCCGGCACCCTGTAATACATCCTAGCGCGGTTAGGAATAGAAGAGAGCATTTGGAAGAGGGCCCACCCGTACTGTTCTTCAACTCGTAGGCCCTGAATAGCGACGCATAACAACAGAAGCGATGAGATCCGGGAAAACAAGAAAAGCTCCTCCCGTATTAAAACGATATAAATAAAACAGTTGGCAACAGATGCGGACAGCGCCCCAGCCAACACTACGATCCCACTGGCCTCTACGGTCACAATGAAGGCTCCCAGCCGGCTATCAAATGGATGGCAACACAACAACAACAACAGCAACATACATTTTTCTTCTACACCATCTTTGCACGCTATAAAATCTTTCTCCCTCTTGGACTACTTCAAAAAAGTTCCCGTTGGGGTCAAGCACCCTCTCCCCCCTCAAGCTTCTGAGGTAACTACGTTTTGTGACTTTAACCAACTCACCGAGCCAAGTAGGCACCTGCTCCAATCATCTTCAACATCAACTAACAAGCCTTCTCTAGTACCGGATGTCTACTTTTTTGGGTCACCACCTGACAATCAGAACACCGTTTCGGAGCATTCTGTGAGGGCTATTCAAAACCCTTCACCAAGTTACCAATCTTCATCAAGTCAGCTACTTCCCTCCCATGATATTTGTAGGCAAGAGGTCTGCTCCAGCCAACCATCCCCTGCGAGTCCTACTCACAACTTAAGTCCCCAAGCATTGCAATCAGTGAACTCCTCAACTACGTTACCTCATAACCACCATGTAACAGGGGAGGCTTCCTCTGTGCCCCACTCCCATTTAATCTTTCCGCAAATTCATGCACAAAAAGATTTAGCATCCAATTTCAACATACTTAGTCCTTGTTCACTACAGGTAGCGGGGAGCCAAGAGTCGACTCACCTTCAACAACGCCCAAACTCACCATCAGCAGCAGCAATAATTTCCTCAACATCTCCACAAAAAAACGATTCAAATGACCAACTGTTAGTGGACTTGTCCTTCTTTCTTAAAAACTCTCAAAATTCACCCAATCCTAGATCAAAAACTGAGCCACATCAAGATGCGTCCACAACATCGAGTATTTGGCCTCAATTACTCCAAACCTTTCAATCGACAGTCACAGCCTTAAATTATCACTCTGATAAATTAGACACGCAGGTTGATCTACTGAACACCATAGCACTGTTTACAGCAGGGATTGATAATAAACTTGACAAATTGAAAAACCTAATATTAGGAGCGCAATCAACCTCAAAACTAGTACAGTCTGTTTGTTGCTGTTCACCCATCATTGATTCACTTTCCTCGCTTCCAGCTTTTTTAACCACTGTTATAAATGAAGTTAAGCTGTTGAAGGGAGGCAGTCCATCGGAATATCTCGACCAGTTACCCCAAAAAACCCCAATATTCATCTTAGAATCGGCTAATTCTTCGATCCCACCAGCAATTGGGTCTCCGCTGAGTGGGGAACTAGAACCTTGCTCAATACAGACTGACCATGAAGAAGACCTCCACCAAGTCCAATGTCCTCCCCCCTCAGCAGCACTGATTGCACCGCTGGTCTTAAACGTTCGGTTAATAAGTGGGCAAACACACACCATCGGCAATAACGGCCGCGTACCAATCCAACCGCTGCTGTAGACCCCAACTCCGAAACAGTCCCTGCCCCCTTGCCTCCCTGTAGCAAGAGAGAGCGTAAACGTCAGCGCAAACAAAGAAATAAATTAGGAACAAATCCAACAGTCGACCTTCCTAAATTATTTCCGTTGTTTTCAATGGCTGCCAATAAAAAAGTCCTAAGCGTCCCACTATTACAACCAACGTCAACAAGTCTCTGTCATAGTTCCCCCACGGCAGACTCAATTTCAAGTGCCAGTCAACAGATTCCTGCCTGCAGCCATGATCGAAAAACTACTTCTGCAGAAACAGTAAAGTCCACATTTGTAAAGCGCACAATCACCCGTAAGGGTCTCTAGGCGCTGGGGGCCGTCGGGAAGATTAAGCGAGCTATTGCCCAGAGTCACATGGTGCTGGGCTAACCTGCCGCCGGAGCCGGGGATCGAACCGTGGTCCCCAGATTCCAGCGTCAGTCGCCCTGGCCGCGGCGCCACACCTCTCCCTCTGTGGCACTAGAGCCTCAGCCCGACACTGAAAAACTAAGGGTCAAATCCAACGAATTAACCATTCCGATGACGACAGTCACGATAGCCCAACCCCAACTAGTTTTACCTTCAAGTTTACCCCAGTCTGAAAAATTTACTATTGGACCTTACCCCTCAAAAGCAACCTACAACAATATATCAATTACATTTATAAACACTCAGATACCCAGGCAAGGCTTATGAGACTCTTCCCAAAACCAACTGGGAGTAGACTCAGGCCACCTAATTGATAAAACAACTCAGCCTAACATAAGCTCAAGCACTGAGGGAGCTAAAAGTGATCCACAGCACTCCAAAATGCTCCTTGCTGCTGAATATAAATCAAAAGGTCGGCATGATACCCTTAACAGATCAAACATAATTAAATTAGTTAATGGTCCCCCGGGTTTTGAGGCCTTGACATCGGACGATATTGAGTCTATCGAATTTCTTTCACCAAGAGGCACACAACCCTCCGAGGTAACTTTGGTGTCGTTCAGGTCCATTACTTGGGCTCGAGCATTCCTAGACCATAAGGACACTTTTCGGCATTGGGGCATCAAAATGTATCCCTATTCTACCCCGGTTACCCCACAGCATTACTAAATCAGCCAGCCACCCCCGTTAAAAGCTGAATGCCCCAGGGTTAGTGTTAAAAACAGGCCATACTCAATCTTAAAAACCGCCTTAGGACTAACACAATCGACTGAAAATGTATGGAACGAAGCCCCAAACCCTGGCAAAACACAAGACTGGGGATGGCTCCCGGCTGCCTTGTCCTGCAAGTTTATTTTATTTATTTGATTTGGTACTCAACTGAGAACCACAAATATTTCATGCATAATAATCAATTTTTTACACCATTTTGTTAAAATTTTCATTCTAATACAAAGTTAAAAATGATTTTAAAAAATTGGAAAAATTGTAACAAACAAATTTGTTAGGCGGAGCTTTACATAAAATAATCAGTTCCTTTGCTGAGTTAATTCTACATTTGGTATAAACTGGTTGTAAAAACCTCTTTCTTGCCATTACCACTTTTGCATTTGGGCAAATAAACATCAAGAGCTCCAAATCCAGCTCCCCGCCTTCACACAAATTACACATAGAGCTTTCTTTTAAATGCCATTTAGATGTTACGGTTTTTACAGGTAGTATCCCAAATCGAAGCAAAACAATCGATCTCCTGACCCCATGATTTAGATTAAAAGGGATATATTGCTGAGGTTTCTTAAATTCTATAGTTTCAGTAAGGTTCTTATATAGAGACAGTTTAGAGCAATACAGAGAGTCAAGGTCGAAACTAAGTCTTGGAGTGAAGTGCTTTAAAAAGAGTTTCAACTGGGCTGGTGTCCAAGCTAGTAACAAGTTGATGTTAGTCTCTGATAACTTAAAAGCAGCTAACACATTTTTTGAGAATACATGTTTAGAGGAATCGCAGTCAAATGTTTCTATTTTGAGCAGAGATCGAAGCGTTCCTTCTTCCGCATGAAGGAGATTATACTGGTTAGTGAATACTCAAGACGGAGAGCTTGTACTGGTACAGCCTGAGACACCTTTGTTAACTTCCATAGGATTTTTCCTTCTTTTAAATCCAGGAAGCTCCATTGGTTTATTGGAATATATTCCAGGGCATATAACAGTACTGGCGGGATCTTGAAGCTATATACCGTAAGCAAAGAAGAAAAATGCCTTTGTCCTGATGCTGCATTTAACCTTGAAAGAGCTCCCGCGTGTACATCGGATTTCTGGGTCAGATTCAGAGTGTGTGGCCAATTTTGAAGAGACTTAGTGAAAATTCTGCCTAAATAGGTATATTCATTTACCTCTTCCACCTTTTTTCCCCCTAGGGTCCAGCTGAATTTTGTGCTCTTTTTCCTTCCTGAAAATGAAACTATTTTTGTTTTTGTGATGTTAGGTATTAGATAATTTTCCTCCGTGTAGTTATGCAGTGCATGAAGGTTTCTTTGTAGACCAAATGGAGTTAGATCTAATATATTTATATCATCTGCATATAACATAGTATGTATATTTTGGAAGGCTATTTTTGGTGGAAAGTTGGATACTTGCTGAAGACATTGAGGCATATCACTGAGGTAGAGGGAAAACAATAGGGGAGCAAGAAGGCATCCTTGTCTAAGGCCGTTTGGGGTCGGGATAGGGCTAGTTAAACCCTTTTCGCTCCCCATTTGGACCTGGCACCAGGTATCTGTATGCAGTGAGATTAATATACGTAATAGTTGATCCGGGATGCCCAATTTACTAAGTTTTTTCCAGAGTGTTCCTCTATCCACTCTATCGAACACGGTGGAAAAGTCGATGAAAGCAGCACACTCGCTGGGATCTGATTGTCACGTATTTATCTAGTATGGTTTGCAGCACAGCAATATTGTCAGTGACCGAATGCTTTGGTCTAAATCCGGCCTGGTATAGAGGAATTAGTCCAGATGAAAAGGCCCAGTTTTTAAGATGATCTAATACTGCTGCCGTAAAGATCTTTCCTGTAGCATCCAGAAGGGCTATCTTTCTGTAATTTCCTGGTTGCAGCCTTGATCCCTTTTTGTGTATAGGTATAATGATGCTCCCTTTCCAAGATTTGGGGATTTCCCCAGTTCTAAAAATGTAGTTGAAGAGGGGGGATAGCATCTTGCTCCATTCTTTGGGGTTGGACTGGAGGACCTTCATTGGGATTTGGTCAGGACCAGTTGCTCCTGTTGTTCTCGCCTTTCTTATATGTATCTCAATAGAAAAAGGGCTAGATGTTCCGCTGTTTGAGGGTTTTATTTCTGAGTTCCTATCAAGATTATGGTCCGTTTTAGAGTTGGTATTTAATTTATCTAAATTAGCAAGGTAGAGTTCCCATTCTTTTGGGGGCACCGGAGTAGCTTGTAATGCTTTTTTCGTACCAGATTATTTGGCAATTATACTCCAATAGGCGTGTGATTGTTTTGTTTCGCTGCTATCTGCAGGTCCACCCAGTTTTTGTCTTGGGGTATTCTCTTATGTTTTTCTTTTTCTCTTCTGCGTTGGTTCTTCATTTGTTAATTTCTACCTGTTTGGACGATGAATTTTCTAGGAACTGTGCTCTTATCAGTTTATTTAATAGTGTTGTATTGGAAGCTAACTTTGGCTTTTTGTTTTGGATCTGTGGTGGTCTTGTTTGGAACAGCTTTTCCTGCAGTTTTTGTGTTAATTTTCTAATAACCATTTCAAAATGTTTTATTGGGTTTGTGGAGTGCGTTTCTTGAAGAAGTTGCGTTGAATCAATTATGGTAGTTAACTTATTAAGCGTAGCTGAATTCCAGTGGATCCGCCTTTGTTTTGGGTTTACCATAACTGTGCTATACCTGTACATAATTTGACTAGACGGACATAGATGTGTTTTCCATTCTGTACGTAATTGTAGAATAGCATGGTCGCTACCGTAGACAAAATTAATTTTAAGTTGTGAGACGGACCCAAACAAGTCAAGGCTACAAATCAAATAGTCCAGCAATGAGGAACTACTATTTCCCTGTCTCACATTTGAGGCAGGAATGTCTCCTTCCACGTTGCCATTTAATATTATTGTCCTGCAAAAAAACAGACTGACCATGTGAAGCATACTCTGCAGACCCAAATTGCAAGGTTCAGGCCCAATCAAGCCCCCAAGCACTTCCTTCCACAAATCTCTTAAATTCCGAGTCGCAGTCCACCTTTACACTGTGTTCATGGAACATTAGTGGTCTGAAATGTCTAAGATGGAGCAAAGACATCAGCCCCAACGTTATGAAGGCATGTTTGGCTTTCATCACAGGAGACACTGACTTGGCTGCCTCCCCCACTGTCGCAGGGTCAATGTTTTGTTCTCAATTGATAAGTCTCTTTCCAGTCAAACAGCATTCCCACAAGGCCTCTTCTAGTCGCCAGTTTTCAATCTCAGGCCAAACAAGAGTACTGAAGAAAACCAGAAACAACGCTTTGCGGATCCTCAAGATATCCCCAGGAAACAACGAGCTCCTGAACGCGTACACAACTGCTCAAAAATCATTTAAGCAAGCTCTACAAAAAGATAAACGGCTTCACCTAGGCCAATTCTGGTGCAAACTATTATGGGAGAGCAAAAACCGCAATTCGAGAAAATTATCAACCCGGAGACAAATTCCTTTTTATTTGGGCACGATGCAATAGCCCTTCAGGAAACATTGGCCACCCAAAATTGCCCAGTGACAAGCTTTATCGAATTTTGGAAACCGGCAATTAGAGATTCCCTCTATGGCCACCCCAAAGGTGGTCTGTCGATCTACGTTTCAATCAACTTAAAAGGCCCGATCACGCTATTGAACTTTGAGGAAGATTGGTTACTCGGAGTTAAAATCAGCTCATGGAGCAAACAGCGTCCACTCTTACTCCTTAACGTTTACATTAATCCGAGCACACGCTCAAAAAAGGACCATCTAACACGTTTATTGAAAATCGCGTGCAACCTGGCCGCGGATCAACCTCACTCAGAATGTATGATCTCAGGGGACTTCAACACCAACTTCTTTCAGGGAAACCCTGCCGACTACGAAGGGCTTTTCCCATCTACATTAATAGAGGTAGTGCCTCAGGTCAAACCACCAAATCAAGCTTATTGCGGTCTGGAAGAGCTTTATGTGTTGCAACTTTATAGTGCCGGATTTTTGGTAATGAATGGTAGATCTGAGAATTATACTCCACCAAAATGGTCTTGGACAAATGGCCGTAAACAATCCTTCCTTGACTATACAATCTGCAATTCAGCCCTGTTCCAACACTTGGGCAACTTCAGTATTCATCATCGATCGGAAAGCGACCACCGTCCACAGGTCGTTACCCTCAACGTACAGCCAGATCATCACAAATCTGCCTCAACAACATGCACAGGAACTTACACTGAAAATTCGAAACGTCTAAGATGGAGCAAAGACATCAGCCCCAACGTTATGAAGGCATGTTTGGCTTTCATCACAGGAGACACTGACTTGGCTGCCTCTCCCACTGTTGCATGGTCAATGTTTTGTTCTCAATTGATAAACCTCTTTCCAGTCAAACAGCATTCCCACAAAGCCTCTTCTAGTCGCCAGTTTTCAATCTCAGGCCAAACAAGAGTACTGAAGAAAACCAGAAACAACGCTTTGCGGATCGTCAAGATATCCCCAGGAAACAACGAGCTCCTGAACGCGTACACAACTGCTCAAAAATCATTTAAGCAAGCTCTACAAAAAGATAAACGGCTTCACCTAGGCCAATTATGGTGCAAACTATTATGGGAGAGCAAAAACCGCAATTCGAGAAAATTCTGGGCCTTAATCAATCCCCATAACTCTGGTTCATTCAGCTCTGGGTCGGCAAATATTGCAGAAGCTGACTGGTCTGCCTTCCTGACAGACCATTTCAGGTACTCAGAGGGAACAATGCCCACAGACACATGTCTTCCTAAACTGACGAAAACAAGTCAGAGCAAGAGCTGGAGCAGGCCCTATGGATGTTTAGACCCTTGTAGTGAAGTCCTGCAGACCACCCAAGAAATGGTCACCAAAGTATTATCAAAAGCTAGAACAGACGGTGCTCCGGGTCCAAATGGCCTACCACAGAACTTGTTCAAATCAAACACAGTCCTTTGGTCGGGTTATCTAACTAACCTTTTTAATTTTTCATTAAGAAGCTCAATCATACCGGATTCCTGGCGAGGTGCAATAATCCACGCGATCTATTAGTCAGGCTCCCATGCCTCTCCAAACAACTATAGATTATTTGCCCTCTTAGACATCGAGGCTAAGCACTATGCAGGCATTCTACTGGAGGAGCTGAGATCATGGGCAGAGCAGAATAACCTGATCCCAATGAACCAAACAGGCTTTACCGCCAATCCCGGCACTATAACTAACTTATTGTCACTGTCCATAGTTGTTGACAAAGCAATTACTACATCTAGGGCTGTTTTCTGTTGTTTTGTAGTTTTTAAAGCCGTCTTCGACCGGGTCCCCAGGGCTGCTCTATGGGAAAAGCTAAAAAAATGGGGGATCCCAGCAAAACTCCTGGAGGCTATAATCCAATTGCACTCAGGCACATGGGTCCCAGTGAAGCTGGGGCCCGGCACACATCTCTCTCGGAAAATCATGATAACTAGAGGTGTCAACAGGGATGTGTGCTGTCCCCTCTTCTTTTTAACCTGTTTATAGCAGACTTGCCAGCTACCCTAGAAGAAACAAACAGCCACCCACCTAAGTTGGGAGGTTTGCCAATAAGTAACCTTCTATATGCTGATGACTTGGTCCTTTTCAGTCTCACACGGGTAGGGCTGCAAAGGCTTTTAGAGAAACTACACAGCTACACCACTGTGAACAGCTTAGAGGTCAATTTAAAGAAAACTCAAGTGGTCATTTTTGGAAGAAAACACAACCTGGGTGGGGGATGGTCGTATAGCAACATGAGACTCACAACAGGTAGCACATACAAATTCTTAGGGGTCAACTTTGACTCCAGGGGTAATTTTGCCAAACAGTGCAAAGAGATTTCAGTAAAAGCCATGACCCTTCAGGTGACTCTCTCTAAGCTCTCCAAAAATTTGTCTGGCCCAAGTCTCTCACCACTATTGGAAGTTATGAGAGCAAAAATCGGGCCGAATCTGTCATACGGCATTGAGATCCTCTTGGTAAACTAAATACCAACTTAAATCAACACGTGACTAAAATCTACAAAAAAGTTCTCCATATGCCTAAAACTGCCTCTGCCGCCCGGATCAGACTAGAATTGGACTTATTAAATTATAAAGTTTCTAACATCGGCATGTTTCTAAATCTATGCCATAAACTCAGGCGAGCAGACACAGGCTCATTAGAGTCACTAGTTTGGTTAGATATCTCCCAGAAAAACTCAGATGGATCCTACGGCCGTCTCTTTAAGGACTCCATCCGGGAAATGTCTGCGGGCGACCTATGGGCCTTCAATCCCAGCACGACAGCATTTAAAACCCCCATTAAGAAATGTGTCAGAATGAGGTCCCTTATAATTGATAAAGCACATTTCGCTAAACGCAGACACGCATGGGCAATAATGAATTCATACGGGAGGATATCCCCTGCTTCCTACCTGTCCTGCACTTACTCCCTGTACTTAAAACGTAGTGACTGGCGATTTCTAAAAGATTTGCCCTCTTGGCGTCATACGTCAGAAGATTTACTATGTAGAGGGTGTGGCAATACGGCTGAAACCTTGGAGCATGTGGTCTGTCTTTGCCCCGCCCTAATGTCACAGCGCAGATGTAAATTAAAAACTGAGTGGAACAGGTTGGGAATTCGGACCTGCAGACAGGCAATTATCGCAGCTCTGACCCCTGAAAACATAGCTTTAAATATAGGCCTCACAACTTTTATACGCAATGCATATCGTAATTTTACTTAGTAACTGGAAGGGCTCACCAATGCCTTCTCTTTTTAAGTAACAGCTTATATTAAATTGCACTTTATTTTTATGCTGCTAAAACTGTTCTTATTCGATTGGACATTATTATAACCTGCTGCTATTGTTGAACATTAGATTGTACTCACTAGCTCAACATTGCTAATTGTTAGCTCCACAAATCTTTTGTGTTTTAATGCCATATTGACTTTGCTGTTTTGTACATTATGTTTTTTAATCACCAATATGTAATTGCAGCCCCCCAATGTATTTTGGAAGATTCTTACTTAATCACTGTTGTTTACGTTGAGTTTCCTCTCCCTTTTTCAATATTATGTATTGCTGTTGGAACCTTCGAGGTGCTCTTTTAAGGATATTTCATATCCAAATTAAGATTATTATTATTATTAATATTATTATTATATATTTACCCTATATAAACAGCGATTTCAGACTTTTGGCCCATATAAACATTTTTGGGAGGTTTTGTTGTAACAATTTTTTTATTTTATTATTGTAAAGTACATGACTACACCTTAACTAAATATAAGAAAATGACAGGGTTTAATAAAATTGCTAATTATATTTATAACATTATTAAATATGAAAATGAATCTGGAACAACTGTACTCTGTGACAATTGAATTAAAGTTTGTATAAAAGCCCGAAAATCAATAAAGACAGGTTGTAAAAAGAAATAAAAGGAGGTGCACACGGTTAATACCAGCCCAGGTCCTCGCCTCACATCAAGAAGAACGTCAATTACAACCACAGTATCATGATTAAAAAACAAGCATTCGTAAAGCCAACACTAATAACCCGAGCTATTCGTTTCGCAATTTTTTTAAATACATCTATCATCATCCATGATCATTATACCTAAAGGTCACAGAGAGACAAGCCTTAGAGGCCCATGCCCTCTACAACTCTTTAGTTTAAAGCCCTATCTCTGGCAAATTAAAAAAAAAAGAATATAAGAACTGCGGGACATCACACAAGAGTCTCCTGAGTTGGTGTCTCTGCTTCACTGGGCAACACTAGAATGAATATGCAGATTAGGAAAGCCCTTGAAAGAGCTTATGGGTGAGTTATTCGTGGACTGTGACACTCCTTTGTTTCCTCGTTTTTTAAAAACACTTTTGTTCTATTCTTAACACTCAGCTCGTAGGCAACAATTTACTGGAAGGATTCCTCTGTACTTATGGGGCAGAAGTACACTAATATCCCCCACAAGGCACACTCTGCTGCAGTGGTAGCAATGGTCTACTCCCAGAGAAAAGCACGGGGAGTGGGGTTAGGTGCATGGAGTGGGGTTGGCCTTTGGTGCAGAGCCTCTCAGCAAGGCCATGTTGGATTTAGAAAGTGGCGCACTACAGCACCAGCACTTACTAGTTCATTGAAGGGGGTAGAAAACAAATGCACCTCAATGGAGTGATGCATGGAAAAGAGTCCCATTAATTGAACAGGAGAAGGATAAAACGTATTCAATCAGAACACTGGAAGACCGAAATGCTCCTGGGTGGGGCAAACAGGGAGCAAAGCCATTGAATCAGGAGCAGGAATGTGAGATAGAAAACAAAGCCATTCTATCATGAGCAAGCACCTGACCCAAATTGCACTTTAAGCTTATGTAATGTATTGAAAACAATAAGTATACCTACACATGATGTAGCTTATCACCAAAAATCCAACATGTGTGCTTCCTGTAACTTTCCACATAAATAGTACCATAAAAACATGGCATCTAGCGAACAATGTGTTCATTTCGCCTACAATTTTAAATGTTAAGGGATAGAATATTGAAAGGTAAGTATTTATATGTTTGTCTGTACCTAATTCCACATCTATGTACCTTGGCAATATTATGTCATCAAGGTATACAGAGGTGGACTTAAGAATAGTAAATCTACACCTCCCTCTGTACACCAACCTGTTGATATTTTGTCCTTCTGCCACAATATTTGTGTACTCAATATTCAAGAGCACAGTCTTATCAAAAGTAATAAATAACCATACTGGAGGAGGACCCTCAGCTTCTCCTCTGGCCCTCTGACTCCATCCTGGTCAATACCTACTTGTGCGTGCCCTCCCCCATGGCTAACATTACTTAATGATCCTGCTAGTGAACAATCTCTCATCATTTGAACAGCAGCAGCAGCTCCTCCATAATGGGGGAGGAGCATCACCCCACTGCTCAGAGCCAGCAGATGAAAAATAAAATGATAATATTAATTTTATTATAATTTTATTTCTCACGGACTAAGCCGGTGCTAGTCTAGGGTGGGGCTGGGACATCCTTTATGCATATGGATAGCAGAGGATGGAGAGGTCGACACTTGTAAGTGCAAATGTCAGTTTAGCCGGCAGTTTTAGGACGACCAGATTGACATGTGAACTTCTATTTCTCCAACCCAGCTGTAATGCACAGCCGAGAGGAGAAAAGGCACAGCCTCCCTGTCCCTAAGTAAGAGTCAAACCAGCCCACTCAGGCCAATCCCGAAGCTTCACTCATGCTTGGTAATAGCATGAGAGCAGTGTCTGGATTGGGTAGGGAGAATTTGAGCCTGTGCTGTGTGGCCCATGGACTGCCGGAAGCAGAGGAGAACAGAGGCCGCCAGCAGCATCAGTGGCAGGTAAGTTCTTACATTAATTAATATCCCCCCGCGTTGCCTCACTAGTTTTTATTGGTGGCGGCAGCTACTGCATTTGAGTTTAAAGAATACAAAGGATTAAAATTAGAGCAGCCACTAGTCTACCAGAGCAGAGGTGTCAAGCAGTACAGCCAATTGATACAGAATAATTACTGACGCCTATTATGCTTTAATTATGTGAGAGCTGTTTTTCAATTTCTTACCTAATAGCATTAGAAACAGGAATTATGCTAACATAAACCTACGTTTACACTGTCCTCTGTCTTGAATCCCTTTTGCATTATGTAACATGATGACTAGTATTATCAATCAATCAATCAATCACGGAATTTGTAGAGCATACTACTTACCCGCTAGGGTCTCAAGGCGCTGGGGAAGAAAGGGAAGAAAGAGGGGGGTGCCGCTACTGGTCTAACAGCCAGGTCTTGAGCAGCCTCCTGAAGGTCAGCAGGTCTTGGGTCTGTCGTAGGCTGAGTGGAAGGGTGTTCCAGGTCTTGGCGGCGAGGTGGGAGAAGGATCTGCCGCCTGCGGTGGTTCTTCGGATGCGGGCGACGGTGGCGAGGGAGAGGTCGGCAGAGCGGGGCTAGCGGTTGGGTACGTAGAAGAAGAGCCGTCTGTTGAGGTAGGCTGGGCCGGTCTTGTGGAGTGCCTTGTGTGCGTGGATGAGGAGTATTACTGTTTCTTGCTCTAAATAAAGAAGTGCTACTTCAATTTAACATTAAAGAACATTCCCAGAGACTTTTCCCAGCACTGTGCTTAACCAAGAATGTGCAAGCTGTCCCTAGTTATTGGTATTCAATGTTTCAACAAGCATATTTGAATAAAGTTGTGAGAACAATTAAATCCCATGTAACACTACTAAGAGAGAATCCCCAAATGTATTCGGGATCTGTAGTCAAATGTTTCCTCTTGCTTGTTCCTTATTGGGACATGTCCTGAGAATTATTTACTTATGTAGAATGTCTTTGTCAAAAGTCCTATAAAAGGATGTGCATTTCTCTGTACTCCGGAGCCCTTATTTTCCACCCTCAGAAGATGAATCCATGCCAGATCTCATACACACCTTTACTGAGTTCTTGGTACTTATGAACTGTACACATGCTGCTAAACTTACTGATGACATTTTCCATGTACCTTACCTGTTAATCCTTTATATAAAACTTCAAACTTGAACCGGTGTCTGTCATTCCTATTAGACTGTCCCAGTATTGATTATTGAATTTGATTCCAAATGCATTACTGCAGCTACAATCGGGGAGCACTAAATTACAGCATAGGGACTACAGCACTCCCAGTCCTAGCCGTTGGCGTGCTTTTGGCATTATCATTTAAGACAGGTTTGCACACAGCAACAGATCTGGAGGCAGGGTGGATGGTTCCAATTGGAGCCAACCATTAATGGACAAAGCAGGGAGTATTTTCTTCCAAATTCCCTGTCACAACCCAGACCGAATCACCCCTGTGCCTCGCCCAATACCTAGATCACCCTATGTCAGCCCCAAAGGTCTGGCATGGTGTTGATTCTTTCTAATAAATGCAGATGCAGGGAGGGTTCCCCATTACCAACTGAGCCATAGGGTACTCCATACCCCGATGATGTCTCAAAATAGCCCATTCCCCATGATGTTTGAGACTTCCACAGATTACAATCAGGACCAATGATGGGTCCTGAGAGGGGAGGAGGAGTGCATACTTGGTGCAGTCCGGGAAATGGACCAGAGTGGACTGCATGTGGACAGAGAGGTCAACGATCATCCCATATCTTTCCTAATAGACACAGGAGCCACTCGTTCAATGGTTTGAACAGTTGAGGTCCCTGACCTATCCCTCTTGGGAAAAGACTTTTAAGTTGTAGGTGTTGCCCACCAACAGCATACCAATCAAATAACTTCCCCTGTTCCAGTGTAAATTGGAGAAATCAAAGAACATAATTTTGTGATCTCAATCAAGACATTTATAGAGCGCACTACTCACCCGTAGGGTCTCAAGGCGCTATCTTGTGATCTTGTGATCTGTGATTCTCTTCCTGTGAACTTGTTAGTAAGAGACCTCATTTGTAAACTTATTTGTGCCATCTACTGCACACAGAACGGAGTTGGCATTAAAACCCAAGCAGCCAATGCCGAGTTCAAGTTACAGTCGCCGGAGCCTGTAGTCAGGTTATACCCCGTTATTACAAAAGAGGACCTGCCAACTGATTTGAGAGAGACAGTTATAGAGGATTTCTGACATTTCACAAGGAGGGAAATTGGATTGATAAAAAGATCTACAGAATGCTGTTTTTCCACAGACCCACCCTTATAAAATGACTACAGACGCCATCACAGCAATTACTCTAGTCATTGAGAACATGATCAAACAGGGCATTATGAAGGAAAATATTGAGAGGCCATGTAACTCACCGATCATGGCTTTAGAAAAAGTGGAAGATATTTCAAGACCTCTGGAAAATTACCCAAATTATTGTTCAATGCTATCCCATGGAACCAAACCCTGCTGTAATTTCTTTAGAATTCCTCCTGAGGCCGAGTGGTCTGCGGTCATTGACCTCTGCCAAGCCTTCATCTCAGTTCCCTTACACGAAGCGCGCCAATTTCTCTTCTTGTTTTGGTTCCAAGAGAAGACCCTCATGGGGTGTTGCAACACACAAATGTTCTGCTCAACCACTTAGCTGACAATGGGCAAAAGGTCTCTATTGGGAAATTACAAGACTGCCAAAAAGATAGAAAAGGGAGTGATTTGAGTGTCTCGTGAACACATAGAGACAGATCTCAATGTGTCAGAAAGAAGTGCAAATATTCCTGGACATGATAGATTACTGCCAACAATGGTTACCAAACTTTTCTTTTGTAGCAAAGCCTTTACTAAGGTTAATGCACACGGATGTCAATGAACCTGTACCAAAGGATGACATAAGCATGGAATGTCTAACAGGAGCTTAAGAATTGCCTTTGTAGTGCACCAGGTCTAGGAATGTCACACTATGCAAAAGTATTTGTACTCTTTTGTTATGAAACAGATGGGTGTGCACTGTCTAAACTAACATGGGGACCGGAGCAAGGGTACGATGGCTGACATTTGCACTGCTTCCCTGCCATCGGAGCAACAAAGTGCTCTGCCATCCCTGCCAGCACAAGCCCTAATCTCTAGGGGTCTTTCACCTCGGGAACTCAACTCGGGTAGTGTAACTGCTTCTGGTTATCAGTTAAGAAACCACTTAACCAGAATTGTGGTAGTGCTAAAATACCCATTATCAGTCTTTCGGTCCTGATGAAGTGCCACCAGACTCGTTAGTTGCTAACCTGGCATGAAACATATCGACCCTATGCACCACACTGGCCCTATAGGATTATTATATCCAGTTGAGGCTTATTACTTTTTAATTAGGTTGGTGCCCCCTGGGAATAAACACATTAAGTTAGGATGGCCCTAGACCTATTTTAACCAACTTACTCACACACCCACACTCACTCTAGGGCTTCATCTAAAAAAGACTCCCACCGAAGAGCCCCTTTGAGGGTGCCTGTTGGGCACTGCAGCACCGGCCCGACGAGTAGCAATGATTAAGCATGAATCCTTCAGGGTGTGTGAGGGTACTGGTTAGAAAAGACCTTTCAACAACACAAGAGTACCAGAGGGTCTGTAGGTAGTGTAAGTTAATGGTGCAAATCACCAAATGGCACAAAAACTTCCTAACTGACTAGAAAATAGTGGTAAACTAAGACACCTTGGCAGATGGTCAAAGATACCCATCAGTCACCACTCGGAACCGCCCTTCATCATTTGGGATTCCTTTGAGACCATACACTTAGATGTACAATTCTCAGGAAAAAGGTAACCAAGATGGTAAGTGGTCCTCTTAGCTGAGATAGGAGGCAGTATGGTCTTACCACTTCCCTACAAGGGTGAGTTGTAAAAAGTGAGGTGACCAAAAAAGTGCAGTGCAAAAAGAGAAACTGAAAAAATGGAAAAGTGCATTTAAAATTGGATGAGGGAGTACTGAACAATTTTATTCCGGTGATACTCGCTCTACCAATATTAAAAATGGTCAAGACAGTGTGAAAATTAGCTGTCTAGATATGGTACCAGGTCAAAATGTTTCAGCAATGAGGGACGTATTCGTCCTTGCTTTCTTCAGGAGCCAACAACAACTATTGTTACTGCAAAACAAAGTAAGATATACAGTGAAAAGTAAAAATAAGAAAACAGGTATAGAGACAAGCACAGAGATCACCTGAAGGTTCTAGGTGTCGAGTCCTGGCTTTTCTTACAGGTCATGTATTTCACTGGAAGAAGTCAGAAAACAGGAGTTAAGTGCCAAAAAAGCTTCTAAGACACACATCAACATACAAACACCACTAGGTTATTGCTCATAAACCTTAGTGTAGCCAAGCCATCATGCTGATATAGTCACTCATTAAAGTAGTGTCCTGTTTCAACGTTCAGGGATATATAATTATATTCCATGTGAAGAAAAAAATAGATCATACCGAACTTGTAAGAAGTGAAGGCCTCACCCCACCTGACAGTGGCTCAGGAGTAGAGTGAAGCACCGCTCTATATTGGGGCAAGTAAACAAAGGTGAAAACAAACCCCTCTTTGTAGCAGACCCACACTCACATCATGACACGTCCCCAACCAGAACTGATTAAAAATATAAACAAATATATCTCTCCTACCCTTCATAGAAAGGTGAACAAAACACGCCATGTATTGTTGCCATCGGCGTGTGTTCATCAATAATCTGCTCATATCTCCGTTTTATCAAAAAACGGGAACACATTTTTTCGCATCGTTTGGGTGCTCAAACTCCCATTCAGGGTAGTGCCTCGTATGGGTGCTCAAACTCTGTTTAAGGATAGTGCAGGACTAGTTAGCACCCATCTCGGCGGCGTATGAGCAAGTGTCTGAGCTCAAAATGTCAAATAATACATTTACCGCTCTGTTTAAAGAAGCACACGATGTGCTCTTGATTTAAGGGATCAAACAGAGCAGGTCCCTAGTATGGGCGCTGGGACTCCCCTTGAGTGAGGAGCAGATTATCATACACCCCGAAGAAACCCATTTATTGCTACATGAATAACGTACAGACAAAGCCATTGCGGGCTTACCTCTCCGTCGGTACTTCTAAGCCGGCATCTGGGCCGACTGGGGAGGTACCGGCGTCCCAAGCCGCAGTTGTTTAAAAGGCTTACCCTAACTGGATGGCCAGACCATGTGACCCGGCCAGTTAGAAATAGGGCAGGCGGGTCACATGGTCTGGCCATCCAGTTAGGGTAAGCCTTTTAAACAACTACGGCTTGGGACGCCGGTACCTCCTCAGTTGGCCCAGATGCCAGCTTAGAAGTACCGATGGAGAGGTAAGCCCACCATGGCTTTGTCTGTACGTTATTCATGTAGCGATAAATGGGTTTCTTCGGGGTGTATGATAATCTGCTCCTAACTCAAGGGGAGTCCCAGCGCCCATACTAGGGACCTGCTCTGTTTGATCCCTTAAATCAAGAGCACATCGTGTGCTTCTTTAAACAGAGCGGTAAACATATTATTTGACATTTTGAGCTCAGACACTTGCTCATACGCCGCCGAGATGGGTGCTAACTAGTTCTGCACTATCCTTAAACAGAGTTTGAGCACCCATACGAGGCACTACCCTGAATGGGAGTTTGAGCACCCAAACGATGCGAATTTCTTTTTTCCCGTTTCTTCATAAAACGGAGATATGAGCAGATTATTGATTAACACACGCCGACGGCAACAATACATGGCGAGTTTTGTTCACCTTTCTATGAAGGGTAGGAGAGTTATATTTGTTTATATTTTTAATCAGTTCTGGTTGGGAGCGTGTCATGATGTGAGTGTGGGTCTGCTACAAAGAGGGGTTTGTTTTCACCTTTGTTTACTTGCCCCAATATAGAGCGGTGCTTCACTCTACTCCTGAGCCACTGCCAGGTGGGGTGAGGTCTTCACTTCTTACAAGTTCGGTAAGATCTATTTTTTTTCTTCACGTGGAATATAATTATATATCCCTGAACGTTGAAACAGGACACTACTTTAATGAGTGACTATGTCAGCATGATGGCTTGGCTACACTAAGGTTTATGAGCAATAACCTAGTGGTGTTTGTATGTTGATTTGTTTCTTAGAAGCTTTTTTGGCACTTAACTCCTGTTTTCTGACTTCTTCCAGTGAAGTACATGAACTGTAAGAAAAGACTAGACTCGACACCTAGAACCTTCAGGTGATATCTGTGCTTGTCTCTATATCTGTTTTCTTATTTTTACTTTTCACTGTATATCATACTTTGTTTTGCAGTAGCAATAGTTGTTGTTGGGTCCTGAAGAAAGCAAGGACGAATACGTCCCTCATTGCTGAAACATGTCGACCTGGTACCATATCTAGACAGCTAATTTTCAAACTGTCTTGACAATTTTTAATATTGGTAGAGCGAGTATCACCGGAATAAAATTGTTCAGTACTCCCTCATCCAATTTTAAATGCACTTTTCCATTTTTTTCATTTTCTCTTTTTGCACTGCACTTTTTTGGTCACCTCACTTTTTACAACTCACCCTTGTAGGGAAGTGGTAAGACCATACTGCCTCCTATCTCAGCTTAGAGGACCACTTACCATCTTGGTTACCTTTTTCCTGAGAATAGTACATCTGGGTGTATGGTCTCAAAGGAATCCCAAATGATGAAGGGTGGTTCCGAGTGGTGACTGATGGGTATCTTTGATCATCTGCCAAGGTGTCTTAGGTTACCACTATTTTCTAGTCAGTTAGGAAGTTTTTGTGCCATGTGGTGATTTGCACAATTAACTTACACTACCTACAGACCCTCTGGTACTCTTGTGTTGTTGTATACTGTTAGGGAATGTTACCAGAGCTTAGGTCTTTAAATATTTCCGTGGGTTCCCAATTTGATCGTTGTGTTGTTGTAGAAAAGACCTTTCTTCACCTACTCTTAAGAACTGCACACTCCCTCTATTTCTAAACTAACACAAGCCCATAGAGAGGCTAAGCACCACATTGGATACTTATCAGCTACTCTTGATCCCGTAGCAGCAGTGTTGCCTGGCTGTCTGCAACCGGTCCTGGGGTGAGGCTTAGCTGTCAGAAAACCGAGAGGATAGTGATGGATTACCCCCTAATAGTAATGGTCATTCACTCCATTGAGATTCTTATGACCAGTACCTGAACATATTTGACAAACAGCTGCTTAACCCATTATGAGAGAATCATTTTGGCAGCAGAACATTTTTCCTTCAGGATATGTAACAAACTAAACTCTGCTTCTATGTTGCAGGACTCCCCTAACGGAGGGGAATGATGAGGGTGAGTTTGACCATAAATGTGTTAGCACCAAAAACGGAGACCCGACATACCGGATGTACTCCTTCCCAAATTTGTCCACACTCTCTTTGTTGATGGATCCTGTTTGAAAGACCAGCTTGTTATTCTAAGATCTACTTATGCTGTGGGTACCCTAAGCAGAGTCATGGAGGCGTCCTACTTGTGCCTTGTAACATTCCCACAAGTACTTGAACTGTTTGTCCTTACCAGAGCCCACTACACTACAGAAGGTGACAAGTCACCATTTACATTGACAGCCAATATGGGTTTAGATTTGTGTGTGACATCGGGCAGTTGCACTAACCAGTAGCAGTGATGTTGTCACCACGGGACCCCACTTTGCAGTTGAAATTACCCAATATTGAGCTTTTGAGTCAAGCCACCTTCTAACTTGGATGAACCATGCGATGCAGAGGGAGAGACTGTTTTCAATATGCTACTGAATACTGCACAAACCTTTAATGAGCCAAGAGAACTGCATCATACTGCCCCAGATCTAGAGAAGGTATAATGGAAAATGATGGGGTGTGTGCAGGATGCCAGTGGTATATGGGTGTCCAGTGATGGGAAGCCAGTTCTCCATGAATCCCTCTGGCTCGCAATGGTGTGGAACATGCACCGTCCAACAGACGTGGGAAGAGACACAATGGTGTCCACCTTCAGGCTTTATGATTCAATCACACAGAAGGTGATGGGAGGCAGCTTGCAATAAGTTTAACCTTGGCAATATCTTGGGGTAGCAGTGCAACCCTTCGCTCTTTTGCTCACCATGGCACCTCAATTTGGACCGAGCCATATGCAAATTAGTCTTGACCCAGCTCCGCATGGGAACAATCCAGCCCGAAAAACCAAGCCACGTGCTCCCTGAACTTGAACACAAGCATCCTGGGACTAGTTTTGCTCTAGTTATGGACTTATCAGCCGGGTACAGCTTGGTTCCAGTGACACACGGGCATACCCATGCCACTGAGGGCAGAGCATAAACCCCACTATAGGTGATGGGAGGCTGTTTGCTATAAGTCTAACCACTGGCAATAGCTCGACGTAGCATGCCAACCCATCATTCTTTTGCTTTTGCAAGCATTACTCCCTTCACTTTTTGTATGTTTCATGAACCACCTTATTAAAATGTATCAGTATACAGTATTGAACTTGATTATAAATACATTATTGACCGGTCCAATCAGGGAGCACCTAAGTCCTTATAGGGACTACAACGTCCCGGTCCTAGCCATGCCTTTGCCATGATTAAGACAGGTATTCACGTTGAAACTTACAAATATGGATACTGGAGTATTTGTGGTGATCTGTAATCATTTCATGAACAAGTTAAAAGAAAGTTTGCATGTTAACAGATTGACTGTAAAAGATCTGCTGTTCATAATTTGTTTGTGCAGGCTCATGCTCTCAACATACTTGGACAGTTGTTACAGCTCACTAGAAAATAATCATGCATTGCTATTTTCCAGTTAAGATTACTGTTTAATTAATAATTTCGTTTCTTTAGATTCCAGTGCCAGCCAAACGTTGCCTCTCTACTGCATCATCCTGACTATTATCCTCACCCTCGCATTCTTTTTGATTGCGATGGTTGCTCTAGTGATCCACAAACAAAGAAGGAACACAGCCGATGAGGAGGTAAGACTGAATTTTCAATTTTTGCATATTTGTACTAATGTTTTTAAGTTCAGAAATAATAGTCCCCTTCGTGAATATGTAGGCATGCTATTAAAAAAGTATGTTTTGTCAGCATAATGGAATGCTAAGTTGGGCAAAAAATTGAAGAAATATACTTAATGGTGGAAAAACACTTTGGGGTCGATTCACAGAACTAATCTCAGATAAAATCCTAAACGTACTACTTTTGGTATTCACAGAAGGCACTTAGGATTTTTGGTATTCACAGAATACACTTATGACTCCTAACTTTATGTCCGCACCCAGGCTGAAATTTCCACACCCAGACTGTACTCTCCGCACCCAGACCGTACTCTCCGCACCCGGAAAATACTCTCCGCACCAGGACCATACTCTCTACAGCTCGAGCCATAATCTCCGGCTGGGGCCAGATAAAGTGTAATCAATGGGCTGTGTTGCAGTTTTTACAAAAAGAAACATTCGGAATGTGTGTTAAATGGTAGAGGAGGTCATGAAAAACAGTTTGGGCAGGGAAAAGGGTACGGCCAGACACTACATCATAACCCAGAAAAGTTTCCTCCTTTGCATCATGGTACATGCAGTGCACAATTTGCGCTCCTCTTAGTTTTGACTGTAGTGTCAGTCTTGACTGAAGTGTTGGCCCTTCAGTCAACACTGACACTACAGACAACACTGAGGGGAGCGCACATTCTTCTGGGTTATGATGTAGTGTCTGGCCGTACCCTTTTCCCTGCCCAAACTGTTTTTCATGACCGCCTCTACCATTTATCACACATTTCTAACGTTCCTTTTTGTAAAAATTGCAATCCGGCCCATTGAATGCATTTAGGGCTCCCAGTTTTCTGTTTTTACTGATTTTTACAGATAAATGCAGACAGAAACCTATTTCTTTTTCTGCCTGTATTTATTTTTAAATACAGTAAAAAGGCCCTCTGTGCATGATTTTTTCTACTGTCAATCATGAGTGCCAGGTTATAGGTGAACTGGTTGAGAGGTAGGGGAGATGAAAAAAGATGCTAGATTTCCTAATTAAGCTTCATTAAGAGCAGATCTACAGTTACGGTGAACAACACTTACAACGCAACTTTTACATCGCAGAGCCTTTACAACACAACCATTACAACGCAAACTATTACAACGCATTGCTCTGGGGGGCGCTCTAGGATAGGGAATAGGTTAATTTACTATCCAATACCCTTCCCTAGTGTCCACGGGGACTGGAGTTGGAATAGTGAATTAAACTATTCACTATCCAGCACCCCAAAGCGCTATGCGTTGTAATGGACTGCGTTGTAATACTTGCGTTGTAAAGGCATGCGATGTAAAAGCATGCGTTGTAATGTCATACATCCACAGTTACTGATGCTTTTCTACAATGAAAGTGTTTTCAGATAACGCTATTGCACTGTATACCACTGAAACCTTTAAGACATTAAAATGTGAGTATACTTTTATCAGTTAAATAAATGTGGAAAATACCCATTGCAGCTTCATTTATACAGAAAATACAAAATAAAAAAGGATAAATACAGAAACATTAGCAAAAAAGAAATATGGATAAATACAGATGGAAATGTCTTAAAAATAAATACCATCAAACCGGGAGCCCTAATTACACTTTATCTGGCCCCAGCCGGACATTACGGCTCAAGCCAGAGAGTACGGTCCAGGAGCGGAGAGTACGTTCCGGTTGCGGAAATTCCGGCCCGGGTGTGGACTTAAAGTTAGGAGTCGTAAGTCCTTTCTGTGAATACCAAAAATCGTAAGTGTCTTCTGTGAATACTAAAAGTAGTACATTTAGGATTTTGTCTCAGATTAGTACTGTGAACCGGCCCCATTAATATTGCTTCATTATTATTACTACGTATATCAACTGGTATGTCGAAATAATTGTTCTCATAAGGAGTAGCAAATAAAGTCACAAAAATTATATATTGGTTTTTAAGTTTAAGCTATTGGCATTATAAATGACAATGCCTTTTATTTATGTTTTAATAATTAACACATACATAAAAGGCATAGTCATTTACAATGCCAACATCTCAAACAGTTGTAAATGCGAGACCTATTTCACTTCAAAAACCGCCACCATTGTCCCGGGCTGCTTGGAAAGTGAAAGCGTGTATGGCATGCGGAATGTTGCAGGAAAGCATGCAGTGCCTGCAGTAGGAGAAACTCATTAAAGAAAATAGTGCTTAAAGACTAAATAAGAAGTACCATGTAACAACCGATGTAAAAGGGCCAGTCCTCATGAGCGGATACAAATGAAGCCAAGGTGGTACTAAGGAGGGACTAACAAGCCTATTAGCGAATCAAAAGCCAGCTTTTATGAAGGACAATGACACAAGCCAATGACAAATATGAATGGAGAGTGGGCGTGGCTTCAAGTCCATACTCCAATACAGCATGCTTCGCAGAGCAGCACATGCGCTGCCTAGGCTCGATTTGCAATGCAATAGATCTCGCATTTGCAATACTTTGAGCTATTGGCTTTGCAAGTGACAATGCCTTCTATTTAAGTGTTTTGAAGTCTTGCAAGCATTGATTAAACATGCATTTTGTACATATAGTTGTTGCTTATGAGAAGCAAGACTGGCAGTAACTGCACCTCTTTTACTGCCAGCCTTGCTTCTCCTAAGCAAGGACTATAAGTACAAAGTGCGCTTACAGGTTTTCAAAACATATAAATAAAACGCACTTTCATTTACAATGCCTATAGCTCAAATTCTCCCAAATGCGAGACCTATTTGCAAATACTTGTTCTCTCTTGAAGCCTCCCAATACTTACTGCAATGAACTAGGGAGAGCTGAGGAATGCGACAGAGGCAAGAAGGAAGGCCCTAGGCGTTTTAAAACGAGGCTCTAGTGTGGCAGGGAAATACCTGGTGGAATAAAAGACCAGCCTACCCTGAGTAGAGGGGACCGTCCAGAAGTGTAATGGGAGCCACCAAGAGAAAGGGGCTTTGGATTCAACGTTCACTGACCTTGGTTTAGTGTCTGGGGTCATAAGGTAGAGAGGGTCAGTTGGTCTTAGGAGAGTTTGGACTTTTGGACTGGGATGACTGTTATTACAAAATAAGTCACACATCAGATTTACTTGTTGCACTTACAAAGGAATAAAAAATAAAATTATTCAAAACTAAAAAAAAATGTTTATATCAAATGGAGGTGATAACACAAAACTTAAATAAAATTGTTTCAACAGTTTTTTCTTAAGTGTCGGCATACAATTGTACCTTGCCAGCCTTTCAGATTACACCTACAGAGAAGCAGGACTTGCGCACACATAGGGAGTTCACAAGATTTTCAGTCACGCCAGACCTTTTCTAATTATTCTAAATTAGTCACCCTGGCTCTATTCAGACGTCGTTGTGAAGTTTCTGGTGGTGTAAATTAATGCATGGCGGGCTGTGTCGATGTTAACTTAATGTGCGGCAGGCTGTGAAGATGTGTAACACATTTTATCACAGGGATCCGTTCACGAAAGCAGTCTTTTCTCAACTGCTCAGTCAGAAAAAGAAATGACGCATAAGGGTCGCCAGATAAAAACCCCAAATAATTTTAACCTGTGACATCTCATGCTAGTAATCAACAAAATACCTTAAGGTGTTTATGTGGTTTCTTGCGTTCGATAACCATGCTCATACAAGTATGGTATGAACACAATGTAAACACCAGAGGATTCTGTACGGAGATAACGATATTGTAGATCATGTCTGTATAAGTGAGAACCACCATTCCACTGGGGTTGTAGAGACAGAGCTTCATTGGGGAGTGTGATGTGGTCACCGCCCTTACCTTACCATGACTGGCACCCGAAGGGGTAGCGGGGACTCACCTGTTTCTTATATAGGGCGGGATGTTAATTAGTTTATTGGGGGTGGGGTTTTACTTTGAAATAAAAGGGTCCTGGTGTGACCAGGACGATGAATAGTCTTACCTGCGTGTGGGTGTGCTTACTTCCGACTCGACATAATAGGGAGGAGATGTGGCCAAAGTTAGAACTGGCAGGCTAAGTTCTATTCAGGCGGGAGACTACTGATTTCAAAGAAGACTCCCAATTCTTGGAAGCAAAAGCCCCCGAAGAAGCCACGTCTGGAATAGAAACCAACGGCAGCACACGACAAACAAGCCCAAACCCTGACAAAGTAAGGCCAAAACAAGCCTCTCCTGTATAACGAGGACAAAACGTTACAAACGCGACTGCTTCCCAGGGCTAATCTGGCATGCATTTGTGGTGCATAACTTAATTGCTCATATTATACATGCCAACACCCCCTCCCCCCCGATTTAGGTGAGAGACTACCGATTTCAAAGCAGGAGCGTAACACAGGACCCTGCAGCCCACGCGGTGCGGGAGGCCGAAGCTCCAGGGGCCCCCTCGGCACTGCACTCTGTCCGGAGAGCTCCTAATTGAGCCCCGGAGGGGGCCCCTCTCCATACCTTGCAGGGAGGCCCCCTCAATTTTCGTTACACCAGTCTTTCAAAGGTAGTCTCCGATTTCAGCAAGCAAAAACCTGATTTTTCAGCGGGTTTCAACTTTCTGCCAAACGGGACTGATCTAGTGAGGCTGTAATTTATTTATTTGGACATTTTTAAAGCGCCTGGTGACGCCAGAAGGCGTGTCCCCGCGCTATGGTAAGTGATCAGTTGCCATCCCCCCCTTCCCGAGGATCTACCTGCTAAAAAGGTAAGTTTTTAATTTTTTTCTGAACAGGGCCTCTGATGGCTCAAGACGGAGGTCTAGGGGCAAGACGTTCCAGCACTTGGGAGCAAGGTATCTGAAAGACCTCCCCCCCATCCTTGCCTTCCTAACTCTGGGCACCACAAGTAGTCCCGTCTGAGAGGACCGTAAATTGCAGGTAGGCTCATAGTGGGACACCAGACTCTGAAGTGGCACAGGGGCTTTGCCGCTCAGAATGCGATGGCACGTAGAGAGGGCCTTAAACTCAACTCTCTTCTCCACCGGAAGCCAATGGAGAGCTTGGAGAGCGGGTTTAGAGGGAGACCTTCTCGGGAGTTTTAGCACAAGCCGGGCTGCGGCGTTTTGGAGCACCTGAAGGCGCCCCATGACCTTGCCTGAAGCCCCCAGATAAAGCAGGTTACCATAGTCCAGGCGCGAGGTGACCAGGGCGTGCACCAGCGTCCTACGAGCCGAGATGGGAAGTAGATCTAGAACCTTCCTCAGAGTTCTCAAGACACCGAAACACACCCCCGTCACCCGGCCAATCTGCGGGCCAAAGGCAAGGCCATTATCAAGCCACATGCCAAGATTCTTGGCCTCCAGGCTGGGCGTGGGGGCCTCACCTAGGCAGGATGGCCACCACGCAGGCGACCACGCAGAAGGCCCGCCCCCCACCACGATCACCTCGGTCTTGCTGCCGTTCAATTTTAAACAGTGTGCGGACATCCAGGCTGCAAGATCTTGCATGCAATTCCTGAAGATGTCCGCCGCAAGGCCGGGGGAGCGAGATAGGGAGACGACCAACTGCGTGTCGTCGGCGTAGGACACCAGGTGAATACCGTGGCCCTCCGCGATGGCTGCTAACGGGGAGACGTAGATATTGAATAAAGTCGGGCTCAGGGACGAACCCTGTGGTACGCCCTGGCCCAACTCGATCTCCCTCGAGTAGCATTCTCCCATCCTGACCTGGAAGCACCTATCAGACAGGAAGGACTTAATCCAACCAAGCGCAGCACCTGTGACCCCTCCTTCACTCAGACACTGTAGCAAGATGGTATGTGCTACAGTGTCGAATGCTGCACTCAAGTCGAGTAGGATCAGGGCCATAGTCTGGCCCTCATCCACACCCTGTCGGAGTGCCTCCACCGCCACCAAAAGTGCAGATTCCGTTGAGTGGCGGGGACGGAAGCCAAATTGTGAGTCGTGGAGTAGCGAGGCCTCCTCCACGAACTGCATCAATTGCATATTAGCAATTTTCTCCGCTATTTTGGCCATGTAAGGTAGAAGGGAAATAGGGCGGAGATTGTCGAATTTCTCGAAACTCACATTGGCCTTTTTTTGCAGGGGGAGGACAACCGCCCGTTTCCAGGCCTTGGGGACATTCTGGGACAGGAAAGAGGAATCCAGAAGGTTACGAACATAAGGTTCGAGAACCTGCAAGCTGCCCTTAAGCCGACTGGGGGTCGTCGGGTCTCTTGGGGAGCCAGATTTAACTGACCCGCAGATGCGAATCAGCTCTTCTGTGGGCGGGGTAAGGAAGGAGGTAAGCTGCTGTACTCCCGTCTTTTCCACACCCTTCCCCCATGTGGGAACGTTAGTTGCCTGTCGAGGAAAGGAATTGTAGAGGTGAGTGACTTTGTTAGTAAAAAACTCTGCAACACGGTCACAGCCCTCCACCGTGCAGAGTTTCGAGGGGCATACAGCAGACTTGCTTATGGTGATGGATTTATAGATTGAGAAGAGTTCTTTGGTGGACTGCTCAGCTCCTTCAATCCTAGTGCAAAAGTACGCCGATTTGCCCTTCCGTAGTAGTTTATGGTAACTACGCCTGCGGTTGGTGTATTCTGCTTTAGCGGAGGCGGAGTATGCTACTCTCCATAGCCTTTCAGCCCTTTTGCATGCTGCTTTTGCCACCCGCATATCAGCATTGAACCAGAGGGCAGATCTCTTTGCTCGGCCCCCCGATTTGGCCGCACCAAGTGGAGCAACCAGATCCAAGGCCTCTGTAATGCGTTGGTCTAGGTTGGAGTTGATCTCTGCCACACCTATTCCGCCAGGATGACCTTTGGCCGTAAGAGCCAAATTGAATGCGGATTGGGAGAATGCTGCCCATCTCCGCCTAGGATGTTTATCAGCTGGAGGGTCAATCAGTGCAGGTTCTTGATTCCCTATGGTAAAGGGGACAAGATGGTGGTCAGTCCATGGAATGGGGACCGGTGTGCATGCTTCCACTTGACTCCAATTAGCAAAAATTGGGTCAAGAAGATGACCCAGGTTGTGGGTAGGATGCTGCACCTTCTGCTCAAATTGTAAATTCGCCATTGTAAGACAGAGGTCCATAGCTGTCTTATCTGATAGAGTGTCCAGATGTAGGTTCAAATCACCTAAAACTAGATACCTATCAGTGTTCAGAGCAGCATCAGTAACAGCTTCCACAAGTTTCTCAATGAAAGCTGTGGGGGAGCCCGGTGGGCGGTAGATAAGGAAACCCTTTAAGGTGGACTTGCCATTCAGAGAGGTGGAAAAGACACCCGCTTCACTACCTTCAATAGTGGTGCGTTCAAGGTGGCATTGGTATTCCTGTTTCGCCACAATGGCGATACCCCCACCTCTCCCTCTGAGTCTGTCTAATCTTTGAAGGCAGTAACCCTCTGGGATGGCCTCGATAATTTCTGGCATGGAATCCGAGTCCAGCCACGTCTCTGTGAGAAAGAGTAGGTCCCATCGCTTTTCAGCAAGGAGATCATGGATGTCAAGACAATGCTTTCGTAGGGAGCGGACATTTAGCAGACCACACATCAAAGGATGGTGGGCACTGGTTTTGGTTTGCCCTGCGCAAAAGGTGTAGCCGCAGTAGTTGCAGACCACGCTCTTGTCCGCCTCCATGCCATGTGAGCAAGGTGTCAGGTGGCCATGGCGGAAGAGAAGTAGTTCCTCTCGGCTCCAGCGAATATGTGCTGCAGGAGGACCAGGGGTTCTGGCCCTGGGCCGCAATCGGCCGCGGACGGGCGCAGACGGGCTTAACTCAGGCGCAACTCCGGCGCGCCTTCGTCGCGCCCGCTGCGCTCGTCCGCTGCGCTGCCTGCAACACATCCGCCTTATATCCCCCCCAGCGCCCAACAGCTAGAGCGCTGCAGGCAGCTTCCGGAAGTGCTGGCTCGGACCCTCCACGCCCTCTGCTCGAACGGTGCTAGTCACCGGCGTCAGAACGAGGCGGGAGGGAGGGGCGAGTCCAGCACCTCGTTGCTAGGTGAAGGCAAACAGTCAAGCGTTTCCGCTAGTGAAGCTCAGCCGAGCAGAATCAAGATGTCGGGATCAGCAAGAGCACAGCGAGGCTTGTGCGAGCTGTCCGAGCGCTATGCCAGGTCAGGACAATACAATTTTACAGCTAAAAGTTTAAAACAACACACGCCAGGTTAAGCGCGCAGCGCACAGGTAGCAATCACCCACACACTGACCACGCTGCAGTAAAGCGGTAGGAACACTGCCTGGTCTGGACTAATTTGGCTATTAAAAATACAGTTTTTAAAGTTCACACACCAAAGTTAAGCGCGCAGCGCACAGGTAGCAGTCACCCACGCACCGGCGAGCGCTATAGCAATAAAGCGGTAGGGACACTGCCACTGCCCACTTACCACTTATTCACTGCCTGCCAGTAACCTATTCCTGCATACCACAGAATTTTTGTCATGCACTCTCTGTCTGCCATAGCATTTTCTCTGTGCTCCTAGGGGAAGGTAAGGGAGACAATAAGTGTCCGCCATTGCAGAAGCCTCTTCTCACATCCTGTGAGTGCTGTATCTGACCGGATAAAAAATAAGTGGCTACTATTGCAATGTGCTTGGTGGCTGCTTCAACAAAACTTTATTTAAGTAAATAGTGCTCGCTAAAAGCTAATGAAAGCTAGGTTGTAAGGACACATGTAAGAGGGGGTTCCTCATGGGAGGCAACAACAGGAGACCGGGAGGGACTACTAAGTCTATTGACGAATCAAAAGCTATCACTGAGAAAAGACAGGAAGAGGAGCCAATTGTAAAGAAGGGCGGAGCTTAAAGTCCATACCTCAATACAGCATGTCTTGAAGAGACAGCGCAAGCGCTGACTAGACGAGACCTAAAAATAATACACAAGAGAGGCTTTAGAACAGCTCCTTAAACCTATAGGTTACTTTGTGTCAGTCCCTGTTATTGATTGGCCACTTAAAGTGTCATTTGTATTTAGGATCAGCTCAGAGGAGTATTTTTTCTGGTCCCAACATCTATACTTATATACGTTCAGAGTATTCTGTAAAATGATATATATTTGGCTACAGTATTTTTGGAGAACATTATTAAAAATATAATCGCCTTGTAGTAAACCATTTGTATTTTCAAGGCTCTTTCCATATATGTTTTTCATTTGTACTTGAATGTGTTTATATATTTGTTTATGAACAGACTTTCAAACATTGTTTTTTTTTTATCTATCTTAGGTGATTTTCCCGTCTTATGTTTTTATCATATAACAATTTGTACCTGCTGTGTTGGATGCATTTCCCTATTTGCTTAACTACAGTCATCTGAAAGTATTATTGGTGTTTTTAACTAGGATATTGTTTTTCGCTCTATATTGTGACTATAAAACATAGTTTGCATATCACAGCTAATATATTTTAAGGCTGTCCTGGTGAAGGCTAATTTTCACATTGAAGGGCTACTCACTAGATAATGGGACCCTTTCACGTCTACGTCGATTCCAGAGCCTCTGGCTGTTCAGCAGAAGATAAATCTATGCACCATGAAAACATCAAGGGAGGGCTCTTCCCGTTGTCATGGCTACAGCAAGATGCATCTGTCATTCTCCCCAATACACAATGAACAGCCACGAAAGGTAGCACTCTGTATTTACAATGACTGGTCCCCCTTGTTTTAATAAAGGACATTGCAGAACCAACTGTACACCCCAATAGAGGCAAAAGTTTAGATTAGGAAGACATTGTGCATCACTGAGTTAATGTTTCTATCAGCGCTAAAGTATAGTGCTTTATTTCATAGAGTCCCTACAATTTACTTTGCAATGTTTGTTTGCCTACAATATCACTGCCACGGCTGCTAAGCTGAAAAAGAAATCAATCCAAGAGTGCTCCTTCTCAGCAAAATGCTCCCAAAATATGGAGCTCACCCCCGAAGATCTCCGCTGCAACGCCTCCTTTTCTTGCTTCAAACACAACCTTAAATCTCTACTTCTAAACAACTACTTCAACTCAATCACAAGTAGATCTACGTTTCACATAGACTCGAACATTCTCTATTGACTCTTCCATTACAATTTCCTGGACCATTAAGACACTATGCCTGCACTAACATCATTGTCTAATGTAATTTTGTTTTGTACTTTTTGAGTGCTTTCACTATATTATTGTTATATTGCGTATATTATTGTTATATTGCATATATTATTGTTACATTGCATATATTTTGTTGACTGTGTTTGACCTACATATATCCTTGCTTGTATCTCTAATTACCTAGGCCCACAGCTTGTAAATAAATAAATATGTATCAGTTTGCTTTCCTTTTTTCCTTGTGTGTTTTTTTAGGTCGAGCCTTAGCAGCGCACATGCTCTGCATCAAGACCTTCTGTAATCACTGTACAGCAGTGTAATCCCTCCTGCTGCTTACCATTGGTTCACTCCTCCGTCGGTCTTCTTCGGTGGTACACCATTGGTTGGCACTCCGGAGACAACATTTCAGTTTTTCACTCAGCAGCACTGGCCAACTACAGTTTCCTTACGCTGTAGCTGTTTATTTGTTCCTTTGGGGACTACTTCAATAAAGCAAAAGTGTTGAAGCTTGAAACATGTGATGCAACGCTACTCCGGAAATTATTTCTAAAACCATATCCCCTTTCCCTGAAGTACCAAATCTTACTTTACTCATCAGTGGGGCCCATAACACTGTGAGTTACTCACAAACACTTTCATCCTACTTCATAGATCAGTGTGAAGGAGAGCTGCTGTATCATAGCGAAGTGTCTAAATCAAAAACAAAATATTTATATTATTACATCTGCAGTTTAAATGAGTTTTTTTACCATGGTTTTTATCAATATGACATTTTATTCAGAAAATCCACCATTATGGTCAATGGATCTGCTAGTAAAAAACTTAGGCTAAGGAAAATACAAGACCAGCTTAATTCTCCATTTATCTAATTTCTATTCAGAGCAAGATTTAGCATGTCTATCAGTTAATTTGCTTTATTTATTTCTTTATTCAAAGTAATTTTAAAGTACATTTTTATCTCACAGTTATTTTCATTTATTTCAAAGATTCAGAAATATACATTTTTATTTAGATTTCAGAACACAAGTATTAGCAAAAGACAGATAGTTCCCAAAATCAATTTTCTCCTAACTTCCCTAACTAAAAAAAACCTCAACTAAAGCTCAGTTCTCACCCAAAGAAATAAAACATTTATTCAAGAATTCTTACATCTCAGGAGAATCAGCATACCGACAGCATCTCAGAAAAATCGAAAGAGAGTTTTTACTTAAGAAAAATCATGACTTTTTATACCCTTTTCACTAACTTTATCTATCTAAAAAAGTAACTATCAGTACAAACTCATGTTCTGATTGGACAATTTGAGGGTGCATGAGCATCACTTCATCATTCTAATATTCATTTTCTGTAGCATCAGCTGAAATTAAAGAGTCCTTTGTTTGAGAAAGTCTTTGGCCTAGTCCTATCCTCAACTCGTTATTACAAGTGCCTTTCCCACGTTCAGTAACTCAAATGTTCATTCTGTTGGCAGTCATCAGGACTTCCAGGGTAAGCCGTCCTTGAACCGCTTTCGTTCAGGAACAGGCAGCTCACACTCAATCAAGACAGTTCCGCCTCAACAATCTCCATTACTGGTAATCCGGTAATACAGTGTGCAGTTAATGCGGGCGCTCTGATGTTTAAAAGCAAGATGCTGTGTATTTGTTTTTTTGCTGGTTATTTTTAACAATAATTAGTCTTGATTGATAGCTAAGGTTTTGTCTGTGCCATAATGCCCGCTGTAATTATTTTGTTGACGCCAGACAAGACCTGTGAATTCCTAACATTCCTGCTGATAGAGCGCGCAGGTCACCCGACTATAATTTTTACCATATGCACATTTGGGCCCATAAATGTAATTTACCATAACTATTAATCGGGTAACCTACACTCTACTACCAGTAAACCAGTTAATTCCTATTTATTTTCAATGTACCCGACTTACCAATCCTCGTCACGGGTACCTATGATCACAATGGATCAGGGAGCTAGCTGTAAAAGATAAGCAGTTACCAAAATACAATAACATTTATAATATTTGCACTCTTTATAATAACCACAGACTCAGGAAGTTTTGAAAACTTTATCTAGTCTTCATCAAAAGTAGAAAGCATGAAATTCACAGTGAGTAATCTATCAATGACCAAAATCATGAAGATAGTGTAGCAATGCAGAAAATAGATTATGCCAACCATTTAGAATTGTAAAGGGAACATGCTAGTATGAAATTTCCGAGATTAGACGTGATATGGTGTGTCTAAAGGACAGGAAAAATAAGGAACATGCTGGAATATCACAGTTTGAGTATTTCCAGAAAATAGAAATAAAGCAAAGGAACTGAATTTATAATGATGAAATTTGCAATAACCAAGAAAACTTATAGGGAAGGTAAGAAAATGGAATACGCTAAGAATTCAGAACGACCACTTTATTTGGCTAAAGGAAACGGGTAAAGAAAGGGAACATCTATATTTCATGAGTAGTATTTCACCATTTACTTAAAGGATGGGAAGAAAATGGAACATACTACTAAAACAGCTAAAGTGTAAGACTTTATTGATTGGTCAGCATAGGGAGGGTAAGAAAAGGAATAAACACGCAAATAAGACTTTAGCAGTTTCAGAAAGCATGAAAAAGGATGTAGGTGTATTTCCCTTACAGATATATATTTACCTAGAACGGTGTGGAGACCAACCCTGGCCACGGGTCAGTTTAGGACAGTAGAAACCCCAAGGAATACGCAGTCGCCAGTAGGCCAGCAGGTTCAGAATGGAAACCCAGGACAGGAAAACCAGATTAAGACCAGCACCCGCAGTTCAGTTGCAACGCCAGCGCTACACCTTCTCTACAGCTATCAGTCAACACCCCGATTGGGTTCTCGAATTCCCCAAGAAAGTGCTTTGCCAGCACAGTAAGGTTCTCAAAACCCGATTGGGTCTGTGAGTATGTCGGACAGAGTGCTCCGCAGCACCTCTGTTTCAATCAGCTATTGAGTGCGTAGGGTCAGTGACAGGTCAGCTATTCGGAAAAATCGGACAATTTCTCTAGCTAAACCTAGGCTAGTTATTCTGTTTTCGGGTCAGTGTACCACCCCCCAAATGTTGCAAGTGTAAGGATCCCCAATTTCGATTGGACAAAAGAGAGGACAGGTCATCACACCTCCTAGGATTTGATTCTTTCAAGCTCAATATTTGCATTTTCAAGTCCGCCCCTTGAATTTCAGGTTCACATGGTTTACAACAATACATGTTCTTTTCACTTATACAATGTATGCAACTAGGGTTCGCAGGGTGAGGTTCCCATGAGTATCTTCTCAGTCAGTCAGCTCCTTGGCAGAAATTCAAAGGTAATCTGCTTCAGGAGGCTTGCGGATCTCGCGCAGACTCAGGTTCAAGCAAAATGGAGTACAGCAGGGACATCAGGCCATATTTCGTAATGTACCATGAAATGGAAAAGAAACAGTTTTGGAACACAGAAAGAATGAATGCACTGTATACCATGAATCACTATACTACTCCCATTACTTTATAATATCTATAGCTTTAGTGATTAATGCAGAACAAACAGCATAGCACAAGCATCGCTGCAAGCTTCAGGCACGTGAGAACATAAAGCAGCCATTTTATCTCTACTGCGCAAGTGCAAAAGATTTCCCACCAGAACTGCGAGTACGTCACATCACATGGGTATGACCGACGCTTGCGCAGATGAAATTCCCGCGTAGCAGCAGCCATTTTAGTAGCAAGCGTATTAGGATTAGTAAACACATAGGCAAGCGTCTCTGGGACACCCAAAATGTCAGAATAAAGGGGAATTTAGTAAGACAAACAGGTTGATTAATACTATTAGGGTCATTTGAGGTTCATGAGTTCAAGCAAGTCGCTTTTCGTGCGAATTCTTGCTCCATCACTGCCTCTCCCATGCAGTCTGCCTGAGCCCTCCCTGCAGGAGCAGTGCACACGCAGAGCAATAACTCTCATAAATTACATTTACTTATATCGATCTGCAAGAACCCGGCACCACAACAACACACAAGCAAGCATTGGTAATACACATTATGTTTCGCCAATGTGATTAATAATAAGATGTTTTCTGTTGCAAGTTGTAACTTGCTGAGTAGTTGAACAATATAAGTTACAAAGAGTCTGTTAGAGTGTTATGACTTGTTTATGTACAAAAAGGCAAATACTGTGCTATTACTAGTGGTATATTACGGGTAAGTAAAAACAACATTTTGAAAAATGAAAGCGTGAAATAAAAGAATTAATTGATGTAATAGCAATATTATGTGTTTAGAGGACTTCTGACAACTTTTGGGCCTGGTGCCACTGCACCTGCTGCAAAATTCATTAAGACCCTGTAAGGTAACTGCACTTGTGACTGCCTGTTTCAAAATATTGCAATATATGGTGTTTAGAGGGATTCCTAGAGCTTTGGGCCCCAGTGTCACTGCACCTGCTGCACCACTAAAATCATGACCCTGGTGCCTGCAAGGTAACTGCACTTGTGACTGCTTACTTAGCAGTTAACTATAGCAATATTTGGTGTTTAGAGGAGTTTTGGCAACTTTTGGCCCTGGTGTCGCTGCGCCTGCAGCCCCATTGAAATCATAGCCCTAGTGACTGCTAGATAATTGCATTTGTGACTGCCTGTTTAGTAGTAAATTCAGCAATATTAAGTGTTAGTGGGGTGCCTAGAGCTTTTAGTCCTGGTGCTACTGAACCTGTTGCACCATTCAAATCATGACCACATTGCCTGATAAATGCACTTGTGACTGTCTTGTTTAGTATGTTTATTACAACATTTAGAATTTGATCATAATGACCAAATGGGTTAAGTTGAAAAAATCTGAGGCATGAATAGGAAATGCCACAAACATTATAAGGCTAATGCATCTGCTTTTCACAACTAAGTAATAAAAAGCAAGCATTCCAGCATGCTACCTGCCTTCTCTGTGGGAAGAGATCTTACCTATACAGTAAATGGGGCTTAAACAGTGTGAACAGCTTTAAAAATATCATAAAAGCATACACCCAGGGGAGTTAAAAAAAAAGGACCACACACAAGCAAATGAGCACATTAATTCGACATTGGGAATTGATAAGAACCCCCTTTTAAGGGCAAGCTAAACCTAAACAAGCAGTGGTAAATGCAATAGGTTTCGCCTATGTAATTAATTACACTTTTTTGTTGTTGTAAGTGTTAGCTTGGTGAGCTGTTGTGTAATATAAATTACTGAAACTCCATACAATTGATTTGACTAGTTTATTGAGAAAGGCAATATATTGTGCATTAACTGGTGGTACTATAAAGTGGAGACATTAGGTAAAGGGTGGAAGACAGAGAAAACCAAAACATGCATTCGACAAACATGCTTGAAATGTGTGCAGCCACGGGGAGCTTAGATGAAGGCTGGAGGACAAACCAAACAAGCATAGCGTAAGCGTTGAGCAGACAAGAGGTAAACAAGAAAAAGAGAATGCAGAGCTCACGCAATACGTAAACAACAGTTGTATGACGAACCCTCTGACTGCATTTACCCTGCATGCCTTTACAATGCGGTCACTTCCCCGACTGTGACGTTGTCACGTGTTACTTTGCCATGCAAGTTGTTATAACGATTTGTCTTAGGGGGTGCTGGACTTCGGAATAGTATAAATTCCTATTCTTACTCCAGTCTTCGCAACAGTAGGGACTTAAAAATCCAATACAAGTCCAACAACACGCTCCCTAAAGCAAGTTGCCCTAATGACTTCCAGTTAAAGAAACGCACAGTAACGTCCCACTTGGAGTAGTGACTGCGTTGCAAAGGCAGGTTGTCGTTGTGACTGGGGAGTAAAGGATGTTTCCCATAAATACCTGGAGAGGTGAAAACAAGGGTGTATGCACTAAAGCTCTGACGAGGTGAATGCATTAATGGTAATATAAATGCTAAAGGTTATTGTGTACAACTATGAGCAACCTTAGCAAAGTTTGATGGAAAATGTCACAAACTTTGCTCCCCTCATTTGTGTGAAAATCAGACTCGCAAGAGTTTATTTTAAAAGCTGAGCTTGCAGACCAAAACTCTGCAAGCATTTACAATTGTAAATAGGAAATCCTAGTAAACAGGATGCACGCATTTGTAAATTAAATTTAGACTAGGTACATTACCTCTAGCTGACCTCCTCTCTAGATGGAACATGCCTGCGCAGGCATCACGCTACTGCGCCCTATGTACTAATAGGCCCGAAACTGTGATCCATTTCCTTTTTGAATGTCCAGATTACGCCCGTCCAAGATCCCACTGGTTGAAACCACTCTGTAGACAATTGGGCACTCGCCAGCACTTGGTGGCTCTACGGATTTTACTATCTGATACATCCTCTCGGGTAGTTTGTGCTGTATCTAAATTTTTAAAATGGGCTTGGTTGATCCGCTTAAAAAGACTGTCCTTATCTATGTAATATACTTTTAAATAATCTACCACTGATTTTATTGTTATCTTTTATCTATTTTGCTTTTAAATGTACAGTCTTTGACGATGTGCTGTTTTTATATATTTTGTAATGCTTTTATGATACCTGCATATCGAAATAAAGCTATCAACCAACCAACCAACCAACCAAATGACATTCATGGCTGGATCTGTGCATGGTCAATATGCGCTGCTGCCTGCCTGCATCCTGAAGTGACAAGCATTCAAACCTGTGTCGTGCAGGTTACAGACAGAATACTGTAATCTATTTAATATATAATGTCTGGGACAGAGCAATTAGCATATAGCTGCTTTCAGAGTTCAATGACCCCCATACACTGCCTAACTAAATTCGTGCTGGAAGCCAGTGCTGAAAGATACACACAGACCAACAATAGGGCCCGAGGACCATCAGTTACAAAGAAGGGTGTGCTTGTATGTTTTTGTGTTTTCTAGGTATCTGGAAAGAGTGGGAGTTAGTATGTAGACTTGGAAACACACAAGAGTAAACCTTGCGATCATGCACCCATTTGTGCATCTTCTACAGGGGGAGCATTGAACCCCTTTTAAAATTGGGATAACTGACTTAAGGTGAAATTTAGGGGCCACAGAAAGAAATCAACGGCAGAGAAACGGGGTCACAAAGCAAATAAACAGCGTGCAGGACACCAACAAATACGGATGCTCTCCGTCCCGCACAAGAATCACACTTACTGATGGCTTTTTAAGTCGAGCATTCAAGATCTATTGAAATTTCCTATGTTGGGTTAAAGCCATCCCCCAGCTTTTGATTTGTTTGTGTCCTTCAAAAATCCCTGCTTGCCAGTGGTCAGTCCTGCGTCTTTGTCCCTCTTTTCTCTCTTCCATCCCTCCCATGCAGCAGGGACTAAGTACTGTCTCATTCCACTATGGTACTTTATCTGTTGTCTGGGGGACTCTTTTCTTTCTTGGTTTCCTGCTCTGTTAGTGTTTGTCTGTGTTCAGCTTCAGTGCCCTAGCTTCTTACATTTAAATATAGCATTCTTCCTCCCACCCCTCCTAACACCACAGCTGTTTTACTGCTGCCTCCCCTGCCCTGCCTCCCACTTAGTTGCTTGTTAATTATTGTCAACATCATCTATCAGAATTATCTATCAGCACTGCTAGCATTTTACCAGCACTGTGCTTGTTTCCTTTTTATTGTGTATTTCCTGGCTTCGCTTTCTCTACTCTCCCCCCCCTCCCAATCAGTCACGGGGCTCCAGCCGCCTCACAGCAGAGCCAGGCCTCGGAGCAGGGGGGCAGTGCTGTCTGTGCCAGTCCTGCTCCTCACATCTGTTGTGGCCGTGGACTGGCTCAGATTTCTACAGAGAATGGCAAGTTCTTTGTGTTAGAAAAGAGCAGAATACATTTGTGTTGTATTTCTGTTTTAATACCAGGCGCTCAAATCGCATTGCACTGAATACATTTCCTTTTTAGGTCTTGCATAGGCAGCGCATGCGCTGTCTCTACGAGGCATCAAGTAATCAGTATTACTTCTGAAACTCCACCCATTGCATTTGTCTTTGTTTTGTCGCTTGCCATTGGTGGAATCTGGCATTGCTGTTCTTATCTTGCTCATCTGGCTTGTGGTCCAATACATCACTTCCTTTTTCTTCCGTTTCTGGAGGAAGCAGCATCCACCAACTATGGTTAACTTACGATGCTGGCTGTTATCTTTTTATTTAGAGACTATTTTTTTCTTTGCTGCTCGCATTTCCACATCTGGCAGCTTTCTGCACATACCCGACGCTGTTTATTTATTTACGTTTAGTTTATTCATAATTAAATCATGCTTAAATGATGCAGCCCACGCCGTGGCTCAAACCCTTTTTTCCTGCTCCAACGTCAGCAGCGTTATTTGTTGAGCCACCTCCTCACACAGTTTGTTGTACTTAGTTTCAGATGCTACATTTGTACTTCTCAATCGTGTTTTTTTAAATTGTATCTGTCTCCCCCTCAATGTGTAATATTTTTTAATTTGTCTCTTCCCACCCCCACACTGAGATCGCTGTTTATTTTTTAATAATTAAATAATGCAGCCCATGCCGAGACTCGAACCCTGTACTCCAACTCCAAAGTGCGCACTTTGGGCCCGGAATCTCGTGCTGGCTTTTCCCCGTTGAATACTGAAGAGATGTCAGGGTATTGTTTGCATCATTGGCTTTAATTCTTGCATGTCCATTCAGCTGTTCTTGTTTTTTCTCACGTGTGAGTTTTTCTCATTGAGTTAAGCACAGCGCGAAGAAATAACACAGTTTGTGTTCTGTGCTATTTCTTTTATTACTGAGAGAAAGAGCTTCATAGGGATCCAGGCAACAGTATGCAAAAACAAGCATTTGGCAAAGCCAATTTCTCGCCTTTACGAGATCTATTGGCTATGTAAAAACGTTTTGCCATATTGCATAGTAGAGCGCTCCCTGTGAAACATGGCTGTAAGTGAAAATAAAAGCATTTGCAATGCAATAGTTCTCGCATTACCTGAAGTTTGAGATATTGACGTTGCTTATAATAATGCAATGCCAATAGACCTATTGCATTGCAAATGCTTGTTGATTTGTGTGTTATTAACTTGTTAAATTATCCCCCGAGATCGCATTTGCTTGTTTTAATGTCTTCCCCGCTGTTCCCATGCCCAGATTCAGCATCTCTTCTTCCACCTACACCATTCTTTCTCCTCCGGTTTCCCTTTCTCTTCTCCCTCACGTGGTACTCGTTTCCAAGAGGTAGGCTGAACAGGTCCCACCTCAGTAAAAGTAGGAAAGTAGAGTGTGGAATTTTTAAGACTGCATTAGGATTTAAGAGTGCACGTGTTTCAGACTGTCTTCCCTCCGCCAGCGCACTCCTTATGAGCCGTCCCTTGCACCCAAGCACTTCTTCACCAACCATGTCCTTCCCAACCCCTCCTGCTTTGTTGCTGTCTCCCGCACCACCCCCGTTGTCCCTTGTTTACTATATCCTGCCATTTCTCCTAAGTAATAATATCTCTGAACAGGCTGAACTTGTGTTGGCTCTTCACAATACCCACTGCAGTTTTCTGATCCTTTTTGCACATAGATTGCTTCAATAATATCTTTTAATGTAGAGCGTTGTGCTCGTAACCGCAGAAAATGAACGTTAATGCCCTGGTTATTTACCAGTAATCTTCATTACTCCGAGTAGTGTCTTCCACGCCACATGACTAACAAAGTGAGCTTCAGCTACACAGCAGAACCCTCCAAAGCAAAAGAAGTCAGCCTCCCATGCCTCCCATCCCCACCCAAGATGGCTGACCCACGCCACCCTTGACCTCCATAAGAGGCGGTTTGGCCCAACCATACAGCTTGTAATACCAAGCCCACATATGAAGCCAAAGCCAAATCGGGAGGGAGGGATGGGAACTCATGTGGCGAGGAAGACACTCCTCGGAGTAATGATTATTACAGGTAAGTAACCGGGGCATTACCTCCTCGTAGGTTTTCCTTGCCACATGACTAACAAAGTGAGCCTATACCGAAGCCAAGAGGCTTCATAGTGCACAAGAAAACCACCAACAAGGAGGATATGAAAAACACAGCGTTTATTCAGCGAACAACAAACAGGTAGAAAATAAAGCCAAGTCCCACAACAAGACCAATCAAGGAACGGCAGATCCCGCACCCAAAACATCCTCTGCAAAACCACCAGGGGGAGAACCCCCGAGCACCACCCTGTAGTGTTCCATAAAAATGAGAAGCGAAGACCAAGTCGCCGCCCTGCAGATATCCTCAGTGGACACCCCTTTAAAATACGCCCAGGACACTGAGACGCTCCAAGTAGAACGACCATGCACCACCCCGGGAACCTCGGACCCGTGAGATTCATAACATATGCAAGCAGAATAGCCTGCTTACGCCACTGAATCAAAATGGAGACAGAGAGAGACACCTCATGAGAACGGTTGACAAAGGAGGGAATCTTCGACAAAAAACGCGGGTCAGGACGCAGAACCAGGCGGTCTGGTAGAACCCGCAAAAAAGGAGGGGAACGAAGAAAAGACCCCAGCTTGCCCATCCTGCCAGCCGACACCACGGCCACCAAGAAGATCACCTTGAAAGTGACGAACTTCAGATCCACCGAGTGTAAGGGCTCAAACGGAGAACCCTATAGAGCCCGTAAAACTAAAGACAGTTCCGAAGGAGGAGCCAGGCAAATCGCCCGCAGCCGCAGTAGGCAGCAGCTCCGGAGCAAACGAGCAACCAAGGAATCAATACCAGTCAGGCCCGGACCGCGGAAAGCTCGAAGAGCAGCCCATTGAGCCCTCAAAGTGGAAGATGTCAACCCCAAGGCAAACCCTTCAGCCAGGAAGTCCAGGACCTTCATGGGATCAATGAAAATAAGGTCTGAATCCCGCAGCCCGCACCAACGGGAAAAAGAGGACCAATGACGAGCATAGGACCGCAAAGTGGAAGACCTCCAGTAGCCCTGAAATTAGTCCACTACCCCCGACGAACACCCCTGAGCCAACAAGGTCACCCGCTCAACAGCCAAGCCTGCAGATGGAGGCGGCGCAACCACGCCCCGTAGGGCGGAGGACCCTGCAACCGGAACGGATGATCCGGAATCAGCCAATAATCCTGAACTGCCTAAACGGACAGGAGACGACACCAGGAACAACGGACCCAGCCGGGAATCACCAAGCTCACCAAGGCCTTGTCCTGACGGATCTTGCAGAGGACACGAGGAATCAAGGGTAAAGGGGGAAAGGCATACAAGAGACCCCGAGGCCAACAGATCGCCAGGACATCCACTCTCCACACCCCCAGGCATGGATGGAGAGCGCAGGAGCAGGACAGGAGAGCATTGCTCTCGCCCGCAAATAGATCCCCCCGGGGACGCCCAAACAACTCCACCCGGCTCTGAAACACCGTCAGTGACAGGGAGAGGGAGGACATTGGAGGAAACACATGACTCAGATGATCCGCAGCCACATTCTCTGACTCTGGGAGATAGACTGCCTGGAGAGACAGAACCGTCGCTTCTGCTCAGGACAACAGGTCCTGGGTCAGTAACAAGAAGGAGTGTACCCGGCCACCACCTTGATGGTTAACATAACCTCTCACTACCTGGTTGTCCGTCCATACCAAGACGTGGTGACCCCAGAGAGACAGAGCAAACTCCCCGCAAGCCAGGAGGACGGCCTTCAACTCGCAGAAGTTGGAGGAGCAAAGAGACTGAAGAGGAGCCCAACGACCCTGAACCGACCAGGAACCCAAGGTCACCCCCCATTCCATGGAGACTGGCATCGGTCATGACAACCCTGGAAGGGGATACCAGGAAAGGAAGACCCTCTGAGAGGTGGGACTCCACCAACCACCACCCCATGTCAGACCAAATCTGTGGGGAGACCAGGACCGAGGCATCGTAGTGCTCCGAGCGTGGGTGCCAGAGAGACAAAGGTGGCGGTGAGCCCATGGGAGGACTTTGATGGTGGCATCCATGAGCCCCTGAACCCTCAACCAGAGACATGCAGGAGCATGATCCTGGCTCAGTAGAGCCCTCAAATCCCACCACAAGACTTCCTGGTGCGCCAGTGGCAGGAACACCTTGCCCTGTAGCATGTCCAACCGATCCCCAATGAAGACCAAGTCCTGGGTTGGAGGCAGGTGAGATTTGTTCATGTTGATCAGGAAGCCGTGAGCATTGAGGACTTCGCAGACTCTGGCGATGTATAGCTCCCCCTTGGGAAAAGAAGAGGCAGAAATTAGCCAGTCATCTAGGTAGAGAAACACCTTGATCCCATCCCGGTGAAGAATACCCACTAAGGGGCCCAGGATTTTAGTGAATACCCTCGGGGCAGATGACAAGCCAAAAGGAAGTACCTGAAACTGGAAATGTTTCTTTCCCACACAGAATCTGAGGAAACGTTGAGAGGGGGGCTGGATGGGCACATGAAGATACACATCTAACAGGTCCAGAGACAAATCCCCTCCCCCTGGACCAGAAGCAGCAGAATCTCTTGTAGAGAAAGCATCTTGAACTTAGTATGGATGGAATATACGCCGCAACCTGCGATGTGGGCACGGGCTGGATGGCTCCTTTGATGAACAGGTCCTGAATGCCTGCCAGTAAGGCTGGTTGCTTGTCCGGAGAGGAAGGCAGCAGGGTAGCGAGGAAAGCGTCCGGAGGAGGGGAGCTGAATGAGATGGAAAAACATTCTCTCACAATCTTCAGGGCCCACTGATCTGAGACAGAAGGCTCCCATGCCGAGACATAGCGGCAAAGGCGGCTGCCCACTGGGGGACCACCCAGTGCAGACACCGGATAGTCGGCTGCAGGCTGGGACCGGGATTTAGAGAAAAAAGGGGTGCCCCGGCCGTGACCCCTTCTTCGAAAAGGCACACTGCCTCTAGCCCTGGATAAAGAAGAAAAAGCCCTGGCATGGCCAGAGAAGCGGCCCCTGGAAGACTTGATGGGGGCCAGCAGCTTCCGATCCGCAGCCGACTTCTTAATCATGTCCTCCAAAGACGACCCGAACAATTTTGTCCCTGAGAAAGGGATTTTCATTAGCAATACCTTTTGGGCAGCCTCTGCCTTCCAGTGGCGAAGCCAGATCTGATGTCGGGCCTGAATAGCAGCGCCCCCGGCTGCAGCAGAGGCCCCTAAACTGTTGAAAGAAATGTCTGAGAGAAGACGTGTCTGCTGCTCCATTAGTGCCAAGGTTGGAACAACATCAGCCCCTGGTCTAGGAGTTCAGCCAAGGACTGGAAATCTTTGAGCAGGGACTGGACTGTGTATGATAGATATGCTGATGCCCGGATGGAAAAATTAGCCACCGAAAATGTCTGTTTAGCCGCGGCTTCCACCCGCTTGTCCACCGGATCCGGAGGAGAGTCGTCCTCGGAGATGATGGAACCCTGTAAGGCTAAACCCGCCATCAAAGAATCCACCTTCACTGATGGAGGGAAGTCCTTGGTGAAGTCCAGGATGGCGGATCGTTTTGCCAGGTAACATGAAAAAACTTGTTTGTCCACATCGGACCATTCACTCTCAATGGCTTTCCTAACGGAGGAATGCAGGGGAAGTGACTCGGGTTCCTTGCGTTGGTACTGCAAGAAAAAATCCTCCAAGATTTCCTCCTCAGCAGGGACTGGGAAGGACAAGTTGTCCTTGATGTGTTGTAAAACATCACTGAGCTCTTCCCCTGCACGTAACATCCACGAAGATCTTCATCTTCCCCCTCACGGTCCAACACCGGTGGGGGGGTCCATGCGAGAACGTTTAGGTGAAGAAGGACCATGTCCCCCATCACGCTGGACAAAGGCAGGCAGCTATTAATTGACATGTCATCGTGGGTTTTCATGCGCATATGCAGTATTTGTTAACTCTTATATTTTAACCTGTGCTGCTCTCTATTTCATTTAAAAAAAAATATTTGTGCAGTATTTCTTTTTATGAATTTTATGTGCTGTGCATACTGACTGCTTTTACGGAGCACACTGCTCAAAACCACTTACCTTCACCGCAATTTCTCCCCTTTCCAAAGCAGCCCGTGCTGCTGAGTGGAGGGAGTATTGATGCAATAGAGTTTTCCTATCCTTCCGGCAGCATACTTTGGGGCAGCCATCTTGAGAAGTGACGGACTAGTCTTTCCCCGCAAAACAGCAGTAAATATGGCAATGGCGCTGACGCGCAGCGGTGAAGCTGTTAATTCATATTTGTCATTGTAGGTTTTCATGCGCATATGCGCCATTTGTTATCTCTTATATTTTAACCTGTGCTGTTCTCTATTTCATTTTTTTTAAACTTATTTGCACGGTATTTCTTTTTATGAATTCTTTGTGCTCTGCATACCTACTGCTTTTACGGAGCACACTGCTCAAAACCACTTACCTTCACCGCATTTCCTCCCCGTTCCACTGCAGCCTGTGCTGTTTGAGTGAAGGGAGTATTGATGCAATAAGAGTTTTCCTATCCTCCTCACTTCCAGTGGCATACTTTGGGGCAGCCATCTTGAGAAGTGACGGTCTTTCCTCGCAAAACATCTATAAATATGGCAATGGCGCTGACGCGCAACGGGCATGCCTTTGGTGCACCGAAGGGAAGCCCGTCTGCACCTGTCAGCGCAATGACTGCGCACAGCGCAAGCCATTATGCTGATTTTATTAAAGATCGACACGCTGCTCCTACTCTCAAACATTCGAGTATTTCTCTCCAGGCAATAGGTAAGCAGCGTGATTCTAGGGGGGAAGCCCAGTCAGTGGCTTCGGTAGGGATAGGGACAGTAGCTAATTTGATCAGAAAGGACTCTCTGAGATGTGGCCTGCTCAACGTTAGGTCCCTCTGTAACACTCTGTAAACATTACCCGGAGACACAGATGTTGTTAGAGTCTCATGCCTTAGTGGTGACGGAGACTTGGAACTTCTCCCCTGTGGATATCGACATGGTCGAAGGGGTCGAGCTATTAGGCTTTGTTCTAAAAGTCCATAGGCACCAGAAGCTGACAGGTATAATCTGTTATAGGCCAGTCTCCTTCAACAGAAAAACCTGATTGATGTGTTTAGCAATATGGCTCTCTCACATGCCAGACTTGTTATATTAGGGGATTTTAACTTATGGGCCAACGGGAGTATGGGCCCAGCGTATAACAATCTCCTAAAATCATGTATGGATCTGTTCCTTACTCAATGGGTGGTAGAGCCTACACGTACGGGGGGACATACTATGGACCTGATTTTTGCCAGGGAAGACTCACTGGAAGTGGTGAATGTTTTACCGGTTAGCTGGTCTGAGCACCATCTGATAAAATTTGATGTGTTTGATATTAAGCGGAATGATACTGCTATGAAGGAGACAAGATGCTTTCCTAGCAGGGACTGGAAAGGTCTGCTGAGGAAAGCCAGTACTTCCCCAGTATTTCATCTTGAAGGTTCCTCTGACCTGGAGAAACGGGTGGAGGATAACTATGCCACCTTCTGCTCACACATTAATGACCAAATCGACCAGCTTGCCCCTCGAAAAATGATTAAAAGAGGTGGCAAACCCCCAGCACTCTGGTATAATACTGATCTTCAAAATCTAAAACTTGGCTGTAGACAGGCAGAGCGGAAGTGGAGGTAGGGGTACTCTGACACAGACAAAGCCATCTGGAAAGAGAACATTTAAAGTTATAAGAAAAGTATTGTCTCTACTAAAGCTGAGTATTTCGCAGACATATTCCTGAGGGCCCCTAATAGCTCCAAAAGCGTATTTAAAATACTGAATGATATTGCCAGTCCCGCCTGCACTAATAATAAGGTCCTCCCTACGCAGGAACTCTGTGACAGTCTGGCTGCTTTTTTTGACAATAAGATCAGCAAAATCATTGAAGGGCTAGAGGAGATGATGATGAGGCTACTGGCCCCCTACAGGATGGTCAGCAGGACCTGAGAGTGATGAGGAAGGCCTAGGTTCAGATGCCTCTTCTAGATCACTTTGATATTCCTTCTGTTGAGGTATTTGAGCAAAACGCTCTTTGGGTTTCCTCTGGATCATCTTTATACCCTTTCCCCCATAGGGTCTGGAAAGCGCTTAAGGGGCATATTAGCAACAAATAGCGATATTTATCCCTAAATGCGCTTACCGCATTTTTTTAAATCACTGCCTATTGCCGGATATTATTGCAGAGATAACATGCTATTAGCCAATAATTCATAAAGTCTTTATTTCGATATTAATATCATAAAAGACAGCATTATATACATAAACATAGAAATTAAAAACAAATACATAACATTTCTTTTGCCCGATTACATTGCGCAAAAAAACATCAGGAGGATATGGTAAATAAGTTAGTCCATCCATTATAAAAGATAATTTAAATGCATTATATTATATATAGGTGTCATTATAAAATCAATCTGATACACTTTTATTTATAGAAAGAAGTTAAAAAGATTAAAAAGAAGGAAAACGAAAGGTCCATATACAATTTGTATCCCAGAATAGGCTTTTTAGTGTGAAAATCATAAAATGTTTAAACAACCATAAAAGTCATTGTATACTTAATTTGCATTCTCGGATGATCCACATCCAGTGTAAGAACTTGGCAACAGCTATGACCACGGGCTGAGAGCTGTTTGTTTTGAGAATTCTTAAAGCCTCACAACCAGTGGTGAGACCCATCTGGAAGCAGATAGGCTTCAACCACATCTGCCTTGGAACTTTGTATTCTGGGCAGATAAATAAAATGTGGGCAATACTTTCCCGTTGCGTGGGACAAAAGGGACAAATGGGTTTATGGCTACTGTTCCATTTGGAAGTAAAGGAATTTATGGGAATTGTCCCGACCCTAAATTGATGGTACCTCTTCCTATCCACAGGAACCATAATGTAATCCCAGTAGCCCTCTAGAGGGATGTATGACGTTACAACGCATACTTTTACAACGCCTACTTTTACAACGAAACTTTTACAACGCAAAAACCATTACAACGCATACATTTACAACGCATGTTTTTACAACGCAGATGCCTTTACAACGCATACCATTACAACGTAAGTATTGGTAAGTATATAATAATTTTTTTAAAGTAAATTAATTAAAATTAATTTAATTTAATTTAATTTAATTTAATTTAATTTAATTTAATTTAATTTAATTTAATTTAATTTAATTAATTTAATTTAAATTTAATTTTACTTTATTTTTACCCTGTACCCCTTTACCTCAAAACCCAAACCTAGCCCTGAACCCTAAAAATACCCTTTTACCCAAAAACCCAAACATAGCCCTGAACCCTAAAATTACCCTTTTACCCAAAAACCCAAACCTAGCCCTAAACCCTAAAAATACCCCTTTACCCAAAAACCCAAACCTGGCCCTGAACCCTAAAAATACCCCTTTTCTCCAAAAACCCAAACCTGGCCCTGAACCCTAAAATTACCCCTTTACCCAAAAACCCAAACCTGGCCCTGAACCCTAAAAATACCCCTTTACGCAAAAACCCAAACCTGGCCCTAAACCCTAAAAATACCCCTTTACCCAAAAACCCAAACCTGGCCCTGAACCCTAAAAATACCCCTTTACCCAAAAACCCAAACCTGGCCCTGAACCCTAAAATTACCCCTTTACCCAAAAACCCAAACCTGGCCCTGAACCCTAAAAATACCCCTTTACCCAAAAACCCAAACCTGGCCCTGAACCCTAAAAATACCCCTTTACCCAAAAACCGAAACCTAGCCCTGAACCCTAAAAATACCCCTTTACCCAAAAACCCAAACCTGGCCCTGAACCCTAAAATTACCCCTTTACCCAAAAACCCAAACCTGGCCCTGAACCCTAAAAACACCCCTTTACCCAAAAACCCAAACCTGGCCTGAACCCTAAAAATACCCCTTTACCCAAAAACTCAAACCTAGCCCTGAACCCTAAAAATACCCCTTTACCCAAAAACCCAAACCTAGCCCTGTACCCTAAAATTACCCCTTTACCCAAAAACCCAAACCTAGCCCTGAACCCTAAAAATACCCCTTTACCCAAAAACCCAAACCTAGCCCTGAACCCTAGAAATACCCCTTTACCCAAAAACCCAAACCTAGCCCTGAACCCTAAAAATACCCCTTTACCCAAAAACCCAAACCTATAATATTTTAAATATAATTATATACTTACCAATACTTACGTTGTAATGTTATGCGTTGTAAAAGTATCTGCGTTGTAAAAACATGCGTTGTAAATGTATGCGTTGTAATGGACTTTGCGTTGTAAACGTTTCGTTGTAATGGTAGTGCGTTGTAAAAGTTGCGTTATAAACGTTGTATACCCTCTAGAGCAGTTAAGTGTTTTAGGGCCAGATGTAGTTGAGTGTTTTTGGCCATTTACCGGTCAGTAACGGCCGATTTCGGCCGTTACTGACCGGTAAATGGCCATTGAGATGTGGGTGCAGGAAAAGCACGAAATTCAGGTAATTTTACCGAATCGGTAATATTACCAAATCGGTAAAATTACCGATTCGGTAATATTTACCGATTCTGTAAATATACCGATCGGTAAAATTACCGAAAATGACAATTTGACATGCAGGTAGCAATATTTATATTGCTGCAGGGCTTTGAAAATCGGTATTTTACCATGGAATACAATTCCATGGTAAAATACCGATTCAGGTGTACATGCACATCTGTGCATGTACACCTGTGCCATGTGGCACACATACATGCCCTAAGGGCATGTATATGTGCCACATGGCACACAAGCCTGAAACAGGGGTGCCAGAGGGTGTCAAAGTGACACCCCCTGCACCCTTGAGAAATTCGGTATTTACCGATTCGGTAAATACCGAATCGGTATTTGATATTGAATCCTATGGGCTTCAAGGCCCATAGGATTCAATAGCAAATACCGATTCGGTATTTACTGAATCTGTAAATACCGAATTTTACCGATTCGGTAAAAATTACCGAATTGGTACCTACATCCCATTTACCGATTCTGAAATACCGAATCAGTAAAATTCGGTAATATTCTGTATTTCAAAATCGGTAAATGGGATTTACCTACATCTGGCCCTTAGTTCCAAGAAATCCGCTGTGAGTGATGGGCTAGTACAGTTACTAAACATTCTCAATGAAACCATGCTCCAGTATAATTCTCTATAAACTTTCCTAGGCGGGAAAGGATTAGCAATTGGATCTTCCCACAAACAGCCCAAACCCATGGCAATATATGCTGCCCTTGCCTCCCTCATCCATGGAAGCCTATGTGCACTATCAGCATCTCTGACTTCGAGGAATGCTCAAGCATACTGGGAGGGATCAGGGGTAACCCACAGTCTTCTCCAGTATGCCACCGGTCTATACCGAGCCAAGTCCTCCAAGCGTTGTCATCCCAAATCATAAAAAAGAGGAACTAAGGGAGTGGATGATGGAAGGCCCGTTATACACCATAAAAACTTGTTTTGGGCACTCGTCAATAGGGCAAGATTACTGCACCCCCACAGTTCAGCCCCGTAAAGGACCGCTGCACTAACCTTAGCATCATAGATCTTGAGTGTTGGGCTTTTGTGCAAATCTTCTTGGGGGCATTGCAACTTACTTTGGCAGTCATGAACTCCCTGACCTCCTGATTTTGGTGCTGGTCATCTTGTTCCCCTCCCGCCGCCGCTGTTTCCTACTCTGCGGCCGCAGTGAGGAGGGGGACTACACCCCCCAGGCTCCTTTGCGGCGGAAGCCGTTGCCACTGTCATTTCCGCGCCCGGAGACGCTTAAAAATATCGGACAGCCCCCGCATCGCGGGTACGCGCGCGGGCTAAGCCGGGGAAAATGCGGGCCCTCTTAGGCCCTCACAGGCCAGAGGAGGCCGGGCTGGGCCCCCCCTCTGACATCGCCACTACCAGGGGGTGAGCCATTATCATCAACATTAATTCGACTTTTCTTACGGATTGATATACTTGGTTGACAAGACTGTTTGTTCTAAACTGGGAATAATATATCCTCTGAGATGGCTAAATCTTTATCTAATGCAAGCTCTGGGGGTGGGGGGGTTGGGACTTTTGGACGCTTTTCCTGAAACGTGCAGACACAGCTGTGGCCAAAGAAATTGAACTCGTTGAGAGAAGGCTATCGTTACAACCACTCTGTCAAATACCTTTGCCCGTAGTAACCATAGAGCCCCCCCCAGACACTAATGTTCCCCCTATCCGCCATATTACAAACGGGGCTGCTGTTGATGTTAGTCTATCTATTGCCTCTAATTCATCTCATGTGTCTAGCTTACTAGCCTCTCCCATAGTCACATGTACTAGGCAGTTACGGTCTACCTCAGTTACCAACAATAATGATGCGCCAGGGAAAAGAAATGCAAGTGGCCCCCTTAAAAGTACTTGGCGAAAAGCTAAACAGCCCAGGAACAGTAAAAATAAAGGTATTTCGTCTGGGAGGGGTAGACAGGATGGAAGTATCACAAAACCGACTATGGAAGATAGAAGGAAGGGAGGTCCAGAGTTAGGTAATCATGTAAATGACAAGATGGGGGACAATATGGGCTACTTTATTGCAATAATGGAAGAACGGTTGAAAGTTATTTGATGAATTGGAGAAAATAGGCGGAAGACTAGATACTATTGAAAAACATCTCACTAAACAGAAAGTTCCAATGCAAGGGGAAAGTCAACATGATACACTTTCTTTAAGTGTAATAACAACGAGGGTAACTGACCTTGTAGACTCTATGATGGTCACTGTATCCCAAGTTGTAGTGCCAACTATTCCTGCGTTGGTTGTGGGTGGGGGGGACAGTCAAGGATCAAATCAAGGGCCATTAGGCCAGTCAGGGAGAATAAGCCCTTCTGTTCGGGCCTTTCCTCGCGAAGCACCGCTGCACCTCCCCCCAGAAGCCAGTCCTTACTCAATAATTTTGGCAAATGTTCCGAAAACAAAGGATGGTAAAGAGGAACACTGGACCACCCTTAGAAATAAGGCCCTGCAATATTTGAGTGTTAAAACTGTTTTGGGTGAACATCTGTTTAACAATTTTAAAATGGTGAGAAGGGTACCCTGGGTGGGGAAAACAAAGAAAACTCTCAGTGGTGACTGTGTAATTGTAAGTTTTGACTGCCCAATATTGGTTGATCATATTCTGAAGCAGGCAGGCTCACATAGGATAAATCCTGATTATGTTAATGTTTTTTCCTTGGGCTTTTTCTATCCCCCAAAGAATTTCGGAGGGTATGGGGAATGCTGGGACATTACTCAGTTAGCTCCCCTTGCTGGGCCCATTGAGCTGACCAATAGGCATTAAGTGGCTTAAATACGAATGATTGACTCTGTGGTGCGGAGACCCTAGACCCAGGATCAACCAGCTCGGTTGATGATCGTAAAGTGCGCTTATCCACAGAACTGGATTTTCAGGATCGATTTCGCACCCAAATGATAGATAAGACTACTCTCTCTCCTGATAGATTTCAAATTTCTCAACCAAATGAGGTGGTTCCTGAAAGAGTTGACCATGAGGTGCAATTTGTAGGAGACGGGTCTTTTGATGAAATGGCTGTTCAGACCTTAAGGTCCACAGAGGTTTATGGAGTTACTAACTCAGCGACATTAAGTTGGGTGGTTGTTGAAGCTGGTGACTCTAAGAAGTATAGAGCCAACTTGAATAAGAATAAGATTGCGTTTCTATCTTGGAACATTGTGGGGTTGCGCTCAAAAAGGGGGGACCCATACTGGGAGGCTACGCTATCTCCTTTTCATATAATTGCACTGCAGGAAACCTGGGACTCCGAAGAAGGTTATCATCTGGACGGTTATCAATCATTTAATAAATTTGCAATACCGTCACCAATGGGGAGATCCAGGGGTGGGGCTGTTGCTACTACTTAGCCTTAAATTACTGTATAGAGCTGAGTTAGTGGTGTCAAGCTCCCCAAATATTTTGGCGGTTAGATTGGAAGGTGAGAACTTGCCCAAAATTCTGGTGGTAAACTTTTATAATTCCTTCACCAGGATTGATGAAATGGAACATTTGAGAGCACTGTCAGTATTTCTGGAGGATTATAATACGGGTAACGAGGTACATTATAATCTTATAATTCTTGGTGATTTTAATATTCACGTTTGTCCCCTTAAGTGTTTGCAGAATGTTGATTATGAAGTTGACCCGTGGGGTGGTACTCATTTTGAGCACACCAGAAGCGGGATGTATCTTGAGAGTCTTTTATCTGAGTTTTATTTGGTTGCCCTATCACAAGGGGACGTTTTGTGTCCTGTCCCGACTTTTGTTGGTCAAGGTCATCAGTCCACTGTGGACTATATCTTTGTCTCATACCCTCTGATGGATAGCATAGGTTCGTTCAGTGTAATACAAAATGGATTTAGTGATCATAATCCCCTTAGTCTGGATATCAATCTCAGGGCTCTTAAAGGGGAAAATGTTCTGGCTTCTATTAAAAATTCAAATATAGTTTCTATATGTCAGGGGAGGAGAATAAGGTGGGAAGCGGTTACACCTATGGACTTTTTAGAGGATCTGTATAGGTGTAATGCAGAGGAACTGAATGTATGTATAGGAGTAAATTCAGACCCAATTGAAATTCTGGGTGCTTTTAATCGTAGAACAACTCATATAGCAGAAAAGCTAAGTAGGAAAAGCAAACCTAGAAAGAAAAAATTGGAAAGTTGGTTTGATCAGGCTTGCAGTAGCACGCATGTAGCCCTGTTAGAGGCTCTGAAAGAGTCTGATAGGGACCCACATAGGATTGCTGTAGCGAGAAGGGCCTATAAAAATGCCACCAAACAGAGAAAAAATGAGCTAAAAAATATGGCATGGGAAGAACTAACCAAATCGAGTGTTCTGAAAAGCAGCACTCAATTTTGGAAAGTGATAAACAGTCCATTGTTTAATGAGACAGATAATACAAACAAGGACTGCCTCATTGCCCCAGAAAAATGGGTGGAGCACTTTAGTGGTCTTAAGGCTGAGATAACCACATCTTCCGTTACATCTAGTGGGGTGAATATACAAGCTGGGAAAATCATTTTCACCGAGGAGGAAATATTAGAGGCAATTGAGTCCACTGCAAATGAGAAAGCTCCAGGCCCGGATGGGGTCCCTGCGGACCTGTACAAGGCGGACCCAAATTACTGGGCAAAGATTTTAACTTCTGTTTTTAATGCAGCTGTTAATGCTGGCCTACCAGCGTCCTGGGGTAGAGCAGTTATTGTCCCAATTTTCAAGAAGGGCTCGAGGGAAGATCCGGCATGTTATCGGCCGATCTCACTCTTAGACTCTGCTGCGAAAATTATGGGAAAAGCTGTTTTAAATCGATTGTCAGACTGGTTGGAAGAGAATAATGTTGTCTCGGACCTGCAGTATGGGTTTAGAAAAGGAAGAGGTATTGCTAGCCAATGTCTAAATTTACATCTTGAGATAGAAGTGAAACTAGAAGGCATCTAGTTTCATCCCTTTGAGGCACACATGTTTGTTGTCTTTCCCATTGGAAAAAAGACTTCCACTCCGTTCTTTGTGAGTTACGTATATGATTTTTTAATGGGTTAAGTTTTCTCTTCTCTTTATCAACTTCATTACATTTTCATTTTCATGTAAATTATAACCCTGTGCATGTAGGCAATGTCTTTTCGTGGCATCCAATGCATTTCGGGCATTCTGTTCATGCCCTTCATCAGGGAATCGACACTGTAAACATAATGTGGTAACAATTACAATATTGTTTTTGGTAACCATGAAACATAATATCTGCTAGCAACTGCGTTAAATGGTAACTATACATTGTAAAAGCGTTCAGTATGCAGTAATATCAAGTGAGGTTCTGCATGTATATGCAATAAGGTTCAAAAACATAACAAACAAACGTTAAAGAAAACGACGTGTTACTCACAAGCCTTTCCTCATGAGTTTAGTTACATCTGTAAAACAACATAGAAACCCCGGTTAGCAGTGTTCTGAGAGCTTATCGGAAAAGCGTTGGGGAGGCATTCTGCTTGTGGGCTGTTGAGAATTAACCTGAGATGCTGGTTTGGCGTGTTCAAATCCGTGAATTGACTTCTGAAGCGTCAGCTCGGGCGGGCTCCGGCTGCGCTTTGGTATTTTGAAAAAGTTCCGGTCATGTGACCGTGAACATAATCAACAGACTTTCAGGGACATCGGTTCATGTGTAGAGGTCAAAATCGGGGTTTAAATCGGGGTTTGCAACGAGTGTGAAAAAGTGTGTATTAAGGTTATGGTTACAAATTGCTGAAAAATTAATAAAATGGAAGGGCTAATGACAATCCAAGGAAAAAATCGGACTAGGGTAGCGAACCCTGGGTTAGCCGGTGGTGCTAATGGAATGCTCTATGGGTGGAGCTATCTGAAAGACGGTAGGGTTGAGCAGTGAGTGAGTGTATATATGGGTAGTGTCTGATGGTTATTAGGTCTCACACAGTATGGACAAGGTACAGTCATTGGAGCAATATTTACAAATAACATGACAGTTCAATTCTATCATTTAAACCTGCCGGCTTTTGAGTGGAAAGTTTTTGGATCCAAAAGTTCTCTCTTTTGAGGAGGTGTTTGGTGTTGTCTCTCCCCTCGATTTTCTGGACAGTCTCTAATATGACAAACTTGATTTGAGAAATATTGTGATGTTCTTCTACAAAGTGCGATGACAAGGCTGACTTGGTGTTCTTCAATCGAATGTTGGATTTGTGTTCTGTTAGGCGCACTTTGATACGACGTTCTGTCTTGCCAACGTACATCTTTCCACATGGACATCTTATTCCATAGATCAAGTTGCTGGTGTCGCATGTAGCATTTACCTTGAGTTTGATTGGATGCCCTTGCATTGGGTGGTTGATCGTGTTTCCTCTAATTATACTGTTGCAATTGCCGCAGTTGAGGCAAGGTTTAGTTCCTGAGTATGTTGTGGGTTCTAGAGGTCTGTTTTGTAAAATTTCACCAAAATTCTTAGCTCTGGTAAATGCAAATAACGGTGGTGCGTTGAAAGATTGTTTGAAATCGGGTTCCATGTTCAATATTGACCAGTGTTTCAAGATCACTTTTTTGTATTTCTTACTGGCTGTGGAAAATTTAGAGACTACTACAGTTCGTGTCTGTCCCGGTTTGTCTCTGGGTGTTAGAAGTTTAGTTCTGTCAATTACATCAATCCTCGTTTTGGTTTCTTCCATTAGTCTTTGAGGATACCCTCTGTTGATAAATTTGTTTGTGGTTTCCTTGAGTCTTGTGTTGAGGGTATGTTCCTCAGAAGTGATTCTTTTCACTCTGGCCATCTGTGAAAACGGTAAATTCCTTATCAAGTTGGGTTTCATGGAAACTTGAGTACAGTAGCATATTGTTTCTGTCTGTTGGTTTAACGTATAAATCCGTGGAAAATCCGTGTGGGGTTATGGTGACTTTGACGTGCAGAAAATTCACCGTGGTGTCAGATGTGTCCCATGTGAGTTGGATTCGTTGGTCTATTTGGTTGAATTTGTTCAGTTCAGTAAGCAGTTTCTCCTCCGAGTTTGTCCAGATGATGAATAGATCATCGATGTACCTGATGATCATTTTTAGATTGTCCGTCCATTCTTTTTTGGTCAGAATATGCTTGTTTTCGTACCACTGCATAAAGATATTGGCATACACGGGTGCCGCCGAATTGCCCATAGCCATTCCGGTCAGTTGTTGGTACCATGATTCATTGACTTTGAAATAGCTTTGGTATAGGGTAAAGTGCATGAGTTCCATTAAAAAGGTCTGGAAGTCGTGATCTAGTTCTGTGTTCATCAGTGCTGCTTCCATGGCTTCTATCCCCATATCGTGGGGTATGCTGGTATAAAGGCTACGAACATCTGCTGTGCACAGTATAATTTTGGCTTGTGGATCCCATGACACTTGTTGCAGTTTCAACAGGAATTGTGAGGTATCCTTGACATACGTCTGCATTGCTTGTACTGTTGGTTGTAAGAATTTATCTATTAACTGTCCAATTGGTTCGTGTAGGCTCCCACGTGTAGATACTATGGGTCTCATTGGTGGGTCCATGGTGTTTTTATGGATCTTCGGTACCATCCGTAAGGTAGGGCTTTTGGGGTTGGCAGATATGAGAAAATTTCTTGTCCTATCTGTGGAAAAGGAGAGAGATCCACCAAACACACGGAGTACGACAGGGACGCTCAAAGACAAGGAGAAAGAGAAGCGAACCAAAAAGAACTAGATACAGAACAATTAGTCATCAACATAAGTGATCACCACCTCAACATATATGAACTAGGATTACTCCAAAAGGGTACATCCTTTGTACCGACGACAACCACAGACAATTTGGAACTTGAAGTGAGTTTTTTCAAGCTAATGCGTAAATTAAGACTAAGACACTTTTTTGACAACGTACTGCCGGAACGACCACAACAAGAGAAGGACCAACTACTAGGGTTACGACCACCTAGCACCTTTCAAGCACCCATAAGCCATAAAACACTGGACTTATTCGAAAACATAGTCAAACAAGACTTAAATAAGTTCAAACATCCTAAACCCAAACCCAAAAGTAGAAACACAACGCAAAAAGACCTTGACACACTACACAAACTTGCATCCAACGACAATATCATATTCACCAAAGCTGACAAAGGAGGTGCAATTGTTATCATGAACAAAACCATGTATGAAACGAAAGTGATGGAACACATCAATGATACCAACACATACAGTAAACTGGATAACAATCCCACACTGGAATACTCTAAAACATTACGGACAATCATCGATAGAGCCCATAAACAAGGCACTATCACAGATAGGACAAGAAATTTTCTCATATCTGCCAACCCCAAAAGCCCTACCTTACGGATGGTACCGAAGATCCATAAAAACACCATGGACCCACCAATGAGACCCATAGTATCTACACGTGGGAGCCTACACGAACCAATTGGACAGTTAATAGATAAATTCTTACAACCAACAGTACAAGCAATGCAGACGTATGTCAAGGATACCTCACAATTCCTGTTGAAACTGCAACAAGTGTCATGGGATCCACAAGCCAAAATTATACTGTGCACAGCAGATGTTCGTAGCCTTTATACCAGCATACCCCACGATATGGGGATAGAAGCCATGGAAGCAGCACTGATGAACACAGAACTAGATCACGACTTCCAGACCTTTTTAATGGAACTCATGTACTTTACCCTATACCAAAGCTATTTCAAAGTCAATGAATCATGGTACCAACAACTGACCGGAATGGCTATGGGCAATTCGGCGGCACCCGTGTATGCCAATATCTTTATGCAGTGGTACGAAAACAAGCATATTCTGACCAAAAAAGAATGGACGGACAATCTAAAAATGATCATCAGGTACATCGATGATCTATTCATCATCTGGACAAACTCGGAGGAGAAACTGCTTACTGAACTGAACAAATTCAACCAAATAGACCAACGAATCCAACTCACATGGGACACATCTGACACCACGGTGAATTTTCTGGACGTCAAAGTCACCATAACCCCACACGGATTTTCCACGGATTTATACGTTAAACCAACAGACAGAAACAATATGCTACTGTACTCAAGTTTCCATGAACCCAACTTGATAAGGAATTTACCGTTTTCACAGATGGCCAGAGTGAAAAGAATCACTTCTGAGGAACATACCCTCAACACAAGACTCAAGGAAACCACAAACAAATTTATCAACAGAGGGTATCCTCAAAGACTAATGGAAGAAACCAAAACGAGGATTGATGTAATTGACAGAACTAAACTTCTAACACCCAGAGACAAACCGGGACAGACAAGAACTGTAGTAGTCTCTAAATTTTCCACAGCCAGTAAGAAATACAAAAAAGTGATCTTGAAACACTGGGCAATATTGAACATGGAACCCGATTTCAAACAATCTTTCAACGCACCACCGTTATTTGCATTTACCAGAGCTAAGAATTTTGGTGAAATTTTACAAAACAGACCTCTAGAACCCACAACATACTCAGGAACTAAACCTTGCCTCAACTGCGGCAATTGCAACAGTATAATTAGAGGAAACACGATCAACCACCCAATGCAAGGGCATCCAATCAAACTCAAGGTAAATGCTACATGCGACACCAGCAACTTGATCTATGGAATAAGATGTCCATGTGGAAAGATGTACGTTGGCAAGACAGAACGTCGTATCAAAGTGCGCCTAACAGAACACAAATCCAACATTCGATTGAAGAACACCAAGTCAGCCTTGTCATCGCACTTTGTAGAAGAACATCACAATATTTCTCAAATCAAGTTTGTCATATTAGAGACTGTCCAGAAAATCGAGGGGAGAGACAACACCAAACACCTCCTCAAAAGAGAGAACTTTTGGATCCAAAAACTTTCCACTCAAAAGCCGGCAGGTTTAAATGATAGAATTGAACTGTCATGTTATTTGTAAATATTGCTCCAATGACTGTACCTTGTCCATACTGTGTGAGACCTAATAACCATCAGACACTACCCATATATACACTCACTCACTGCTCAACCCTACCGACTTTCAGATAGCTCCACACATAGAGCATTCCATTAGCACCACCGGCTAACCCAGGGTTCGCTACCGTAGTCCGATTTTTTCCTTGGATTGTCATTAGCCCTTCCATTTAATTAATTTTTCAGCAATTCGTAACCATAACCTTAATACACACTTTTTCACACTCGTTGCAAACCCCCATTTAAACCCCGATTTTGACCTCTACACATGAACCGATGTCCCTGAAAGTCTGTTGATTATGTTCACGGTCACATGACCGGAACTTTTTCAAAATACCAAAGCGCAGCCGGAGCCCGCCCGAGCTGACGCTTCAGAAGTCCATTCACGGATTTGAACACGCCAAACCAGCATCTCAGGTTAGTTCTCAACAGCCCACAAGCAGAATGCCTCCCCAACGCTTTTCCGATAAGCTCTCAGAACACTGCTAACCGGGGTTTCTATGTTGTTTTACAGATGTAACTAAACTCATGAGGAAAGGCTTGTGAGTAACACGTCATTTTCTTTAACGTTTGTTTGTTATGTTTTTGAACCTTATTGCATATACATGCAGAACCTCACTTGATATTACTGCATACTGAACGCTTTTACAATGTATAGTTACCATTTAACGCAGTTGCTAGCAGATATTATGTTTCATGGTTACCAAAAACAATATTGTAATTGTTACCACATTATGTTTACAGTGTCGATTCCCTGATGAAGGGCATGAACAGAATGCCCGAAATGCATTGGATGCCACGAAAAGACATTGCCTAAATGCACAGGGTTATAATTTACATGAAAATGAAAATGTAATGAAGTTGATAAAGAGAAGAGAAAACTTAACCCATTAAAAAATCATATACGTAACTCACAAACAATGGAGTGGAAGTCTTTTTTCCAATGGGAAAGACAACAAACATGTGTGCCTCAAAGGGATGAAACTAGATGCCTTCTAGTTTCACTTCTATCTCATAATCTAAGACGCCATTGGACTCTCGTCGTCACCTTTAGGAGCACCATAAAATACAAATAAACTTTTTCACAATCATTACCACAATAGAAACAAGCTGTGCATCTATCCGATATCTCATTAAATTTACATCTTGTCATAGGGAAATATACAGTCGCAAAGCAGGGGGACATACACCTAGCATTTATGGATCTGTCGACTGCTTTCGATCTTGTAAATCGACAAAAATTATGGACTTCCTTGTGTGACATGGGGCTGGATCCTGTATTAATATCCTTCCTAGCAGAAATCCACAAGAATACCAGTGCAGCAGTCCGCTACAACGAGAATGGAAGTCTGACCGATGCATGGCCTGTAGAGCGGGGGGTACGGCAGGGCTGCATTCTGGCGCCCCTGTGTTCACGCTTTAAATAAACAATTTGGGTGATGCTTTAGCCCTAGTAAATAAAGATATTCCGAGAGTTGGTTAAAAAAAAATTCCAGCTTTACTTTATACGGATGACGCTGTTTTGCTAGCAAGAACGGCAAGAGGCTTGCAATCTCCTTTAGATTGTTTTATCAATTTTATGGACTCTCTAGACTTAACAACAAATTTTAATAAATCACACTCTATGTCAATTGGTGGAGGGCGGGCAAAGAAGGCATCTTTTTTCTGTAAAGGTCAGGTTCTCACTAAAGTACCTACATTTCCGTATTTAGGTGTTGTCTTTGATGATAGAAGGTCGTGGGTTGCGCAACGTGCATTGAAAAAGAATATATTAGCAAGAGCAACAGGTGCCCTGTTGGGGTTTGCAAAACGATTGGGTTGTAAGCCCCTACCGGCTCTTGTGAAAATCTACGATGCCAAGTGTGTACCCATGGTCCTTTACGGGAGTGAAGTCTGGGGTTATTTGAACATGTCTGAGATCCAAACCACAGAAAATGTCTTTTTAAGAAAATTGTTGTCACTCCCTCAAACTGTAGCTGCTTTTAATGTTCATGAAGATATAGGGGTGGGTTATATTTCAGATCAGATTGCTGTAACCCCGTTGTTGGGGTGGCTCAGAGTATGGGCGCAGCAAGCTCCGAATTTAAACCAGTTAATTATCAAAGACTGCCTGTCTCTAGACAGGGTCTGGACATCCCTTGGATCAGTTATATTAAAACTCAAACTGATTTAATGGGTTGTCCCGAACTGTTTACGAATCCTATGGCTTTTTTAGCAAAACTGCCATTAAAGCTGTAAAGGCCCTGTTTCTGAACAGGACACAGTCACAGAGAGAAGAAGAGGAACTGGTGAAACCATCGGTGAGGAGTTTTATAATGTTGAGTATATGTAAAGACATTCAGCCGTACTTAACTTATATAAACAAGCCGTTCCATCGCTACGTGCTGATAAGGTTTAAGTACAATATGCTCCCATGGTTGTTATCCTACCCAAAAGGTTTTGCGAAAGTTGGGACATTGGGGCATTGCCCATGTGATAATTGTTCTGATGAGAATACCCTTCATATGATCTTTTTTTGCAAGTTTTATGTACCCCATCGTAAAAGAATTATAGTCCCATTGTCTCGGGGCCAACATTTTGAACAAGTCAGACCGGCTCTGACCTTTTTACAAATGCTTGGGTCTCCAGTGGTCTATTTTGGGGTGGCAAGTTACATTATTGGGGCGATCAGGAGCCGAAACAAAACATTGTTACCTTAATTTTGCTATAGCCCCCCTTTGTCTGGGTGCTTTTTGAGTAAGTTTCTGCGGGTGACTCATTGTATTTATTTCAGCCAAATTTGTAATTTTATAATGTATTCAGAGGTACCTGTTGTCTGTATATAATCATCTAAAATGTGAAAACTGTTGAATGAAATACTGTACTGTGCTTTGATGGTTTTAAACTTTTTAACCGAATAAAGAAACTTTGACTGACTGACTGACTGAGTGTTGGGGCAATTGGATGCGTATTGGATATAAATAGCTCTTTTGTTAGGGCACCTGCTAGCTGGGCATGCTTCGTAACCAACTGGTAGGTGTGATGTTTCCAGTCTAGTTTCGAACCAAGGGTTATGCCCAGATAAGAAAAGACATGAGTCTGTTCCAGCTGAGTTCCATTCATGACCACCCTCCCTCTTACATGCTTGGACCTATGTTGGACCAAAAACTTGGTCTTACTCACATTAATAGAAAGTCCGTGGTCCTTGCAGAATACCTCAAATCGATCTATAGCCTTCTGCAGGCCTTGCTGTGTTTTAGAAATTAATAAGGTGTCATCTGCAAACATCAGCAGGGGGATCAGTTTACCATCCAACTTGGGGGCATCAGTGGGGTGGTTCTCGAAATACTGAATCACCCTGTTGATGTAAAGTGAAAAGAGGGTCGGGGCCAGTACGCACCCTTGGCGTACTCCCCTAGAGATTGGAAACTTGTCTGTTACACTCCCTTGTTGGTTCCAACGAACTATTAGCAACAATTATCTCTATTGCCATAAAATATCCGGCGATAGCTGCTCAATGCGTGAATATCGCTGGAAATCCAGCGATATTCAGGCATTAACGCTAATGGGGACTTAAACTGATTATCCACCTCCCATTGGATAAACAGATTAAGTCATAGTCTGAGCAGGCGTTAGGTTCTGGCGATATTTGCGCCTAGTGCGACTTTTTTAATCGCACAACCTGCATTGCTAATGGGCGATAGCTTTGTAGCGACTGCTTTCAGTCGCTAACAGGTTGGACACGCCCAATTTGCATGTCATTAGCGATAAACATCGCTGGCATGCAAAGTGGGCCCTAAACCGGTAGCTAACGCCTAATAGCGACAGCTTGCTAATAGGGCGATAAAATTATTGCCACTTTAGCGGGAAAAAGTCCTGCTAAAGCGGCAATAGTGCCCTTGCTAATATGCCCCTAGGTTCTGAACTGTTTCCTCCACTAAGGCAGTTGTGTAATTAATCCCTGTGTATTGGGGTGGTTCCCTCTTGTTGGAAGCAAGGGGTTGTTTCCCCCTTTTTGAATAAACCCTCACTTGACCCAGCCTGTCTTAAGAACTACAGGCCTATTTCACTCCTTCCATATCCAGTGAAGATCATTGAGTGCCTTGTGAGCAGGGCACTCTCCCAGTTTCTGGAGGCAAATGACCTACTGGATGATGTTCAGTTTGGATTCCGCCCGGGACATTGGACGGAGACTGCCCTGTTGACTGTTTTGGATGATCTTCGTTTGTGACAAGGGCCAACATGCCATCTTGATCCTATTAGACCTGTCTGACGGGTTCGACACGGTCAATCACAAGGTCCTCCTGGAACGATTGGAAGGAGTGGGGGTAGTTGGCCCGGCACAGAAATGACTCCTTTCATATCGATCTGATAGATGTCAGGTGTGGCTCTCCCCACTTTTCAGTCCAAGTTCACCAAGATCCACCATGGTGTGCAGCAGGGCCCTGCAATAAGTCTCATTCTATTTAACGTCTATATGCGTCCCCTGGTGGATGTCATTAAATCCTACGGCATAGGCCCGGTAAACTATGCAGATGACACCCAGTTGATTTTATCACTGGAGGAAGAACAGTCATCCACATTAGAGAACTTCCATGTCTGTATGCAGAATGTGGTTCATTGGTTAAGAAACAACTCTCTGCAATTTAATGCAGATAAAACTGAAATCCTCTGTATTGAGGGTGGGAGAGTGCCCTATTCCCTTCCGGCCGACTTCTGGCCTATTCCTGCTGATCCCCCAATGGTACCATCCAAGTCGGTTCGCAATTTGGGAGTTTCTTTTAATGAGAAGCTGACTTTGGAAACTCACGTTAATAAAACCGTGGGGAGCTGCTTCTCCCTTATCAGGATTTTGAGGAAAACCCTTCCTCAGCTCCCTGCTCACACAAGCTCCTTGGTAGTTAGGAGCGTGATTTTGAGCAGGCCGGCCTATTGTAATTCACTACTGCTAGAGTCTCCCAAGTTTTTAACTGGGAGACTGCAGAAAATTCAGAATATGGCAGCCAAGCTGGCTTTGAAACGTCCTCGCCAATCTTCCTCCTCTCAGGCCCTTGCAGAACTGCACTGGCTCCCTATAGTGCAGAGGATTCACTTCAAATCCCTCTGTGTTGTGTTTAAGGCACTGCACGGTTTGGGGCCTATACCAATGCAGAGTACATTTTGCTGGTATGCCCCCCCCCGCTTCCGTCGGTCCTCCTCAGCTAATTGGGTGAAAGTACCCCTGATTAGAAGAACTAAGATGGGGGGCAAGCTTTCAGTGTGACTGTCGCAAGACTTTGGAATAAGCTTCCCTTGGAGTTGCGACAGATGAAAGATCTTTTGCCTCTTCGTAAACAAATAAAAACCTGGCTCTTTCCCTGAGTTTAATGCCTACTTGCTTCTGTCATAGATGTATTTACCGTCTTCTTCTTTAGCACCAGGATTCCCGATGGGTTGCAGTGCGCTCTATAATTATACTTTACATTACATTACATCGCTGCTTGGATTATGTCCTCGATGGACTGAACTGACAGAGCTTCAGCCGGATCCTGAGAGCTGAGCACTGCCCCCACTGGAGCTTCCCCCTGCTCCATCTACACACCAAGAGCAAAAAAGTTCAGGTAATCAGGATGCAACAGTCACAGAGACTGACGCACCCGGACTAGCACTCACCCTAAATACCCTGGAGTGAGAAATCACCAACAGCTGACACAGAAACACAGCTGAACCAGCAGTGCCTTCAGCGCGGGAGATTTATTTAACAGCGCGGGAGAAGCGCCCAACCCTGCCCCCGGTTGCTGGGGCCGGAATGTACGTAAGAGATGGGACTGAGATTCGGAGCCTGCGTCAGGAAGACATGAAGCCCTGAGTGCTGAGGCAGGAGCCTACGCCCCGAGGGACGACACTCAAAATGGCGGTAAGCATCGGGGAGACAAACAGGAGCTCCAGAAGCATAGGGAATAAATGCATAAAGATCCCAAAGCGATTGCATTGACGCTGATCCCCGGGCTCCCCATCAAGGGTGGCGGTCGGCGAGCATAGCGGAAGGCGGCAGAGCAAACAATGCACGGGGTATTGGGCTGAAAAATAAAGCGGCACCCACCTAGCAGACACATAATGGGGCACACAGTCATCGCGCTAGGGTATTGCATAAGAAATAAAGCTCCCCAAGGGAAACCGCCACTTGATCGGGGACAACCAGCAGGGGTGTAAGATTACACCCGGGCTACCCCAACCGCCCCCCCCCCCCTCAGAAGACCAGTGACTCGCTATGGCAGAGCCTGAACGGAAAAAGGACCGGGGGAAAGTGGGGGGACAGGTCCGGATCCTAGGGTCCGCTAGAGCAGGACTGCCAATCGCAGACCCATGTGCCTGCTACAGCAGGAACCACTTACCTGTGTGCGCCTCTGGAGAGTAAACTGCGCAGAACTAAAAAAACAGGTTATAGGGTTGGGCCGACCCACCTCCTATGGAGGTCAAGGGTGACTTGGGTTGGCCATCTTGGGTAGGGATGGGAGGCTGACTTATTTTGCTTTGGAAGGTTCTGGTGTGGAGCTGAAGCTCACTTTGTTAGTCATGTGGCGATAAGACCTACGAGGAGATAATAGTTTTGGCTGCTACTCCCGGGCTGGATATATGGGCTCGCACAATGTGATCACACACATATATTATATATTTATTTGTCATTCCTTTCTTAAACGGTATAAAGATGTTTGTTGGTGCAATATAGAATGATGCATGGCTTTCTGATGTGAATGGTTACACTGGCCTGCACTCTGTGGGATGTCTCATTCCCACCGAAATCACCTCATTTCTCGCTGTTCGAGAATTCAACACATACCAGGTAAGGGTGCAAGCACTCAGTCAGTTTGTTTAGAAAGTACATGCTGGGGGGGCGTGGCTTACGCGCCGAGGAGGAATGGCGGTTCACCCGTGAGCTCCGGCGAGCTGAGGGATTCCCGTCGAAGTACGGACCTCGTCCTGCGCCTCGCTGAACCTGTCTTGCGCATCTTCAGAAACCGGAACATGCCCTGCACATGCTGATGGCGGAGTTTCCCCGTTTCTTGTTGTTTTTCGGGGATAATTGACCTCCGGTGTTTCTAAGCTGCCCTGGGACGCGGGCGGCCGCCATTTTGTGCCGCCGCGCCTGCGTCTCCCTCATCACGAACGCAGCGCATCTCCTCACCGGAATGCTGTTTTTTCGATATTGTTGCCTACCTCCTTCCACTCTCTCTTCAGGTATGGCGTAATTCATGACTTTACTGCAATTTTTAGCCTGGCATGTTTCCTTTTAGTCTCTGGTTGCCTTTTTAGCGCTCAGCTCTCAGTCATTGCATTTTTTTTTCTCTCAGTGGTTTGCGCTTTTACTAATGGTACAGCCAATGCCTTGCTGGCCAGTCCTCATTTTCTTTTATTTTTGCATTTGAGCTGCAAACACTCCTATTGTGCCCACACTAGTCTCGGAGGAATTGGTCGATATTTTTAGTCTTCTGCTGGACTTTTTGTGCTTCTCCTGTATTTTTGGTCCTGCTCAGCCTTGCCTGTGACTGTCTATTGTTCTTTTTCAACGTTATTGGCGTTTTCTGACGGCGTCAAGATGGCTCATGATGCCCATACCGTCAAATCCTCTACCACTGGCACGAAACCCAAACGTCTCAAAAATGACCCACCCAGTCCTATTCATTCCTCCTCTAATCCAGTTTTGGACTCCATCTTGGAGGAAGTGAGGGGTCTCCAACCCTTTATGTCTGCCACTAACGAAAAGCTCAAACAAATTGAAGAAAAGTGGGGCGTTTTGGAAGGCAAGGTCTTACATTTGGAACAACGTGTCAGTGACATTCAGGATGTCTCCTCTAAAATACCTTCATTGGAGAAAGAAATTCACCAATTGAAGCTTCACACCGAGGACCTTGAAAATAGAAATCGTAGAAATAACCTACGTATTTATGGTGTTCCAGAAAATTTGGAGGGGGCCGACATGGTGTCCTGCATACGGAAATTCCTTCATGAACTTTTAGACCTTCAACCTGCGTCACACCCTCTCAACATCCAGAGGGCGCACCGTTTGGGTCGCCTCACCTCCAATGCTTCGAAACCTCGTGGCATTATCCTTCTCTTTCTTGAATTTACTGAACTAATGCAAGTTCTTAAAGCAGCTCGACTCAAACGTCGTCTACTATGGTCTGGTCATAACATTTTTATCTCTCAAGACCTCTCAAATGCTACTAATGCTCGACGCAAGGAATTTTTGAATCTCCGTCCTCAGATGAGACAGTTGAACATTCACTATGGCATCCTCCATCCCTGTTTCTGCAAAATCACCCATAATGGACGTACGCGGTCTTTTGATGATCCACAGAAGCTCCATGAATACCTTCAAAGTGTCTCTACATCTACAATGGATACTAACGTCTGATACTTATCTTCCTCCTAAGTGTCCTTGGCTGAGGGCTTCCTCTGTTTTTGCTCCGTTTTAATTATCTCCTCATATGCTTGTATTTCTTTGAGGTTCTTTTCCTCAATCTTTCATCTTCTTTTTTTTTTGTCCTCCCTCCTAAGCTCGTATGGTGTTTACTGGTGTCCGTATTCCCCTTGGCGTCTCCTCGTTCCCGATGTTTTGTTTGTTACTTTTCTCCCAGATCAGGCACCTTGGCCTTGATCTGTTTATTCCTCTTTTTCTTCTTATTTCCCTCTTTTATCTTCTCTCCTGGTCTTCCTCTTTGCCCTTTCCTGTTCTTCCCCTGACCTTTTTACTTTTTTGCTACCCCTTTCTCATACATTCTCTCTTTTTCTTTCTCTTATCGTTCGACCCCTTGTTATGGCGTATTTCGGTGCTTCATATATAGTCCTCGTCAATGTGTTGCATATTTTCTTCGTTTTTCTAATTATTGATTATTGTTTTTCTTCTTTTTGTTGTCATTCTCCTGCAGTGTATCCACTTCGAATGTGCCCCACCCCTCATTTCCTTTCGTCATGTGTAAGTTTGTCACGTGGAACGTTCGAGGTCTTGGAAATCCTGTCAAGCGTCAAAAGGTATTGTCCCACTTATCCAAACTTTCTTCGCAGGTTGTTTTTCTTCAAGAGACTCATTGTTCTGATGTGGAATCAGCTCAGCTAAAACGACAGTGGGCGGGTCAGGTTGTGTTTTCTCCTGCTGTTAACAAAAAAGGGGGTGTTGCAATTTTATTTCACAAAAGTTTATCTGTTCAAATTGTTTCTTCTCAACATGATGATGAAGGTCGTTGGGTAATGGCTAAGATTGTCTTGCAAAACAAGACATTTGTTTTGCTCAACGTTTATGGCCCAGTTCGCCCTGATCCCCAGTTTTGGAACAATCTCAAAATTCCTATTTCCTCAATAGACTGCCCTAATATTGTCATTGCTGGTGATTTTAATCAATGGTTAGATCCTTTTTCTGACAGACTCTCCTCCACCAAATTCCAACCTGACAAAACTCATAAATGTTTTCAATCTGCCATTGCCTCTCGTCCCCTTTATGATGTATGGAAAACGTGTAACCCTGACTCCTTGGAATACACGTTTTTTTCAAATGTTCATCACACCCGCTCTAGAATTGATTATCTTATGGTTAGCAAATCCTTACTCCCTACTATTCAAGCATCCGAAATTGGTTCCATTTTCATCTCTGATCACGCCCCTGTTTATGCACTCCTAGACCTCTCCCAAACCTCCTCCAAATTTAGTTGTTGGAAATTTAACACTTTTCTTTTATCTGACACTGTTTTTGTATCTAAAGTTACTGCCTTTATTAATGAGTTTTTTCTCCATAATGACCCATCTGACACTTCTATCCACAACACTTGGGATGCTTTTAAAGCGGCATTGCGTGCATTTATTATATCTTATGTCTCCCACAAGAAGAAACTTAATTTTACTAAATATGATAATCAACTCAAACATATTAAGCATCTTGAGCATATCTACTTTTCCTCTAAATCTCCAGATGCTCTTTGTAACCTGATAAAAGCTAAGACCGACTTGAATAAGATTGCTACAGTGGATGCTTGCAATACTCTACTTAAAATTAAGTCTAAATACCATGGAGGCCAAAACAGAGCGGGTAAAATGTTAGCAAATTATCTGAAGGTAAAATCTGAACGCAAAACTGTTGGTCCTATTCTTAACGACTCTACCAACCAACTAGTTTCCTCTGATGAAGATATTGCAGAAGTTTTTCATAACTATTACCAAGCTCTTTATACTGATGACACCTGTCCTTCTACCCCTAATTTAAACTCATTTTTTGATGGTCTCCCTGCACCTCCATCCCTTCCTGATGAATTTGCCCAATTGGAAAAAGATATTACATCCCAAGAAATACTTCAAGCAATTTCTTCCCTCAAAAAATCGAAAGCTCCGGGTCCGGATGGTCTACCCGTTGAGTTCTACTCCTCATTTCATGCCATATTTGTCCCCAAACTGTTACAGCTTTTTAATTCCTTTATTGCTGATGCTAAGGCCTCTGGCTCCTTCATGGATGCCCTTATCGTCATAATCCCCAAACCTGACAAAGATCATTCTCAATGTAAAAATTATCGCCCTATTTCCTTGATCAATTATGATTGTAAAATTTTTGCTAAAATACTTGCCTCCCGTTTGGATTCTCTTATTCCGCTTTTGATTAAAACTGATCAGGTTGGTTTTGTGAAGGGTAGACTTGCAGCTGATAATGCCCGCATGTTTTGTAATATAATTTCTCACAGTAAAAATTTCAAGAACCCTTTAGCAGCCCTATCTCTGGATGCTGAGAAGGCCTTTGACCGTATTAATTGGCAATTTATGTTCCGTACGCTCTCCTGGTTTGGATTTGGCCCCACTTTTATTTCTTTGGTTAAACTTCTCTACTCCTCCCCTAGAGCTAGTATTTTTGTTACTAGCCAATTTTCTAGATTTTTTAGCTTATCTCGTGGTACTAGACAAGGTTGTCCCCTTTCCCCATTGCTGTTTATCCTTTGTCTTGAACCATTTTTGGAACGCATTCGAACTAATCCCAACATTCATGGTTTTACACTTTCTTCTATTGAAACAAAACTTTCTGCTTATGCTGATGATATTTTGGTCTACATGGCTAACCCTGTCACCTCTCTCCCTCCCTTTTTGGATGAAGTACGTTTGTACTCTTCCATTTCCGGTTACAAGCTTAATTTATCCAAAACTGAAGTCCTCCCATTAAATTCTATCTGCTATCAGTACATGTTCAATTCTACAGATTTCACGTGGTGTTCCTCCAAACTCAAATACTTGGGTATCTGGTTTTCATCCTCTCTGTCTGACACACTTAAATTTACCTTTGCCTCCCTTACTCAAAAACTTCAATCCCTTCTTGCTCTATGGTCCCCACTATTTCTTTCGTGGTGGGGTAGACTTGATACTATTAAAATGATGATTACCCCTCATGTTCTTTATACTGTCTCTATGCTTCCTATTAAAATACCCAACCTATTCTTCACTCGCATCAACTCAATTTGCACTAAATTTCTCTGGAACAACAAACACCCTCGCATTGCCTTGCACAAACTTGTTCGTCCTAAAACTGAAGGTGGTGTCCGTTTTCCAAATTTTAAAACCTACCATCCTGCTTTCCTTATTAAACAATCGTTCTCCCTAGCTTATGATTTTGCAGAAGCCCCAATACCTAGATGGGTTGTATTTGAACGTTCTTTATTAAAGGATTTCTCCTTCCAACACATTGTTTTTATGTCCAATTGCTCCTTTCTCTCCAAGCACCCGATAATGAAATACTCCCAAACTGTGCTACATAACATTTTCTCTCAAGACCTATCGCCTCTCCAATGTTTCCTGTCCTCCATTGTGTGGTATAACAAATTCCTTAAATATAAGGGTAAATCCTTCTATTACAAACATTGGAAAGAGAAGGATGTTCTCTTTGTTCATCAGTTTTTTTCTAATGATTCCCTTATCCCCTTTCATGACATGCAAGCTTTGTATCATTTACCTTCAACCTGTCTTTCAGAATACACAATTATCACCACAGCTTTAATATCCTACTTATCTACTCTCTCTCCTCCTGACACTCTGCCGTCCTTTGCTCCCTCTACTCCCCTATATCCTTTATTTTCTTTGCAACAACCTAAAGCTGCCCTTGTTTATAAAATTCTGTTGTCATATACTTCTGTTAGGTCTAAAACACCCGTTGAGAATGTCTGGGAAACTGATCTCTCTGTTTCTCTAACTGTTGATAAGTCGGATCGTTTATGGTCCAAGTTATTTAGAGTCTCAGTTTCCGCACGCATCACTCAATCTCTGTTCTTCATTTACCATACAGTTGTTCTTACACCTGTTAGTATTTCTAGGTTTTCCTCATCATCCTCCTCATTGTGCTGGTCGTGTTCTTTAGAAACTGGTACACTTAAACATCTTTTATATGAATGTTCTGCTGTTTTCTCCTTTTGGAACTCTGTTTGGAGTATTTGCATGAAAAGTTTTCATTACTCTTCTCCTTTATCTCTTTTGAACATATTTCTAGGCTCTCTTTCAACTAATATTGATATTGTATTACCTGATGCTCGATTACTTGATCTTTTTATTGCCCTTGCTTTTAAAGTTATTTTATCCTGTTGGAAAGACAATTCAAAGCTCTCTGTTATTTCCTGGTGGAACTTCATATGTGATGAACACAGGATTGCTATTGCTTCCTCTTCCTCTGTATCCCTCAAAATCAAATCTGATCTTCTTTGGCTTCCCTTTACTTCTTATCTTTCTTCTTCGCCTCCCACTTCCTTTCCTCAATGATTTTTCTTTTACTTCTTTCCTTTTACTATTTTTCTAACATGGATCCCTTTCTATCTCTCTCTCCTTTCTTCTTCCCCTTCTCCCTTCTTTTCTTCTCCCTCTCTTTTCTTTCCCTTTACCCTCTCTTTATTTTGCTTCTCCTTACACATATGCCTTATGAATTGTATTGTTCAGATTTTTCATTTGTTCTGATGTAAGGCTTTGTATTGTGTTCTCTTAAAACCAAATAAAAATTTCTTAAACTGAAAAAAAAAGTCAAAAAAAAAAAAAAAGAAAGTACATGCTATTTTGTAAATATGAACATTATGTTGTTTCCCCTTTAATTTGCATTATAATATTTACATGTGCAATATGGATCCATCTAGTCGCTTTTATCATGTTGCAGTTTCACACATTCATATTGTGTATGAGAGTAGGATATCCCATACCTAATAAGTCACTTTCTGTGAGCAATAACTTTGATATGTCCAAATGAATTGTCTACGCAGCCTTTTAGTTAGCCAGTTAGTTGTTCTTAACCTCGATGTATAGAGTAGCCTTAACATGGCGAATTAATACTGTGAGTCTCATGTTTCACTGATCTGATATTTGTAAATAATTGATTACTGCCACTAGGTTCCTATTATCCCTTCTTTTGTTGCGCACTGCATTTTTTGTCTTTTTGGTTTTTCGGTTTCACTAGCCCAGTTCTCTTTTCACCATTGACGTAATGATCAGATCCTTTGTGGAACATCTATTTACTTTACTCTGACAGCAACTATAAACATAGGTTTCTCTTTCCCGCTTGTTATCCCCCTCGCTCTTTATTATTATTGCTGCTTCCTTGGCCATTCTCTTAAGTCACACTGTAGATACTGAAATTATGATGAGAACGGCGGATACTTACTTTGCGAAGTAAACATTGTAGGCACTATTTAGGTCTACATTTATGCAGTATTTAATATTTGTGCTGCAACATCAGACTATGCTTACTCTTGGGACAACTATACAAAAGAATTCATATTTGCGGACCATAAACTTAATCTTAAGAAAGCATTTCAAGTAAAATTATTCATTCTTTATTCAATACATAATTTAACGCAATTTTTTTATCAACCACAAGACATCTGACTCGCAGAGTTTTCATATGTTCACTGGAGTTTCAACATTTTTATGCAGGGATAAATCTCCTTTATTCACATATACATCCCCGTACATTTCATGTACAACTTACGTTTTTGTCTCCAGGAATTTAGGACACTTCATCCAAAGAAACATTTTCTCATCCTTCATTACAATCAACCTATACATACCTTGAAACATGGTTTCTAGTTGAAACTGAAAGCTTTTCAATTTGATCCAGCTGAAGCATAATGCTTTATTACTTATCGGTAATCCTCATTACTCCTGGTCCCGTTGTCCTCGGCCCATTCATTACTTATGGAGATAACCATCTCCCGACAGAAAATAAAACAAGAGGAATGCTGGGATATCACTACTGCCCCTCCCCCCGGGAGTACAAAGGTAGTCCTTACCCACCAGCCCTCCTGTACTAACAAGCCCAGACAGGAAGGCCGGCCGCCCGGGAGGGAGGGGCGTATGAATGGGCCGAGGACAACGGGACCAGGAGTAATGAGGATTACCGGTAAGTAATAAAGCATTACCCCCAGGTCCCTTATGTCCTCTGCCCATTCATTACTTATGGAGAAATACCAAAGCAGAAAAAGCCGGCCTTCCCAAACCAAACAGAAGCCAACCCGGAAATCACACCAAGGCAGCAACCGCAGGAAGAAAAGGAAGAACCGGGGAAAAAACAGGCAGAGCCCCCAACAAGAGAGGGCCCCCACCAGCCCAGCACACACCCTACAAAACCAAGGGAGTACAGCCAGACGACCAGACCGGCCACCACAGAGGCCAACCAGCCCACCGCAGGAACACCCCACAGCCAACCAGCGAAAGGGGAAGCACAGACACCCAAGCCCCCAGAGGCAAGAGGACACAGCAGAGGGGAGGCCAAACCAAGAGAAAGGCCAAGAGCCACCAGGCCAGCAAGCCACAACCGGGAAAAAGAAGACAAACCCAGGACCAGATACCCCACGCCAGCAGGCAGGGGACAAGCGGACCAGAGGAACCCAAAGTCCCAACAAAGAGAACGAAGAGCAAACCCTAGGAAGCCGAGACAACAGATCCCGAAAGACGAGGACACAAGGCACCAAAGGGAACCAGCACCTCCAGGAAACCCGAGCAGGAAGAACAAGCAAGGGCAACCAACCCGGACAAAGAGACCCGGAAAAAAGAGGAAAAGGGGGACCGAAGGAACCCCAGGAACCCCAAAACACAACTCCAGCCAAAGCGGGGGAAAGGGACCAGGAAACAACAGCCCGAAGAAGGCGCACCCCAAACACCAAGGCAGGAGCGCAACCGGACGGACCAAGGACCCAGAGGACCCAAGACGACAGCAAGGGAACCCGAAGGAAGCCAGCAACAAACCCAGCCAAGGCAAACCATAGACAGGCTAGGCACAAAGACCCCAAACAGCCCAAGCAAAGGGCCGGGGCAAAACTCAGAGCCCAGAGAAACCGAGGCTCAACAACCCCAGAGTACCCCACAGAAGAAACCGAAGCCAGGAAGGAAAGCCCAAGCAAACCACACTCCACAGCTCGGCACGACCCAAGGCAGGGCAAGCACAGGGGACGAACCCCACAGTGCAAAACAGCAACCGAGGACACAGACAGGAAGCCAAAGCCGAAGCCAAAAGCAACCCGCAGAACCAACCAAAACCGGGGGAAGGCCAAAGAAGGGAACACCCCCAACAGAGCACAGGCCGGAGAGCCAACAGCCCCTGCGGCGCCCCAACTAAACCAAGAAGAGGCAAGCAGGGAAAACAAGAAGGAGACAGTGCGACGGCCAGAACCAAGAAGCAGACGGGAACACACCACACCCACAAGGAACCGGAACCCGACAGCAGAGGAACCAGCCACCCCACAGGCAGACAGGAAACCCGCAAGCAAGAGCCAGGCCATCCAAGAAACCCCCAACAGAGACCCAATCAGGCAACCCAGGACTGCAGAAAGAGCTCAACCAGGCAACCCAGAGCAGGACGTACCAAACAAAAACAGCAGACCAGCCCAGAACAGGAGCCCACAGGGAGGAAGCCCAAGGCAACAGGCAACCACAGAAAGCCACCGCCGAAGGACAAAACGGAACAACCACAAGCCACAACATCCAGCGCAGCGCGCCCCCCACACGGCCAAGCACCTTGGGGACGCGCACACCGACCCGGAAGAAACCGGGAAGTGGCGCACCAGCCACAAAAGGCCGAGAAAACCAGGGACACCTGCCAGGAGGAATCTCGCCCCCCAGCAAGCCCGGCAGGCCGGGAGGCAGACCCAGCAGTAGCGACCCAAAAAAAAACAACAAAATAAAACAGGCCCCTCCCGAACAACAGGAGAACAGGGAAAGCTGAGCCACAACCCCAGCGACAGAACCATCCGAAAGAGAGGAGCCAGCACCCACCCCCCCCCCCCCCCCAGTAAACCAGGGGAAAAAAGAAGAATACCACAGGGTCAGGAGAGGCAACAACAACGGCCACCCAGCACCCCCACCAAAACCAGAAGAGGCAGGGAGGAAAACCGAAGGAAGAAGCCCAGTCAACCCCCAGAGGCCACACACAAGACACCTCAGGGGAATCCAAAGAGCACCAAGGCAACCAGGCCAGGCAGCAACCAACCCGGCTCGACCCAGCACAACCACCAAGCAGACAGCAGAGCACGGGGACAACACACCAACCCCGAGAACAGGAGGTAACACAGAACCGGGCAGCCACCCGAAGGCAGCAGACAGGAAAAAACCAAGGCAGGGACCAACGCAGAAACAGAAGGAGAGGCCAGGAAACAGCAGAAACAAACCAAAGGCAAGCACAGGGAGAGCCAGCGCAAAAGCAGCCAGGCCAAGCCCACAAAAAAAGGACCCGGGAAACACCGGAAAACCCCAGGACGGAGCAAAGGGAAGGTCAGAAAGACCCAGGCAGGCCCACACCAGGCACCAAGCCCAACCCCAGGCGCAGGCAGGCAGAACAGCCGCACCCAAAGCAGCACAAACCACCCAAGCGCAGGCAGAGGGGACCCAAACAGAGGCCAGGAAGGGAAGAACCAGGACCCCAAGCGGACAGAGGCCACAACAGCTATCCCGCAGCGGAGGCAAGGTCACCGAGGGAGAACAGCAAGGCAGGACAACCCGAAACAGTGGAGCCCACAGTAATCCCAACCTCGCAGCAGCCCAAGAAGCAGGAAGACCAACCCCCCATCAGACGGGGCAGAGAGCACAAAGCAGAAGGAAACCCAACAGGCCGCCGCAGCAAAAAGAGAAGCGACTCCGACACCAGGGCAGCAGACTGCAAGGCGCAAGCAAGCAGGCAGGAAAACCCCAACCACACAGGGAACCCCACGAGCAAGCACAGGCAGGAGCAGCGAAAGAACCAGCCCCCACAGAAGCGACTGGAACCACGCCAACCCGAGGCAGGACAGCAGAAAAGGCAAACGCCCCCAGAAGCGGCAAGAGCAGGGAAACCAACTCGAAGAAGAGAACCAAGGGAACAGACCCATAGTACACCCTTCACCTGAGAACATCAAGAACCGGAGCCGGCAGAGGGCAAAGCGCCAACCAGCACAGCAAAAGGACGAGCCAGCCAAGGCGGAGGCAACCAAGAGGCGGAAGAGCAGCAGCACGGTCAGCGAGGAGCCCACAACAAGGAAAAAAGGCGCCCACAACCAGCCGCAGCGCAAAAGGCAGGGAACGAGAACAAGGAACGTACCCCCCCACAGTGCCCCAAACACAACCCTGCACGCCAAAGCGCATAGCAAGGCCAAAGCGCACACACCCCCAGAAGGGAAAAGGCGCCGAACAACACAGGGCAAAAGCCACCCAACACAAAGGCATGCCACAGACCAACCCCAGAAGGTGGAAAGACAGAGTGGACCAGCCGGAAAACGAACCCCAGAACAGGAGGACAAACCCAGGCCCCTGCAAGGGAACGCAGAACACCACAGAGCCACCAGGCCCAGAGCATCACAGAGGCCAATGAACCGCCAAGCGAGACTCAACGGCAGGCATCGGCGCACACAAAGGCAAAAGGTGGTGAAAGCACAGCAGCAAGGACAGCGAGGGGCCCACACACAGGAGGAAAGGCGCCCATACCCAGCCGCCGCGGGACAGAGGAAGGGAACGAGAACAAAGCGCCCCAAACAGGCCCCCAAAACGCAAAAGGGGAGAGCAACGCAAGGGAAAGCAGGAACCCAAAGGGCCCCCAGTCCCAGTATCACAGAGACTGACCAAGCGCCAACCCAGCCACAACGGCAGGCAGCGGTGCGCACACCCAGCCAGACCCGGGCCCATGCCAGCACGGGACAGGGCAGCGGCACAGCGGAGGCAACAAACAAACCTCCAACGTGCCACCAACTAGCTCCGGACAAAATCCCGCAGGCGAGGGCTCGACCCCACCACTGTGGCAAGAACAGCAAGAACATGCAACCACCCGCCAGCAAAAGCAGGCGACACGTCACCAGCACACAAGGAAGGGAGCACCATACACAAGAAAGGCACAACAGCACACACCACGTGTGCCCCCCCCGGGCAGGTAGAGGCGCCCACACAAAGCACCACCGGAGCATGGAGCGCCACCGTGGCAAGTGGAGCCGTGTACGAACAGTCCTGTCCACGAAGAGCCAGGGCGAGGAGGGCACCCCATGACCGCAGGACTCCAGCCCCACAATGCGGGGAAAACCTAGCGGGCAGAAGCGCACAAGGAGCACACAGCACAAGTCGAAACACAATGAAGCAGCACAGCACACAACTGCCCCGAAGGACTGTGGAGAGCGAGAGGAAGTGCAACACACACCAAGCTTGCACGCCACTCGCCGCTCACGCGCTAAAGACAAAAAACACCGCAAAGCGGGACTCACCCAGAGCGGGGGCCGGAGCAACACCAGAAAGGCCCCCCCTGCAACAGCCGGCTCCGGTAACATCCATCCAGCGCAGCACGTCTCCCACCCGGCCAAGCTCGGGGAGACGCGCCCAGCAACCTGGAAGCAACCGGGAGGCGGCGCACCAGCCGCAAAGGGCCGGTAAACTGGAAAAACCGACTGGGAAGAAGCCAGGCACCCCAGCAAGCCCTGCAGGCCGGGGGGCAGACACAGCAGGAAACCTATACCCTGCCCGCGAAGCCAGGCAGACGGACAGGGGGAGCATAGAAGAAACTGCACGCCACCCCAGCCCAGCAGGAGGAAGTGCAGCCACCACAGCAAAACCAACAGCATCCATCCATCAATCCATTCTGTCGAAGACAGAAAAAAAGAACAGGAGGGCTGCTGGGTAAGGACTACCTTTGTACTCCCGGGGGGAGGGGCAGTAGTGATATCCCAGCATGCCTCTTGTTTTATTTTCTGTCGGGAGATGGTTATCTCCATAAGTAATGAATGGGCCGAGGACATAAGGGGCCTGGGGGTAAAGCTCAAGAGTCTACAAACAGGACTTATGAAGATGGAGTCTTTCTCGCTCTCTCAGTCTCTAGATACCTGTCTTTCAATGTCACCTCTCTCTTTGTCTCTCTCCAGTGGCGATGCAAAGGTGCCAGAGGTCATAAAATAGTTCGAAACCAAAAAGGCATCGCTATCCATACAGTTCTATGCCACACAATTCAACTCCACACATTTCCAATCCAAACCACATAATTTGACACCAAACACATTTCAACTCAACAACACAATTAGACAATACACCACATATATACAATCTGCACCACAGAATTCTACATCATGCCACAAAATTAACCTCCACTACATACCACTCCATAACACAAAATACCATTTCACATAATTACACTCCATAAAACAGCACAATCCCACTCCACATAATTCCAGTACACTCAATACCACATAATTACTATCCACATAATTCCACTAAACAAATCCACTCCACATCACACAATTCCACACCCACAATTTCACACCGAACATTTCCAATCCAAACCACATAATTCAACTACACACCACATACATACACTCCATAACACATGGGTAAAAGACATTGCCATTGACAATGCCAATAGCCCTAACTCATGCAAATGCGAGACCTATTGCATTTCCAATGCTTGTTCCAGAAGCTGTTCGAATGTTCTCAGAGTAGAAAAGCAATGCGAGTCCTTAAAATCTAATGACTTTGAGGTTCTATATCCCCCACCTCGCCCCCTTTGGTCCTCCTCATGTGCCCCTCTCAGCCATACATTTTGAATATTGGATAATTGTCACATAAGAAGAATATTCAGTCATTGTGCGAGAGTCTCTACAGAACCTAATTCTGTAAACTAGGACCCAAGAATGAAAACAGGATTATGTTTATACAAACATATATGAATCAAGCACAAAGAGCTTAGGGTTTTATGTTTAGCTGTTAAAAAAAGAGCTGTGAGTAAGAAAGTGTCTTCGGCCCCACGAAAGGTTTCTTATGCTAATCATAATTGTTATGCTAATGGACAACGCTCAATTGCACCTCTTTGTATATTGAAGCTGTTTTTAATATCTGCTGTTTCGTATTCCTGCTTTAAGACTCCTTATATTGCATGTTTTTCAATAAAGGCTTGCTGGTTTACAAATTGGGGATTACTACGGTGAATGCAGATATTTGCTAGTTCAACAACTCATTAATTCCAGGAGTCGGTATTCAGGTTAATGCTCTATTCAAGTTTATGGAACATCCTTTTCAGAATGCCAAGTTTTCAGTGCACTGATACGTGACATTTCCACCTTTTCAATGTACTTATGTGTGACATTTCAAGTCTTATATGTGACATTTTGAGTGACACTGTATGGTGAGTAGAAAATGCAGCTATGTTCAAGTAATGACGTACTTGTCTAAAACTACAACCTTTTGTGACTTAGCAGTGGTCTAGAAATAATCTACAAGTAGCTGCAACACTCCTGAAGAAGCCGATGCGAGAAGGCCATGGTTTGTGTTTTTGATGCAGGCAATATTCCAGTTTTTATAACTAAGGTCTGATGTTGGTGGTGGACAGTTACAAACTATGCAACGGGTTTTGTGAAACATGAAATTCAACAGCACATGTAATCCATTGAAGCCATACAGCAGCCTCTCGGCAGTGACTGAGTGCTGGAGGTTTCTGCTGCAGTGTACACAAGAGGCACCTGAACTCTGGAGACCCTGTCTGCCACCCACAGGGACCACAATAATTGCTGTAGGAGCGAAACATTCAGGCATCAGTTAACATGTGAAAAGCCATTGTGCAATTTGTGCCTGATGGAGCATGATGGTGTTGTGACAATCGTAGGGGTGCATCATAATTACTGACAGTCCGCACCCACATATATTCCTATGTTGTATTAATGTTTGATCATTAGAAGTGTTCCGAATAACACGTGAAAGTACAAATGGTAGGGAATGTGTTGTGTTATGTGGAAGAGACTATGGATTCTTCATGTTATAATACTGTAATCTGTAGTATTTGATGCCATTTGTCTAACGAATTGCTTATATGTGATAAAATGTATGTTAATGTGCACCATATTAAAGTTTCAGATACACCTCATTAAGTTGTAGGGCTACATAAGATGCTTGCAGCTAATGTGCATTGATGTGCTTTGTGATGCAATGATTAGAAAGGCCTAAATGTAACTCTTATCCCCTCCCTTTTTTCCTTCCCCCTCCTTTCTTTTCTTCAATAAATCAAACTTAAAAAAAAAAAGAAAGGCCTAAATGAAATGTTCACTTATGTGTGTAATAGAAAGGTCTGTGTGTTTAACTCTTATGTTGTCCGATTTCTGTAGGCCTGAAATATATTTTCCCTGGGGCTCTGTAGTGAGGGTTTTAGAGAAATGTTATGTGCCCGTTGGATTTGCTCTTTTCCCACGTTTTTGTTGCAGGTGGACAAAGTCATCTTTGTTAGTTAGAATAACGTCTTTTGTTTCGCAGATTTAGGCTCAAGAGAATGTGATACATTTCACTGAAGGAAGCTGATAATTGGGATGTGGTGTTCTTTTTCCTTGAGGGAGGCTTGCGAATCAAGGTTTTCGAGCCAGGAGCTGGAAGCACCAATACCGCATGGAAAATCACCTATGAGAAATTTCCTGTGAGATGAGGTGCTCTGTGGGAGTGTTCTACGTTCTTGTGTTTTGTATTAGGGATAGTGTCCTGGGGAGGAGTCAGGCGGAGGGGTGAGGAGATCGAAGGAGACGAAAGGAGCATCTTAGAACGAGCTCTGTAGCATTGGCTACTTGACCCATGCAACGTGAGTGCACTTCTTAGGAAATCTTCACAAGCTGAAACCTTTCTCTTTCCTGATCTTGCATGGTAAATGTTAAGTAGGGATGTCACAATAGTGTTAGCGTAGGGACAGGCAAATGCTGTTTGTTTATCCATGCCAGATGAAGACCGAACTTAACGTGGGGGCAATCATTGCCTGTGTTCTGTATCTGGAGATTGTTATTCTGTGTATGATCCATTGCATTAAGTTGGCCCATAGGTTTGGATGTGTATTAGTTCCGATGTATTTCTTCAACCTCGTAATTAGGTGCTTGTATATTCAGTTGTTTTTGGCCTTGTAATAAACCCACTAAATTGTAATCCGGAGTCTGTGGTTCTTCAGAGTCACAGTCCTCGCAATTTGCGATCTTGTTTGATGATTTGTTTCTCTCTACACTTCTCAGCAGGCAATAAAAGTCCATTGACCCTGAGTTCCATGGTAAATTTTGCATAGGAACTCAATACTTTTTCAGTTGGTATCAAGAATATGGCTGCTTCTGCAGTGAGGGGAGAAGTTAGGGAAAAGTTAGCTATAGTGTCCCAAAAAGCCCAGAGAATGAGGTCAGAGGTTTGAAGGCGGTGGACAACAGATTTTAACGGGGACCGACGGAGAGTGACGGTGCAGCAGGAACAACAGTTCACGGTGAGTATGAATAGGGTTTTGTGTGTTAGATTGCAGTGATGAATTGATTGTGTGATGTCTTGCAGAGTTGGGTTGAGAGATGAGTGATTGTGGTTTCTGGCCGAAAGCGTGCGGTCCATGTGATAGGATTTGTTTTGTTTTGATGTCAGGCTCGATAAGTAGGCTAAGATCCCGGGATAGTTTTTCTTTTTCTGTTAACTTTATTTATGGATTTTGGCAAATACAAAGCTGCGACAGACTGCCCTGGGAGGGAAGACATTAAAGAATCACAGAAAAGACAAGGCATCAATCGTAAACAATCCATTGTACAACCAGCAATTCACAAAGTTGGTAATTCGGCCATACATTTAATATTATGTGGTTGCCCATATTTTCTGCAAGCTGGTGCATCATCTCAGAGAGCAGCATTCAGCGTTCAGCTAAAAGAAAGAAAAAAAGAGGATAGAGTAGAGAAGGGGGGTTAGAGAGTAAAGTTCAGAAGAGGCAAGAACAAGCACAGGGGGGACTAGGGAGGGCAGGGGAAGTAGAGGTGTCTCTCTGGTCGAGTACCAGGGGATTATTCCAACCTATGGATCATGCAGCGTCATGGCCGTTCACACCACAGGCAGTGTGGCAGCTTCCCTAAGCCAGTCATTCCTACACAGTTTACGCATTTAGCCCAGCATATAGCAACCCGCCTCTTGGCCAGCAGCAGCATCATGACTGCCAGTCTCCTGATGGCTGCCGGAAGGTCCTGGACATAACCTCGCAAAGCAAGAAGTGGGGAGCACTCCAACTGTTCTCCAACATTTCACCCAGTGCCTCAAAAAATACTCCCAGGCCAAGTGTATAAAGGAGGCCTTGGGCATTCCACACCGCACACACCTCACATCTGCACTCAATCCCGCTTTGCACAGACACAAAGGAGTCCTTTATAACTGACGCAGGAATTTAAAATGAATTAGCCGCATTCAATAATTGGGTGATTTTTTTTTGATTGAGCACAGCAGTAGGCCCAGATCACTTCTTCGAACGGAGTACCCAGACATGCCTCCCACTCGCGCTGAGTGGGGGGCACGCAAACTGGAGACTCGTGCTGCTTGTCAGAGTATATATGTGAGATGAGTTTGCGGGGCAAAGGATTAGTTAAGAACGCTTCCAGGACTTGGAACGTTGGGGGTGCAATCAGGAACAAAGGATACTGGGCTCCAAGTGCAGCCCACAATTGAAAGTAGGTCATCCTATCAAAGAGTCCAGTCCTGTCCTTTCCAGCAACTAGGTAAATAAAAATGCCTTCCGGGAAAGCGCATCTAAATGTATGTATATGGAGCTTGCACAAACATTGCCAGAACCTGCCTCAGTCGTAAAAGGCAGCACTGGGTGCCTAGTGAGCGGGACCAACGGTGCAAACATGGCATCCAAACATCCTCTATGGTGGAGCTGCTGCCACGCCCACATCGTACATCCCACGGTGTCAATCCCAGGCCGTGGGCGGTGCTGCGTGTGGAACAATACTATGTGGAGTGGAACCGGCAGGCCCGGACTGGCCGTTGCGGGCACCGGGCAATTCCCCGGTGCGCCGCCGGGGTGGGGGCCGTTTTTGTTACAGGGACGTTTTTGCAGCATAGCTGCAAAATCGGCCCTGTAACAAAATCGACCGAAAACCGGCCCCAGCAAAGAGATGGTCGCACCCCCAGGGGGCCGGCCGAGCACTTTGCCAGGGCCGGTTTTGGTTCTCAGTCCGGCCCTGGGAACCGGGTCCGCTTGGTCGCTCTCATGAGCAGTATGTGCATTGAAAAGGGTTGGGTAGGTCCAGTGGAACTCAAATTGGGCCTGCACGCAACAATGATGCAATTCCGTGCCGGGCACCCCAACCCCCCTGCTCAAAAGGGAGAGTGAGGGCTTCCCAGGTTACCCAAGGTGGATGTATGATTGTACAACTACTGCCTATACCACGAATTCCTAAACCACGAAGGCTAAACAACGAGTAAAGCCTAACAACTTCATTTTTAACAACGATTTCCTCAACCACGAAAAAAACCACCTCGTTACCGGCCAATAGATGGCGCTATTGATTTTATTTTCCCTCCTTAAATGTCCTTCTCAAGAGTGTATGTGCTCCTATTAAAATGTATTCATAACCTTCACTCGTAGTTCATATTTTGCATTGTTTTTCAGCTGTGAAGTGGATGGAGATGTGAGTCATAAAATCTGCTTTTTCCCCACTCAAAGCTAGCGCAGGCACATTTGCAAAGTAGGAGTTGGATTTCTTCGGCTGGCAATAATATTCTTCATTTATTTAACCACCCACTTTTAATATTCTACTCCTTAAAAATGTTTTTTTAAGTTTAAAAAAAAACATTTGTTCTAAGGAATGACCTACCTTTGATTGTCAGCGAATTCTATATTCTCTTTTTTTATTTAGTACATCCGAGCTGGATAAAACCATACTATTTCCCAAAACTCTTTTTATATCGCCAGCCAGGGTGCAGACGAAACGATAATGCTAACATTATCATTAAACGACGCCAATCTCTACATTCAATTCAAACCTATTCTTTTCGTCAAAGGATGAATTTTGATTTGGCGGAGATGAGTGACGTATCTCTCCAACAATAGAGACAAGTTGGGGGAAGGAGAAGAGTGACATTATACTACATCACTGGCCAATCAAAATGCAGGAAAGGTGAATGGGATGTGCCTAACATTATACAGATGACGCACCTGACATTTTTCCAGGACTTCATGGTTCCGGTCTTCGTGGTTCGTCATGGTTCGTTGTAAAGACATCGTGGAAAACGTAAGTCGTTGTTGAGACTTCGTTGTTTAGGATGTTCCCCACCCGAGGTTGCCCACCTGCCCATGAGAGGGAGATCAGGTTTGAACGCAGCCTCCTCTTGAATTTGGAGGTGAGGGGGAATGGGACATTCACAAAGACGTAAAGGAATTTTGGAAGAATCACCATCTTAGCAATGATGATCCAGGCAGCCAAGGAGAGAGGGAGCGCTCTCCAGTGGGTAGTCTGCTTTCCAGCCACTCCATGAGCTTACCACAATTGCATCTCCACAGTTCCTCATGGTCCCTGCTAATCCAGATACCGAGGTATTTCACTGGAGAGGTCACCCATTTAAGAAGGAATTCGGACTGAAATATAACCGTGGTGGACGTGAATTGGAAAATTATTGACTTCCCCAAGTTGACACCAACGCCAGACAGTCTCCCGAATCTGGTGATTTCCCATATAAAGGGGTGAAGATTGTTCTCCGGGTGATTGACATAAAGAGTCACTTCATCCGCATACATGGACTCCAATATAACCCTAGGTGGGAAGTCGAGCCCCCTCTGGGCGTGATGCTGCCGCAGTCTGACCGCCAAAAGCTCCATCGCTATAGCAAAGTGGAGGGGATGAATGCTGGCACCCCTGCCTTGTACTTCGGGCTAACGCAATCGGGGGAGATATCGTGCCATTAACTTGCAACCTGGCAGCCGGAGAAGTGTATGGAGAAAAGCAGGGCTCACGATGATATGGGTCAATAGGGAGAACAGATAAGGCCACTCTAGAAAATCAAATGCCTTAGTTGCATTAAAAAATACGGCAGCGGGAGGGAGGGAGGGACCCACCCCCTGAATTACTGCAAAGAGAGTGCGGAGGTTGTGAGAAGTGCTCCAGCCAGGCACCAAGCCGCTTTGGTCGGGCCTGAGTTTCGTGGGGAGCAGCGGAAGTAGCCGCGTAGCTGATAACTGAGCAAGGATCTCACTATCCGAATTGATCATCGACAGTATCCTGTAACAGTCCCAGAGGAGCGGATCCTTGTCCGGCTTAAGAATGGTCACTTTCAGCACTTCGCGAAGGGATGGGGGAACACGCCTTATTCAAGTGAGTCCTCATACATGTTGAGGAGGTGAGGTACAAGAAGCGGGGTAAACTCCTTGTAGAAAGCAGGGGGCAATCCGTCCAGTCCCAGCACCTTGTCCCCCGGCATGGCTCGGATTACCCAGATCACCTCGTCTTCTGTGTAAGGCTCGTCCAGATACTTCCGGTGCTCATCGCTGAGCCATACTAATTCTGAGGAGTCAAAAAGGGAAGCAGGTCAGGGAGAGCCTCCAACTGCCACGCAGCATAAAGCGGAGAGTAATAATCAGCTTGAACCGTGCTGGCCTGGCCACAACTGCCACCTCATCTGTGCGAAGCTCGCCAATGTAATCATTTGCACAAGGCTTTTTAAAGAGACCCACCAGGGTTTTGCCAGCCCAGTCGCCTTCGCCGTACTGACAGTACGGCCCAAGTAATGCGTTTCTCTGTGCTCTATCTTGACCTTAATCTGCCCGAGCACCGTAAACTGATATAACGTGATAAATTCCGACTCGAGCAAGCGTATCTCCCTTTCCAGCCACTGCAGATCATTCCTTAGTGAAGCAAAATGCTCGTCTGCGAGGCGATACACTTCCCCCTGATGACAATCTTAAACGCTTCCCATAACGTGGATGGGGAGCTCACCAAGCTGACATTAGTATCAAAGAAGTCCTGTATAACGAACCCTACTGGAACACCTGTTCCCGAAGAGCACCAGCAAGGAGTCTCCAGGTGAAGGTTCTATTCCTTACATCCGGCAGTTGAAATTCTAATAGAACTAGGGCATGGTCCGTGAGCGTTTGGGAGAGATGAGTACAGTGTCTTACCCAAGTGTCCGCGTCTCAGGAGTCAAACCAATAATCGATTCGGGACCAAGTGGGGCCCACAGAGGAAGTGCAGGTACCCTCCCAGCCAAGCTGATGAGTGCAACATCAAATATCTATCAGATCGCGGTCGTCCATAAGGGTCTGAAATTGCGCCACTGCATGGGGATGAGGCAGATGAGAACCGCTCGATCTGTCAAGGTCTGGGTTAAGAATTACATTAAAGTCACCTCCCCAGAGAACCCCCCTGGGGCCTAGGGAGTCCGCTAACCTCTACACCTCCCTGAAAAATTAGGGCTCGTCTGTATTAGGGCCATATACACACCAACGTATGACACCCTTGGGGATCGCATATCGCAGTGCGTGTGTGCCAAGGGAGGCCCTTTTTGAAGATATTAGCTGTGTCCCTAGCATAATTGGAGTAGCCTGATTTAAACTTTTCGCCCATCCATCCCGCTCGCAAGCACAAACAACTGGTATCAATGAGATGCAGCTCCTGCAAAAAGCATATGTCCACCCCATACCGGTTGAGGAGTGCCGCTACCAATCACATATTTCTGCCATCATTCAGACCCCTCACTTTCCAAGTTACAGCTTTGAGGGCATAAGCCCCGTCAGAAGTTAGTCATCACTCCATCCCCATGCATACATGCGTGCCATTTGAAGAGAAGGGACCAGCAATAGTGCACTCTGAACTAAAGAGGTGGAGCAGAAGGAAGGGGAAAAAAGAGGCATACAAGAAGAAAAACAACCCTGCAAACAATTCACCAACAACATAAACACCCCACCCCCACCCACTTCATCCTCGCAACATGGCTGGAGAGCATCTACCCCACCCGTACAAGGCCAACCAAGGCCAACAGCCAAATAAAACATGGGACTCATCACAGAAGGTAGAGCCAGGGGGCTCAGCGTAGCCCAACAACAAAGAGGTAGCTGGAAAAAGGCACCCAAAGGGCAATGCATCCAAGCAGTCAGGTAGCCCATTCCAGCAGTCTCACATGCTCAGAGGGTCTCCAAATCCACAAGGTCCAGGGTGTGCCGGGTATAAGAGTCTCCAGGGACGAGTGCGCATATCCCAGCCTTTCTAAACTGACTCAGTCATTTTCATTGAGAGGGTCTTCCACCACTTGATCCCCATTCGCGGGACCCTCTGGTCTCGCATGCTTGAGGGAGCATGCAAACTTGGAAGCAAGCTTGGGATCTGTGAAGAAGGATGTCTTGCCAGAGTGAAAGATTCGATGGTTCGCTGGGTAAAGCAAGGAATACTTGATATCCTGTTGCTGCAGCAGTCTCTTGACAGGCACGACTTCACGGTGAGCAGCCTGAACAGGCAAGATTCAATCAGGAAACTAGCATTGGTATAGCCAATAGGTCTCAGTTTTGGGACCTTATAAGTATTTGGTTATGCAGTACTATATCCTTGGTGCAACAACATCAAGTGTTGATTGGCTAAACACTTATAAAGTCCCAAAGGCGAAACCTATTGACTATGCCAATGCTTGTTAACATCAGCAGCCTATTCTCCCCTAGTACATCACCCGTACGGATGTATGACGTTACAACGCATACTTTTACCACGCATACCTTTACAACGTGGTTTTTACATCGCAAACCTTTACAACGCATAGCGCTTAGAGGTGCTGGATAGTGGTAAGTATAATTTTCTATTCCAACTCCAGTCCCCGTGGACACTAGGGAAGGTGTTGGATAGAAAATTAAACTTATTCCCTATCCTAGAGCGCCCCCCAGCGCAATGCGTTGTAATGGTGTGCATGGTAATGCCTGCGTTGTAATGGTAGTGCGTTGTAAAAATTTCGTTGTAAACGTTGTTCACCCACCCGTACTGTTGCAGGGATTCTGCTCCTAAACAGAACTGTGCACAGACACTTAAGACCTTAGTAAATTAGGATGTGCAAAAACACACCTCAGTACCCAACATCCCCTACCAGACTAGCATCAGTGTCACATTGGCTCTTTGTCCTATAGCAAAAATACCAATGATTAGACAACCCAGAACAAGCGACTTAGGTTACCTCAGGCAATGTGGAAAACAAGAACACTCTTTTCTTATACTCTCATACCCGTCCAAAACATGGAGTAAAAGGAGACACGAGCAAGTTTGAAATATTTATTTCTAACGCGGTGATCTCATGCGCAGCACCTTAGCTAATATAAGCAGACATATTATTAGAAACAAGATTGTCAGCATAGTTACTATTCCATACAATACAAAGGGAGAAAGCATGTTATAATGCTAAATGGAAACAGGTTTAAAATATACCTATATTTCACCCTCCCTTTCTAGTAGGTTATTTTATATCTACAGAAGGTCTCTTTAGGCTTACATAGGCGGCCCCATGCCTCTGGTATTAGCAGAAGTGGATCACATCAAAATTCTGCACAAGCTCTCAGCATACGAATGTTCTCCAAGTGTGTGTTATCATGCCTACGCAGTGCATTATTAAAGGCGCCAATATCAGAGGTAGCCACAGCTGCATATGTGTTATGGCTAGAACATGTACTGATCAGTTAGAACAACAGCTACAGTGTCTAACAGAACCTTGACGGTCTTGGCGCTCACTGTATAGACAGAACTAACGAAGCAGCTTAGAAATGCAGCAAAACAAGTTATTCTCATGTGAAGCAAAATACTCAGTTTTCTCTAAACAATAGCGCAAGTGCGTGTCATGTGCAAAGCAGAGCAGGAAAGTAAAAATGGTGTTTAAACTTATAATAAGCCAAGGCCAACTTAACACCGTGTAAATGTACGGCTCATCCCCACTACACCCTCCCTTAACAGGAGCACGTGCAAGCAGTGGGGGCAAATCAGGAACGCAGAGTTCAAGTACGAGAGCCAGAGTCAAGTTCAAATTTGCCACAACGGGAAAATACACAAATGTAATATATTCTTCTTGATTAATCATAAATCGAAGGGAATGAGAGAAAAAAAATTCCCTGTTCAAAACATGACGTCAGTCGTGGAAGAGAGAGAAAAGAAAAAATGTCTCACTCCAACAGCGTGTATGCACCATATGTTGCAACAGCCTCCAGGAGGAAGTCATTATTCTCATTCAAGTCATTGTTCTCATCCGAAAACATTTCAGCCATCCAATTCAATAATGGGAATGAACATACATGTTCCTCAATAACCAGAGCCTCTAGTACCATCAGAGGACAACTCGGGTTTTCTTCAATATAACTGCGTGCCAAAAAGTCATGCGCCGCTGCAAAAACATTCCAACGCCCCAAAACTCCATGCATCACTGCAATGGCCATAATCCCGTCGCCAGAACAAAGCAATTCATGACCAACTAAGGGGCTCATCAGTTGATCATAATCCGCCTTGGGGGACACCGTATTGCAGAGATACAAATCCAGGGCCCAGTCAGAATCGCAGCTCAGGCAATGAAAGACAGGCTGGACGTATGTGAAAAAGGAAGATCGAAACGACAATCCATAAGCCGCACTCAAGGTAGCCAGAGGCAGCGCTCCATAATAGCTAAGGATTCGGTTGCAGAGCAGCAACAGTCGGGATACATTGTCATGTGCCACAGGATGCACATCCATTTTTAAACAAACAAATTAATAGAAGCACACCGGCAACCAAGGCGAGCATCAAGGGAAATCCACCAAGGAGGCTGGAAAAAATCAAATGAAAAAATGCCGGGATCACACCAAATATAGTTTGAAAAGAAGTCACAAGGCCACCACTAACTTCTTTAGAAAAGTGAGCCAGCCCCGTGGTCGAGGAAGTATTAAAGATAGTGAGAATTAACTCCCCAAAATGCAGGGGCAAATCCGTATTTAATAAAACATGTACTTCTGTGCGGGTGTTGGCCACGTGAAGGACAAATGTTTCACGAGCAGAGGGCAACCTCTTTCTGGGACAATAGAGCTCTTTTTCGACTCATCTTGTTGAACTCTGCCTTCAAGGTCGGAATCGACAGCCTGGCTGGAAACATCCAGCTTCCCATGTGGAGGAGGAAACAGGACGTTTTTACAACAAACTACTCTTTGGGAAACCGTAACCACATAAGGAATTCCAGATAACATCTCACAACAGTCTTCATTATTTAAAAGTAAATAACTACAGTTTGCTAGTAATGTGAATGTCTGTGTGACAGCAGGTGTAGGTGTGCCTTTTAAAACACAGGCCAAATTAGGCGCGTTCTGATTACACAAGCCATGTAATTGGATATTCCTACAGACTAATGAGTGATCAGGTGTCGTTGTGCAATCCTCACCATTTAAATAAACTTCTTTACCCTCCCTCAGGCATCTGTATGTAAATGGGAGTGACCAAGCTTCATGGAGATAAGCGCTGCCTAGAGGTTCATATCTGCCCATGGCATATATTTCATGCAAGCCTCAAATATGAACAGAGTGAAAGGGAGTGTGATTAACCCATGAACAAGCCACACAGCAGAATTGTATTCGGCCACAGAAAATGGTAAAGGTTCTAACTTTTCAATATGTAGCATAGAAAACGTTGCATCTTTCATCGACATTAACTGTTGCTTTTCAGTCAAATTAAAAGGAGCAAATAAGGAGGACGTGTTCATGTAGTCCCAAGGCACTCGACCAGCTTTTAACGTTTGCACAGTCCACGCAAACTGCATGAAGGAACGCAGTTGATTTTGTCCATGATACAAAACAGACACATCCTCCTGCACAATATCAACAACGGATGAAACAATATTATCTAATGTGTAAATATGGGAAGAAAGTGTGATAATGCTATTATCTACAACTGCAAGTACTTTTTCTAAATTAGCCTGATCAATAGCTCTTAACCGTGACAGCCTCAATCTGAGACAGCTTCCAAACTTAATTGTAAACAGCATACATCCATCTTTTGGATCTGCCAGCTGCAGGACCTTTCACACAGTCATTCAGATCAACATTGTCAGTCAGTTTAGACAAATGAAGCTTAACTGACTATAACGTGGAGTGTTTGAGCCAATTCTGACGCAGCTTGCCTACTGAATAGGTAGTGACGGAATGGTCACTCTCAAATCGGTGATCCACTCTAACCTGAGTATACCCAGTGGACAAACACAGAAAATGATGTTGACAGGAATCAGCACATTTGTGCCAAAGCAACCAACCCTGAGGATCCAAACTGGAAATGTTAAATGAAGAATTCAGCATCGTGCTCTGTAATTATCTAATGGATATACTAGTATAATTCTCCCAGCCGGGATACTCTTCTAATTCAGGAAAAGATGGTGCATTCAATTTTTTAGTAGCAGCCAATCCGAAGCAGGTGGTCTGTGAAATATTCTAATTCAAAAACAACATATGGTTCGGGATGAGACATGCACGATGCAAAGCCTCTGTGCCTTGCACTTGCCAAGCTTTAGAACCACAAACAGATTTAAGATCAATGGTATCTTTCCACAGTTCATAGCCCCCAATAGCCAATTGGTCAAGAAAGGATTTAGAATATGATAATTTAGAGTGGGTAAGTATAACTTAGGAAGAGGACTTTTCCGTTAACCTAAAATAAAACGCCTTAGGATTTGACTGATTGAAATCGGTACAATATGTGAATCTCTTCAGAAGAGCACTGGAGCTGCCCTCAACAGGAGCAGGACAATGTCCCCACTGGGTATAATTAACCATATTTCTTCTTGTGATTGCCTTGTGCAGGTAGTGATTTCCAAAGTGTTGGTTACAATACAAATCACCGTAGTTAGCAGAATCAAAATATAAATCCTCAGCATCAAAGGCAGCATAGTATTTCAAATCTGAAAATAAAGCCTCTACGGCTTGAACATCCCAATCATCAGAACGTATATTTTGTTTAATCACATCCCCCATAGAAACTCTTAGTACATTAGGGTCATTTATAACCTCTGTGGGACCATGTATTTGAAATTTAACAGCGTCCCAAACAATCCCATCTAAAACGGGCCAAGCACTAATATTAACAAAGGCCAAGTCTCTCTTTATTCTGTGGGATGAGGAGTGGGGTGCCAATGTTCCATTAATTGGTCGAATAACTGTTCTTTCCTCAACATAGTGTCCATTCACAAGACGGAAAAAATACACCACAAATCCAATTGACATGAAGAAAAAAATTGAAAAAAGCACCAACCAGACGTAAGTCCAAGAGGTAATCAAAAATGTTTTTTTAAACCATCAAAAATAGAAAATTTTGAAGGGGACTTCGATGTGGTAGTGCGAGTGTCAAAAGAAAATCTGGACTCATTGGCCACACAGGTCTGTAAATCGGGCATCGATAAGTCAGTGGGGTAAGTAAATTCAGTATCATCAAGATGGGCATCAGGTACGGTATTCAAAAAAGGACTTGAAATAGCAGGCATCTCTAAAGCAATATCAGGCAAGTTCCTAGGTGCCGGAGCCAAAACAGCATTCCTCAGCATTGCCGGACAGGAGACCGCAGGTGTCATACTAAGAAGAATCAGCCACTCTGTGTAGTTTGACATTGTCAATGGAGATGTACCTTTTTTCTTTATGACCTGGTAGTGGTGGTAAAATGACTGTTCTTGTGCTTTACACGCCCAGTACAGGAACAGGAGCTCGATACGAGGGGCCAAATTCTTTCTTGTTCTCGATCTTCTCTTGGACCAGTTCTCCAACTCGGGGTAGCCAGCCAACTACCGGGATCTGGAACGCAGCATCAGATGTGGAGGGCAAGTGTTCCTTTGCAAGACTGTCTCTTGTCTCTTGTAGATTCTGTAAAACATGACAATGTTCATCTACGTCAAAGGGGGCCGCAGCCGCCACCTGGTCTAGACCTTCAAGGTCCGGGACGAACATTTTGATACCAAAGAGCATTTTGTATGGGGTTTGCCCACCCAGAGACCTTCTAGGGAGATTATTAAGTGCACTTTGTACGCTATTGAGATGGGCTAGCTAGTTCCTGCCAGTACCTATAACCCTGGCTGTCAAAGACTGCTTTAAATCACAGTTAATTCTCTCCACAACACTGTTGCCCTCAGGCCGGTATGGAGACGAAAATTTGACTTGGACCCCCAATGAACTCATGGCATCCTTGTACGCCTAAGAGGCGAACGCTGGACCCTGGTCCGAATGGAAGGTGCCACAGGCAAAAATTCCCACAAAGACACGCAAGTCTCTTATGACAGTTCGCGAATCAGCGCTGCGGTGTGGCCAGACCCAAACAAACAGTGTGCAAGAATCAACTGCAACTAAGATATACTTATACGCAGTATCAGAAGATAAAGGACCGCAGTGATCTAAACAAACACACCCAAGTGGTTTATTAGATATGTACAACTGTGTCTGGGGCGGATGTGCAGCAGTCGAAGGCTTGATCTGCTGACAGATGTCACTTTGAAGGACATAATCACGCGTCTGTTTGTACAGTCCCCGCCACCAGAAACGTTGTTGTAGATGAGATACTATAGCCGAAACGCCCGCATGCGCACCATCGTGGGCAGCTGGATTTAGTGAGGGCCTGCGGTCTGCGTTGGGAATCAATCTGTCACCAACATCTGAAAATTTCACATAAGGAACGTTATCAGGACTTAAGTGATAAGAGTACTTTGAAAGAAATCCAGTAGGATATTTACTTCCGTTCTCAGTAGCGGCAATTGCTGCCAAGATGTCATCATCAATCTTACTTTTCGAATGTGTAACTGCTGCAACCAAATATGCCGCTACTGCTGACTTTGCGGCCTCATCGGCCAAACTATTGCCAACAGCATGAACTCCCACACGCTGATAACCGAGAGTATGAATTACATACACAAGAGGCAATCGCTCTTTCAGTTCAGCCACTCAGACCCAAATCATTTTATGTTTTATTGTGCTACCCTTGGAGTCTCGATAATCATTTTGACTCCAAAAGAACAAATTGTCATTGTAAGACTGGACACAGTAATAAGAGTCACTCACAATAAGAGTAGTCACACCAGGATCTGCGTACTCCAATGCAAGAGGAAGAGCACGGAGCTCTGCCAATTGGGTGGTACAGTCCCCTAATGTCTGTGTATACACAACATCGGCCTTGAACTCTCCATTTACCATAGTACCGACCACAATTGCGCAGGCTGAGGCATATGCGTGCTTAGACCCATGCGGGACTTTTGCAGAACCGTCAGTGTAAATGATACAATGTAAATCCTATAAAGGACGCATAGTCAAAGGAGCAGGATGAACAAATTCATACTGTAAACACTCCTGCGACTGCGAGGAGGCATCAAAAACAAATGTGACATCCGGAGATGTCAATGATGTTGCCCACTGTATCCACCGGGGGTGCAAAGCTTTAGAATTTGGTACACTGGCTTTCTTCACTGCTTCCAGGGCAGGATATGGGGTAACAACCAGCATGCGTTTTCCCTGCAACAGTGCTCGTTCCTTAAAATCGCCATTTGCACTGCTGTCAAAACTTTTTCCACAGTGGAAAACCGCATTTCAGCCGAAGTGTACAAGTGTGACCTGTAAGCTATAGGTACTGTGTCACCTTCGTTAAAAGTAAGGTATGTGAAGTCCACCGCCCCAGGGACAATTCTTATCACCAGGTTGGTGCGGTTATCACAAGTCAATAAGAATTTAGATTCCAGAACATCAGCCTGCAAAGATAGCAAAAGGGCTGAATGTTCAGGCAGCCAGCACGATTTGGTAAAAGTAGGTTGTATCAAAGCATACAGTAGCTTGATACGCTGGGAATATTCGGGAATGTAAGTACGCCCGAAATTAAAAAATCCCAGCAAGGACTGTAATTTTTTTAGAGTTGTTTGGAGCGCGTATCTGTGCTCATTTCTCCAAGAAGTGAGGAGCTAATCCTTTACCTTCATTATTGAGCTCGTAGCCCACGAACAACACTGTGTACTCTGCAATGTGAGACTTTGCAAAGTTGAATTCGTATCCGAAGTCCGCAAAACAACAAATTATGTGGTCAACGTGACACAGATGTGCCCATATTTTGTCATCTGTGAGATAAATGTCATCCACATACGAACACGCATCCGGGTCAACTCCCTCCAAAAGAGAGACTATACGGGCAGCAAACACACCTGGACTATTCTTATAGCCCATGGCCAAGCGTCTAAATTGGCGTTGTTTACCACCGCTGGTAAAACTGGTCCATTGGGAACTTAGACCAGACAAGTTGTGGGCAAAAAAAACGAGTGTGGTTTTAAACCTTTTTCGCACAAGACCATCCACCAAAGCAGAGCCGTGGGTATTCTGTATTGCACAGGTATGGCAATGCGAGTTTAAATGCCGGTAATCCAATACTAAACGTTATGAACCGTCAGGTTTGGTCACAGTAAAAAGCAGGTTATTCATCGGAGACGGATCACTGACATAATATCGACAGTCAAAATATGAACTTGCCAAAATATCGAGGTAAAAATATAGAATGCCAAAATATCGACTTCCTATCTACAAAACAGGTAAGTACAAAAATATCGACTCCAAAATATCGATAGGAAAAAATATAGACAGTCAAAATATCGAATTTTTTAAATATCTTAAAAGTAATTTAAAACTAATATAATAATAAATACAATTAATTTAAACATACTTAAAATACTTAAATAAACTTAAAATTAATAAATAATTATTTTAACTTTAAAAAATAATATTAATTTAATGTTATCACATATATATATTTATATATATACATATTATTAACAAAACATATACAATATTTTTTCCGTAGGATAGCGAGAGGGTTAAATTTACTATTCCCACTCCAGAGAGTGCAACAGTAGAGAAAGCGTTGGATAGCGTAGAGGTAAAAATGACTGTTCCCACTCCAGAGAGCGCAACAGTAGGGAAAGCGTTGGATAGCGTAGGGTAAAAATTACTATTCCCACTCCAGTGAGCGCAACAGTAGGGAAAGCCTTGGATAGCATAGGGGTAAAAATTACTATTCCCACTCCAGTGAGTGCAAATGTAGGGAAAGCGTTGGATAGCGTAGGGGTAGAAATTACTATTCCCACTCCAGAGAGTGCAACAGTAGGGAAAGAGTTGGATAGCATAGGGGTAAAAATTACTATTCCAACTCCAGAGAGCGCTACAGTAGGGAAAGCGTTGGATAGCATAGGGATAAAAATTACTATTCCAACTCCAGAGTGTGCAACAGTAGGGTAAGCATTGGATAGCGTAGGGGTAAAAATTAGTATTCCCACTCCAGTGAGCGCAACAGTAGGGAAAGCGTTGGATAGCGAGGGGTAAAAATTACTATTCCAACTCCAGAGAGCGCAACAGTAGGGCAAGCGTTGGATGGTGGGAGGGTAAAAACTTACTATTCCCACTCCAGAGAGTGCAACAGTAGGGAAAGAGTTGGATAGCATAGGGGTAAAAATTACTATTCCAACTCCAGAGAGCGCTACAGTAGGGAAAGCATTGGATAGCATAGGGATAGAAATTACTATTCCAACTCCAGAGTGTGCAACAGTAGGGTAAGCATTGGATAGCGTAGGGGTAAAAATTAGTATTCCCACTCCAGTGAGCGCAACAGTAGGGCAAGCGTTGGATGGTGGGAGGGTAAAAATTACTATTCCCACTCCAGAGAGTGCAACAGTAGGGAAAGGATTGGATAGCGTAGCGGTATAAATTACTATTCCCACTCCAGAGAGCGCAACAGTAGGGAAAGCGTTGGATACCGTAAAGGTAAAAATTACTATTCCCACTCCAGAGAGCGCAACAGTAGGGAAAGCGTTGGATAGCGTAGGGATAAAAATTACTATTCCAACTCAAGAGAGCGCAACAGTAGGGAAAGTGTTGGATAGAGTAGGGGTAAAAATTACTATTCCCACTCCAGTGAGTGCAACAGTAGGGAAAGCGTTGGATAGTGTAGGGGTAAAATTACTATTCCCACTCCAGTGAGCGCAACAGTAGGGAAAGCGTTGGATAGCGTGGGGGTAAAAATTACTATTCAAACTCCAGAGGGCGCAACAGTAGGGCAAGCGTTGGATAGTGGTAGGGTAAAAATGACTATTCCCACTCCAGAGAGTACAACAGTAGGGAAAGGATTGGATAGTGTAGGGGTAAAAATTACTACTCCTACTCCACAGAGCGCAACAGTAGGGAAAGCGTTGGATAGCGTAGGGTTAAAATTACTATTCCGACTCCAGTGAGTGCAACAGTAGGGAAAGCATTGGATAGCGTAGGGGTATAAATTACTATTCCTACTCCAGAGAGTGAAACAGTAGGGAAAGCGTTGGATAGCGTAAGGTTAGATATTACTATTCCCACTCCAGTGAGTGCAATAGTAGAGAAAGTAAATGCTTCATATGTAAATATAAATAACATAAATATTAATACCAATTACAAATTAATTAAAATAATTTTCTATTTTATAAAATATATTAATTGATCAATTAAAATGAATTACCAATTATATTTAAATTAATTACCAATTAATAATTAATTAACAATTAATTTAAAATAAATACCAATGAATTCAATTACATATTTAATTAATTATCATTAAATGACTTCTCACCCTATTCCCTTATAAACCCACAACCAGCTACAGAAAATAAATTAGTAAAATTAACATATTAATTAATTAATCAATTAAAATTAATTACCAATTATAATTTAATTAATTACCAAATAATAATTAATTTACAATTAATTCTAAATAAATACCAATAAATAAAATAACATATTTAATTAATTATAATTAAATTACTTCCCACCCTATTCCCCTATAAACCCACAACCCGCTACAGAAAATAAATTACTAAAATTAACATATTAATTAATTAATCAATTAAAATTAATTACCAATTATATTTTAATTAATTACCAATTCATAATTAATTAACAAATAATTCTAAATAAATACCAATAAATAAAATAACATATTTAATTAATTATAATTAAATTACTTCCCACCCTATTCCTCTATAAACCCACAACCCGCCACAAAATTATATTACACAAAAATTAAACATTAATATTAACTTACCTTAAATTCGATATTTTTGTTGTCTATATTCTGTCTAGTCGATATTATGTCCATTCTATATTTTTATTTCGATATTATGTCCATTCTATTCGATACTAAAATTTTCTAGTCGATATTTTGGTAGTCTATATTTTGTCTAGTCGATATTATGTCTATTCTATATTTTTTACTCGATATTATGTCTAGTCGATAAAACAAACTCGATATTTTGTCTCTACACCATCGGAGACACACAAGTTTCAATTACTCCTTGATATTCCAATTGTTCAAGGATTTCTGCCACGGAAGCCTTCGCTTCATGCCGCATGAGATATTGAGGTTGAGGCTGTGGCATAGACCGCAAGGGAATCTCGTGTTTGGGGGAGAATTTATCCCAACCACAATGAGTACGGTACAAAGCCGGAGCAAGTGCCTTAGCCCACTCTTCTGCAAAATTCAGCGCATGCTCTTTCGACACTGTGTGCGCGAAACTAGGGAAGATTACCTCCTCCCCTCTCAGAGCCACGAGAAGAAAAGGTGGGGGCCAGTCAGCCTCCGCTAACCAAATATCATAGGTAGTCGTAAGATTTTCCCAAAATACCCCTTTTATGGTACATTGTAAGTCACCTTCAATTAAAAGTTAAATCTCATAAAGCCTGTCAGGGGGAGCTACTCTAGTGTCAGCTGTCTCAACAACAACAAATTTGTCAGTCGCTGTCACCTTCAGTAGTGGACGCATGGCCTCTCGCACTATGGTAATCTCTGCCGCGCTGTCCAACAGCATCAGGGCCCATGTCAGATTCCGAAGCTGTTTTCTCACTATCTGTGGCATGTCTCGCTGTTAAAGCGCCAACTTTCTTTTTCTGAAACTGGGGTCTTTTCTGTGAAGAATCGTCCCGCTTGCCTTTTCCGTCTTTCAGGCGGGGCTGGTCGAGACTCTGCTGGCCACCCTGACCTCTACCGCCGCCTCCACCACTGGACGAGGAGGCCGATGTGTCCTGTAAAGAACGAGGAGAACATTGATCAGGAACCTGAAATCGATCAGGTAACTTTATCGTAGAGCGGTCATGCAAGTTATAAACGTGCTCAGTAGACGCAGGCACCAGTGATGCGGGACGGGACTCCTGTTTCTGTTGCTGTTTACCCTGTTTTTTGTTCTTACTCCAATTCTGCTTCTGAGATTTGGGTTGATCAACCTTATCAGACTTCGGAGCCTGAGTCTGGTTTTTCTCTTTTGTAGAAAAAGGCTTCACACCTAAACTATTAAGGCCTATGGTCTTATAAGCTGCCGTAATAATTCTCGGTAACTGTCGGGGTTTATGGGCATCGGGGACATCGTGCAAGGCATTAGACACCTGAAAGTTAACCGCATCTCCCTTAATGTTAGAAAGGACGAGATCGGAAACTACGTCAAATGTGCCAACGAGTCTCATTCCCAATTCAACCACAGCCTCAGGTCGGTGCTCATCCTGAACATGCTTAATGACCGTCGGAAGGACAGCCATTGACGGAGTGCCGAAGCACCTCGTGTACACTGCCACAAAAAATCGACCCCATGATTCGCAGTCACCGGCTTCCGGTACCAAGTCCTTGGGTAAACTAATCGTAAGAATCCTGTGTTTTTCTACGGGACTCAAATTAGGAAAAACTGCCTCCAGCTGGTCAAACTTCTCGGCAAGCCAAAAAGGCATATCATCCTTATCTTGGGGTCGCTTGCCCATAACCGCATTAACCATCACAGGACTAAGCTTCATTCTGCTCGGTTCAGCTGGAAGCGCCGCAACACCAGGGGCCCCGCGCTGGAAATTGCGGGTAATATATTGGACTAGGGCCCTGATAGCCCCTATTGCGGATTTATATAGAAGCCTCAAGTCAGCAACGGGGGACAGCCCCCGCACGAGGATGCGGGGTAAATCTAGCCAGAACAGGCCAAGAAGCACCTGGAATGGACAAAGGAACTAATCTAATCACCGTTAAACTGTGGGGAAGGGCGCCATTAAACCAAACACGGTGCTGCCATGCAGAAATCGAAACTTCCTGTGTCCCATAAGGAATATATTCCACGGGCACTGCTGTGTGAGCATAAGTGTGAAACACCTGAGTAGAAAATCTCATAAGGGTATGCTACTTCAGCACTCACTACCAAAATAACTGCCAGGCCCTCCAAGCCGACATTATAAGCCTGCAAATGGTTGCGGACCGCAATGCGACTATGCTGCGGTATATCAATGTCAGCCATAATGACACAGAAAGTAAAAGTACAATGTAATACTTTGTAGCACAACTGGGTAGTAATTCAAAAGAAAACCATTTTGAAAGATTCAAGCTTGAAAAGACCTATGTAACTATAGGAAGGTTAATCCGTCACCACTGTTAACCGGAAACAATAGTGAAGGGGTTAAGGACTGATAGAAGTACTACTCAAGCGTCATGTATTAAGACCACCATCGTTAGGGCGCCATGTTGCAGGGATTCTGCTCCTACACAGAACTGTGCACAGAGACTTAGGACCTTAGTGAATTAGGGTGTGCCAAAACTCACCTTAGTACCCAACATCCCCTACCAGACTAGCATCAGTGTCACATTGGCTCTTCGTCCTATAGCAAAATACCAATGATTAGACAGCCCAGAACCTGCGACTTAGGTTACCTCAGGCAATGTGGAAAATAAGAACACTCTTTCGTTATACTCTCATACCAGTCCAAAACATGGAGTAAAAGGAGACACAAGCAAGTTTGAAATATTTATTTCTAACGCCGTGATCTCATGCGCAGCACTTTAGCTAATACAAGCAGACATATTATTAGAAACAAGATTGTCAGCATAGTAACTATTCCATAAAATACACAGGGAGAAAGCATGTTATAATGCTAAATGGAAACAGGTTTAAAATATACCTATATTTCACCCTCTCTTGCTAGTAGGTTATTTTATATCTACAGAAGGTCTCTTTAGGCTTACATAGGCGGCCCCATACCACTGGTATTAGCAGAAGTGGATCACATCAAATACTGCACAAGCTCTCAGCATACGAATGTTCTCCAAGTGTTTGTGATCATGCCTACGCAGTACATTATTAAACGCGCCAATATCAGAGGTGGCCACAGCTGCATATGTGTTATGGCTAGAACGTGCGCTGATCAGTTAGAACAACAGCTACAGTTAGAACAACAGCTACAGTGTCTAAGATAAACTTGACGGTCCCGGCGCTCACTGTATAGACAAAACTAACGAAGCAGCTTAAAAATGCAGCAAAACAAGTTATTCTCATGTGAAGTAAAATACTCAGCTTTCTCTAAACAATATCACAAGTGCGTGTCGTGTACAAAGCAGAGCAGGAATGTACAAATGGCGTTTAAACTTATAATAAGCCCATGCCAACTTAACACTGTGTAAATGTACGGCTCATCCCCACTACAGTACCCTAGGGGCGTTTGGGATCACAGGCATGCCCCATGCAGCCGGTCAAGTTAGACTGCAGCACCTGGGCAACTGGCAGAGGAAAGATGAATAGGGATAGATCACATGTACTTTACATTATTCTTGTGTCTGGTTGGAATGGCATGGGTAATGAGGGTGTGTGACCTAAATGGGAAATGTTTTGGTGTCCTGCATGAATAGCAGAATGCACTCCCCCTGATTCCATGAGCTTGTAGAAGCAGTGATGTTTTAAGGCATGGGCAAAGTGGGCTCTGGCCCAGGGGCCCCAGGCTTTCAGGGGGCCCCTTTGGAGACAGCTCTGTACTGCAAAGTGTCTTGCCCTGATGACCTTGAATAATTCTTAAAGAAATTGTTCATTGTTTTAAATACCCAGACATGCGGATTTTGACGAAAGGCTTGTCGCGGCGCTGTCCCTAGGGTGCAATTATTATTCAATCAGCCTAAGGCACCAGTGCTGTGGCACTCACAGTTGAGGTCGAAGTGGATGCTGAAGTCCACGTTAAAATGTGCGGAAGAACGACTTGTGGAAAAAAGTAGGTTTACTCCACCCAAGTACTCACAGTTATTTCACTAACTCATTGAGAAACTCAGCGGGTTTATGTTTTGACATTTATAAAGTGTCATATTAGACTCATATTACTGAATTGAAGCACGGAGAGAGGCATGCAAGGCTTAATGAGCCTGGACTGAAACCCACATGGTGGCTGCGCGCGTGGTAGCACTTTCAAAAGCCACTCACTTAATTTCTTGCAGAGCAGCGCCTGCGCTGGCTCAGCAAGACCTTAAAAAGAGACCTAATTGCCCTGATATCTGAGGTCGTGCTGATCCTGAGTCTTTCGCAGCATGGTGTTGCGGTCCCTGTAGTCTAAGAGTTGTGCAATGATGGGGTGGGCTGTGGCACCGGGGGGGGGGGGGCGGGGCGAGGGACCTGTGGGTGCACTCCACAAAGCACATAGCGGATAGGGCATCACCAAAGAGGGATCGTATTTCTTCAACGAAGTCCTCACAGTTGTTCTGGGATTCCGAGAATGTGCATATTGTTGTGCAGGGACCACACTTCTTGGTCTTTATTTTTGCGTCTGATTACCTCTAGCACCTTCTCCATATGGAGCAGCTTTTCCCAGGTTGCCGCGCCCTCATCCTCCAGCGCAGATGTCCACTGTTTGACCTCTGCCAGGTGCACATCGTGACTCAACACCTTGTCTTGTAGCGGATCCAGACGATCCGACATCGTGTCAATTTTCAAATCGATGGCAGATAAAGAATGTTTCAAATCAGCAAACATCTCACGGATGTTGGGCTCGGGGGCGGAAGCGGCATCAATGGTCACTGCAACTGGGTCTTCCATCGACGAGGTGGTCCCTCTCTGTGTTTTCTGCTGCTCAAATGAGAGTTTAGGTTGCCTCACATCCATCTTACCCATGGCAGGCTGACTGGTCGAGCAAACAGAGAGGGCTGTCTCCTGTGCGGATCCATTCGGTCCCAGGGTGTGCACAGGAAAGCGCTCAGCACAGATGAGTCTCGTGGCCAATGGGCCAAGCCCACCACATACAGCGCCAGTGCCCTTGTTGCAACGCAGAGGGTCCACGCAAGGAGCACTTGACACCTTGTCTCAGTGCGGATCCAGACGATCCGACATCGCATCAATTTTCAAATCAATGGCAGATAAGGAATGTTTCAAATCAGCAAACATCTCACGGATGTTGCGCTCGGGGGCGGAAGTGGCATCTATGGTCACTGCAGCTGGGCCTTCCATAGACGAGGTGGTCCCTCTCTGTGTTTTCCGCTGCTCAAATGAGAGTTTATGTTGCCTCGCATCCATCTTGCCCATGGCAGGCTGACTGGTCGAGCAATCATAGAGGGCTGTCTCCTGTGTGGATCCGTTCGGTCCCAGGGAGTGCACAGGAAAGCGCTCAGCACAGATGAGTCTCGTGGCCAATGGGCCCGGCCCACCACATACAGCGTCAGTGCCCTTGTTGCAACGCAGAGTGTCCACAGCAAGGAGCACCCCGCAGTTGAGGCCTATAACTGTCCTCTAGTGAGCAATGAGTAGGTTGCTTGGAGCAGCGGGGCTTGCCTCGGACCCTTCACCCTCACCTTCACCCATTGCGTTGTTCACTCTCTCCCGGGAAAGCCATCCCCGAAGCACCCGACTGGATAAGAATGTCGCTCCACGCCCCCGGACAGGCAGCACCAAGAGATGGCAAGCTGAGGAGCATGGGCAACGGGTGACAGCGGGGGGTAATCCAGCAGCAGGAAGGTGCCCTTAGAGTCTTACTGGATCCCCCTCTCCAGATTATTGAAGCAAGGGTAGCCCAGCAGCAACAGCCACAGTGCAATGCCTGCTCCTACATACCCACAGGCGCCCAAGTGGAAAGCCAGCGGGGTCCCGGCAGCAGGCAGTCCTGGGCAGGTACAGTTCCCTGGCCCGGGGGGGTGCCATGCTCGCTGACCCTCCAGGTCCGGGTAGGATCCAACAGACATCCAGAGGGGGGCAAGCGATAAAATAGTGCCCCAGGGGGCAGCCATGCAAGGAGGAGAAAAGTCAGCAGGGCCGGCCAGTGTTGGGACGGCGGGGCTCCGACATCCAAAGTACATCATCTACTTGTCCCGATCTATCTCATTCCACCTGGCCGGCAGCCTGAGCCCCACGCACACCACAGCTCCAGTGAGCCTCACCCGTTCTCTGCACCCTCGCAGCAGGTCATGGCAGCTCACCCCCGAAGCGGTAGCCGGGGAGTAGGCCCAGCCGGGCCAAGTCAGGGGCGGGCTCCACAGCTTGATCTGTGCCGTCCAGTCCTCCCAGACCACCCGGATTACTTGGGTCACCTCGTGGCAGTCTCAGCAGCGAAATCCCAGCCGATCTCTCTTCACCTGCGCAGACCGTAGAGTTGAGGAGGTAGTCCTCAACGTAGGCCGCTCCGGGAAGCGCGTTTCACAGGCCCGCAGCGAAGCCTGCTGGCAGGTGTTCTTCTATGAAGCAAGGGGCTCACTCCGGACTCCAATCGCGCCCAACACAGGACCGGCCACCACAGCCTGCAGCCAGGGCGCCGGGGCAACTCGGACTCCTCTTAAGCAGGCTCCGGAGTGCGCTCCACTCAAGCCTGTGACGCCATTTTCATTCCCCGGCGGCCGCAGAGTCAGTGGCCCAGATCAGCCCTGGAAAGCATCAACATGCAGCAAACAGGTATGAGGTGGCAGTTGCTGCAAATTAGAAGCACATGCATGCTTTTACAAGCGCCAATGGGCCCCCGGACTGCAGGATAATTGATGGATTAGCCTTCCAGCCTGCAGAGCCTCACTATGTGGTGGCAATTTTGCAGCCGGAACACTAGTGCCCCCCTAAGATCCCGGGATAGATTTGTGATGTAGAAGACACCCAGAGCTGTAATTGTGTGACCAGTAATTGTGAGAGTCGTGAGACATCATCGACAGAACCCACAGGGAGATAGGGAACGTGTGAGAGAGGGCTTGAGAGAATTGTTTGGGAAGCTAATGCGCAAGGGCAGACCACAGTGATTTGAATGACCAGCGCAGGTCGTGGGTCAGTGTGTGTATGAATGACCTGAGTGAGTGGATCCTATTGATTAGTTATATGACTGTCTAGCCGTTCATGTGATTGTCCAGTCGTTTCCTGGACAGACTGTTGCCAGAGGTAAGGAAGACAATTACTTGCGAGACTGTCTGGTCGTTTCCTGGACAGACAGTCGGTTATGTGACTGTCCGGTTGTTTGGAGGACAATTACTTGATTCTATTAATGAAGTGTGTGAATGTGTAAGGAAGTAGTTGTAAAAGGGGTGTATTGCTGAATTGAGCTGAGGAAGGAGGAGAAGTGACGTCGGAGTGTGCTGCGCTGCGATAGGTTGGTTGCTGTAAAGTCGCACTGGGATTGGGGGATTGTCACCTGGAAGTATAAACTAAAACATCTTGTAAAAGAAAAGGGGTTGATTCAATCATGCAATGTTTTACGGTGTTACATGATCTCTGTAGGGGAGATAGGGGAGTAGTAACTCAATTGGGTGAAGAAGCACCGCCCGAGGGCACACCAGCACATTACATGGCCATGAATGTAGGACTCCATACCATAGTTTGGCTTCAAAGTTACTGAGAAGGAGGGAGATTTGGCTTTTCCAAGTTATAGGTCATTCACATTGGATATATTGAACCAGTTGAGGGCAGTGATGGATTTGCATCCTCCACCCAGAACAACACAGTTTGCAGCTTTAGATCTATGGATAAGATCAGCAGATGCGAGAAAAAGTGACTGAAGTCAGGAAAGAGTGAAAAAGTCAATAAGGGTGTTTCAGGATGCACGATGGGACGCATTGGCGAAAAGATGGAGAGTAGAAACTACCCCTCGCCCCTACCAACGGGCTTCTGGCCTGCCTCATCCCTGGGCACAGTTGCGGCAGCAGATGTTGCTCATAATTTGGGCGTTATGTTTGGCCCAAATCTTCAGCTTGATGCCTTTCTAAATAAGACCATTTCCACATGTACGATGCTGATTCGCAGATTGCGTAAAATTCTTCCCTTGCTTCTGGCGCCAGTTAGACCTGAGGTAGTGCGCAATATCATTCTCAGTAGGCGTGACTACTGTAACGCACTACTCCTGGGCGCCCCAAGCACTTTGATCAGGAAGCTGCAGCGCATACAGAACATGGCAGCTAAGCTTGCCCTCTCTCGGATGCGCTCAGCCTCTTCTTCTTTAGCACTAAAAGATCTCCATTGGCCTACCGGTCCATCAGCGCATTTGTTTTAAGGCGTCTTGTATAGTGTTCAGGGCCCTTCATGGGCAGGGACCTATCATGCTGCAGGAGCTGTTTTCCTGGTACTCAGTGGCTAGACCTCTGCGATCTTCCTCTGCATGTTTGGTGACAGTTCCTAAAATTCAGAGGGTACGGATGGGCGGCCGTTCCTTTAGTTTTACTGCCGCCAAGCTTTGGAACTCCCTTCCCCTATCTTTGAGGAGTCTGAATGAACTTCCCTCCTTTAAAAAAGGGCTGAAGTCCTACCTCTTTCCCAGGATGGTGTAATCCTTTGTAACTGCGCAAAAGTTAGGTAGAGTCAAAGCGCCAGGATACCCTCTGGGTGACAGTCTGCGCTATAAAAGTATGCGATACATACATACATACATACATGATATCTTGAAGGAAAGGATGTTAGCAGAACCTCCACCACCGTATAACTCAACATCGGAGGAGGGAAGACAATCGCTTACAGAAGGGAGAGGAGAATTTCAATTGAGTTCTAGTGCGGGAGCAATGGAAAAGATTTCGACTCAATGAATTGGTTCTGAAGAAAATGGTACAATGAGTAGAATAGGTCCTCTGTTGCGCCAGTGAAAGCTAGTACTGCATTGCCAGCTACTGCAGACACTTTTGGAGGCCATACTGAGTCTAGAACAATCTGTTGTTGGCAGATTCACTTTCTGATTTGAGAATGTAGGAGCCTCCAGTCAGGGGTCCCATGGGAAGAGTGATAGAAGGAGGAACTGGTCAAGGAACTTTAGGGAGTCAGAATATTCCATGGACCATAGTAGAAGGGAGTTGCTGAGGAAACCAGAGCAGGGAAAGTGGAGAGCAAAGCAGTACATCAAGTCAGGGAACAATTAAGGCTGCTATAAAGGACAAGTGCTAGATGTGGTGAGGTTGAAGGCAGAAGCAGATGAAATTATAATTGGAAACTTGCCTTTAGAAAGATTGGAACTTTATGAACAAGGTGAGCTGCTGTTTGTAGCGAAGAATGTGACCCGTAAGGCCAGGAAAGCTCTTGAGAAATTGACAGAGTTAGCACAGAGGTACAATGTAGATTTGTCCAAAACGAAGATGTTGCAGGGAAGTCATAGGCTGAATTATAGTGATCATGAATTGGAAGAGAAAAGAGTCATAGGATTGAAAACACACATTCGAGAATTGATTGTAGGAATACGTGCATGGAGCATGCTTGACAAGTGGGAAGAGAGGTGGTCTAGGAAGAAGAGCGTCAAGAAGGGTATAGGTGATACGCCGCCTCCGGAAAGAGGAACAGCAGGTGTAGAGGCTTACCATTGCAAGAGGTACCAAGCGTAGGGTATGTACATATGCCTTGGAGCAGGGGTGATTTGGCAGCTTTCACAAATGATTTTCATCGGCAGAGGGAAAAACCTGTTGAGTGGTACAAGCAAGTTGACCGCTTCATCAAGATTTCAAAGGTGTTGTGGATTGATTTGAATACATTGTTTGACATTGTAGTACCAAGTGATTTGTGGTCAGCATGTAAAATTGCTGTAGAATGGCCAATGTCAGAACTGGAATGAAATCCTGTTACCCATGGTCCTTTACCCATGGTTATGAAAATGTTTGAGCACATAATCACATGGTTATAGTCAAAGATTTCGCTCTAAGATATTGATTGGGTTAAGATAGATTGAACCACCCAAGAGCCCAAGGACTTAGTTCATGCTTACTGCGAGAAGCTCTTGCAAGCCTTTAAGCAGTATAGTAGACTAGACACCTTAGATTCTAAAGATATGGGACAGTTTGTCTCCGAATTCGTGTTAGGCTGAGACCAGAGATTAGCTTCATGATCCAACAGCATCTGATCTGTTGGTCGAATAAGTCTGTGGACGAATTTCTACGCTATGCTAGATACTGTAGTGGTGAAGTAGACTCAAAACATAAGAAGCTTAAAGATAAGTTGATGCTGGTCCAAATGAGAAATGCAGAAAGAGTAGATTAAGCACAGCCGAGTGGAGGAACATTAGAACAAAGACAGGGAAACAGTCAGAGGGGGGCCGAAAACTTGTCAGGTCAAGGAAGAGGGAAACCTATAGACCCCAAGACCGGAGGATCAGTGGCAGTGGTCCTCCTGGACCTCAGCGCGGCATTCGACACTGTCAACCATCAGGTCCTAGCCCAGCGCCTAGACAACACAGGCATACAAGACAGTGCGCTGAGATGGCTTACATCCTTCCTCTCCCAACGCTCCTTCCAAGTTTGGGAAGGAGAAAGCCGCTCCCCCCGAATCCCCCTCCGGTGTGGAGTGCCACAGGGCTCTTCACTGAGCCCTACGCTTTTCAACGTGTATATGGCCCCACTGGAGGAGCTGGTCGCCCCATTCGGAGTCACGATCGTCAGCTACGCTGACGACACCCAGTTGGTGGTGACTCTCTCACACCCCAAGCTAAAACCCTCCAACCTGCGTGACTGTCTCTCCACCGTCCACCAATGGATGAGCGACTCTGACTTAAAGCTCAACGGGTCAAAAACAGAGATTCTGCTCCTCGGCCACAAAACCTTGAGTCTCCCACCTGACATCTGGCCCGCCTGTATGGGTGACCCCCCCTCCCCCAAAACAGAGGTCAAGAGTCTGGGAGTGCGGCTGGAGACAGACCTCACCTTCAGGACTCAGGCGAGGAAAACTGCCGGCATCTGCTACGGGCTTTTGAGATCATGCAGAAAGGTACTTCCCCTACTACCATTCCAGTCTCGTCTCCTGCTAATTCAAGGTCTAGTGTTAGCAAGGCTAGACTACAGCAACGCCATTTACCTCGGTGCGCCGGAAGCCACCTACCAGATCTTACAAAAAACCCAAAATGCCGCAGCCCGCCTGCTCACAAACACCCCATCAAGAACATCGGCCAAACCAGCGTTGAGAAAACTTCATTGGCTCCCCGTGAGGGAAAGAGTCGCATTCAAGGCCCTCTGCCTAGCCCACAAGACACTGCATAACGCTGGCCCCCCCATTCTGAGCACGTGGATCACCCCTTACAGACCACCGAGAGCGCTCCGGTCTGAACAGGGAAACCTTATCGTTGTCCCTAGGGTGAAGAAAGCCCGCTTTGGCGGTCGCAGATTCTCGGTAAACACGGCCAGAAAATGGAACGCTCTTCCCCCGAACCTTAGAGCGGAACCTAACCTCCTAAGATTTAGGAAGTCCCTCAAAACCCTCCTTTTTCCTTGATCTACTTGAAGTTTCCCTTGCCCCCCCTGTAGGAGTACGAGGTTTCAGCGCTGGGATACTCGAGGGTGACTACGCGCTCTATAAAAACCTAAATAATAATAATAATAATAATAATGTCGGTACTCTGAAAAAGACTATGGCATGTCATTATTTTCACATAATCGGGCATTTCAAGCGTGAGTGTAGGCTGAATCCTGTTATCCAGGTCTAAGATGAGGAGATAGTACAGGTACCTGAGACAGTGACTATCACAGTCTGACCCAGGTCAGTGCAAGGGGGAAACTTAGGACCACAAGTGCAAGTTCCCCAGCCGCCACGAAATCTACAAGCTAAAAACTTATCTGTAAATGCCATTTTTTGAGACTTTCGATGAATTCAATCTAGACCAGTTACAATAACGGTGCCTGAGGGGAGAGGAAGACTGTACCCTTGGAACAGTCTTAGAGGTAGACCAGAGAGGACCGTATATAGAGGCAGATGTTGACGGTCACCCTATCACCTTTCTGATTGATACTGGTGCTACCCGTTCTACTGTTAGGTCAGCAATAGTCCCAAACCTACCCCTCTGGGGGCAAACTATATAAATTGTAGTGGAATAAGAGAATGACTAATCCATTGACAGATGAGATACCTGTGAGAATAGGAACATTTAATGATTGACACCAGTTTGTGGTGTGCAACTCAAGCCCCGTCTGTTTATTGGGTCGTGATCTTTTGTGTAAATTTAACTGTACCATTTACTTCACACCCAAAGGAGTGGAGTTACAGACTAATGATGATGCAATTGCATTTAAACTGGCGAACCAGAATCTCTGCATAGAGATGTTCCCTATGTTGACTGTTGAGAATTTACCACTCGATTTGAGTGATTCTGTCTTTTTGGAGGTATGGGATTTCACAGGGGAAGAGATAGGATTGATCAAGGGAGTTGAGCCAGTTAAGATTCAGGTCAAGCCAAATGCTGAGTTTCTGAGAACGCCCCCATACAACCTGATGCCGGAAATGGTGGCAGGGGCTCAAATCTGTAATTGAGTCCATGATTAAGTAAGGAATTCTGAAAGAGATAATAGGGAGCCCATGTAATTCCCCTATAATGGGACTTAAGAAACTGAGCGGGAAGTTTAGAATCATGCAGGACCATCAAAAGGTCAGCAGATTGTAATTCTGTGTTGTTCTGTGGTACGGAATCCATCAATGATCCTTTTCCTGATACCCTGTGAAGCTGTGTGGTTCACAGTGATCGATTTGTGTCAAACATTTTTCTTGATACCTTTGCACGAGGACAGCCAATTTTTATTTGCTTTCCGTCTGTATTAACATGGTGTTGTATCCCACAATAGTATACAGAGAGTCCATCGATCTTCAATCAGATGTTGAAGAAGAATCTTGAGAGTCTCGTACTACCACAGAATTCAGTTCTCGTGCTGTACATTGATGACCTCTTGATTGCGTCTAAAATGGAAGATGCTTGCAGGATTTATACTGTTGAATTGCTGAATCATCTAGCAGAGAACGGATACAAGGTGTCTCCAAGCAAATTACAGTACTGTTTGTCTGAAGTTCAATATTTGGGTCACTGCATTGAGGCTATCATGAATATGACTCTGCCTACCACGTAGAAGGAAGACAGGATGTTTCTTGGAATGTTTGGGTACTGCCGTCAATAGATATCTAACTTTTTGTTGAAGGCAAAGCCTTTGCAGAAGTTGACACACAAGGATGTATGTGACCCATCAAACTGCATGTCGAACTGGCACAATTTTTCAGAAAACTCAAATTGAAATCGTTCTTTGAAAAACCCACCCCAGAAAGTGACCAACCTCACGAGAACCCCAACATCACGGGTCTCAGAATCAAGTCAACTTTTGTCCCACCACCTTCCACCATCCCTGCCGCAATCTCTACATTTGAACAGGCAGTATACCATGACATTGAGAACCTTAACCCGACCAATCACTTCAACAATTTGTCTTGGGATGATAGACAAACCATACAACGCCTACAAAATAACCCCACTCTGATCATCAAACCGGCTGACAAGGGGGGAGGCATTGTACTACTGGACAAAGCAGACTATGACACTGAATGTCGCAGACTCCTCAGCGACAACAGGAACTATCGCAGGCTGGAACAGGATCCTACAGACAATCTACGAGCGACTATCCTTGCACTTGTCAAGAGGGCAGCAGATGCGGAACATATCTCCAAACTGGAAGCCGAATACCTATGCCCTGAACACACCAGGACCCCGTACTTCTACACTGTACCCAAAGTACATAAAGGCAAAATCCCACCACCTGGCAGACCGATTGTATCGGGCATAAACTCCCTACTGGAACCACTATCACGTTACTGTGACTTTTTCTTAAATCCTTTGGTGCAAAAAACACCTACATACATAAAGGATACTAAGCACCTGTTACAGGTCATAAACAATATAGATTTTGACCCTGACACCCAATTACTGGTAGGGTTAGACGTGGAGAGCCTATATACCAGTCTCCCCCAGGATGCCAACTTGAAAGTTCTCCATGACATCTTAGAAGAATCCCCTTAGCCTTACCACACTCCAAGGAGCTTCATACTGGATTGTGCCACCCTGGCCCTCAAAGAAAATTATTCCGAGTATGAGGGCACATTTTATCTACAAACAAACGGGACATCCATGGCCAGTGTTTTTGCTCCGAGCGTGGCAGGATTATATGTACACCATTTTGAATGCACCAACATCTCTGTGGAAACCAACCCGTTCAGCCATCACATCCTGAAATGGCACAGGTACATTGATGACATTTTGGTCATCTGGCAAGGCTCTCAGAATGACTTGGACAAATTCATGACCTGGCTCAACACCAGGGATCCATATCTGAATTTCACTAGCACAGCAAGCAACCATCAACTACCTTTCTTAGACCTAGAAATCACAGCCAAAGATGGGACCCTCATCACTACCACATATTACAAACCAACAGCAAGGAACTCATTGCTCCTTTACACGAGCTTTCACCCTCGCCCTCTCAAAGAAAATCTACCATTCGGTCAGTTTCTCTGTATACGCAGAAACTGCACCAACGTCAGTGATTATAAATCACAATCAGCAGACCTAGCCACTAAACTGGAAAGCCGTGGCTACCCGAAAGCCATTATTCGAAAAACACAGAAAAGGGCGAGAAACCAAAACCGTGACGCACTCCTTGAAACCATCACAAAGGAGGATCAGGAACAACCAATAACCTGCGTCACAACCTACAATACAGCATCCAACGAGGTAGCAAAGATTATTAAAAAACATTGGAGAATAATCAACTCCGGGCAGAGGAATTGGGACGCACCAAGATTTGCGTACAAGAGGTGCAACAATCTTAAAGATCAACTGGTGAGCACCCGACCGAGATTACCACCAAAACCACCTGAAAATACAATCCTCAACGCATGGGGCATGCCCAAGATCACTGGACATTACCCCTGCAACGACTGCAGTGTGTGTCACCTCACAACCCATACCAAAACTCTGAATCTTGAACCCAATAAGATCTGGACTCAACGGAACCACAATAACTGCAACTCACGCAACTTGATATACCTCCTCACATGCACGTGTGGCCTCCGGTATGTGGGGATGACAACACGCAGAGTCAAAACCAGAATTACCGAGCATCGCAGTACTATACGATGCAAGAAAAACATCAGTAGACTGACTAATCACTTTATAACCCACTGCCACACACCCAATGACCTCAGCTGGACAGTCATTGAACAAATCCCCGAAAGCCTCATTGACAACGATAAGAAACTCCTCAGTAAAGAACAGCGATGGATATATCGCCTCTCGACTGCCACTGATGGTCTGAACGATGCCATTCCGTGGAATTCATTAACATCCCTATAACCAAGGGGCATGGTTGCCCACTTGACACTGGAATCCCCCTTGTAAAAAATCTCCTTTGAGATAGAGCCTTCTAGTTCTGAGAAATGGGACTGTGGATCCCCTCCCATGCTTATGACCCCTCTGTAAATTACCCTGGCACCTCAATTTAAGGATAGCCTCACAATGGCACATTGTCCATTTTATTTCGTTTTTTCTTATTTTCCCCACTGTTTTATCAAAACTGTATCAGGGCACAGACATTCCGATGCCTTTCTACAAGGTCTAATGCCCCTCTGCATTACAAAACTGCGGAGATCGGTCTGCACAGGCACGCTAGTACTTCGCGCATACACACTCTAATGCGCACGTGCGAAGACACTACCGTTCGCACATGCGCTCTGAGAGCGAGATCCACCGCGCAGGCGCACACCCTGGCCACAACCCTGCCGACCTGCGCGCATAGTCGCGAGTACTCCTCACGCACCTGGGCATTATTTCGACTCGGTAGCTCGAGTCTGTTTACCATTTCCCTAACCATACAGGTGCGCACAATTAGCCAATTGACTACAGTATAAAACCGAGCAGCACTGGCCATTACTTACCGGTTCTGCGAAGGAGGCACTACAGGTCCAAGGCAGGCTCTGGCCAGTAATCCTGTGAGTATGACGAACTACCATCTCTACTACGGGTAAGCGCTACTACTTTTCTTCCCCACAGGTCTCCTAACCCCAGTGGCAAAACCTTTTCTTTCCTCATAGGACCAACCCCTTGCCACTTCAAAAACCTTGAAGCAAAACTCCTTAAAACTAGCGTAAGAAAGTATTCCTGCGCTTCCTTCTTTTTTCATTACCACTGTTTTCACCTATTGCTGTGAACACCGTCTTTTTAGTCACCCCACCAACGGAATTCAAGTGCGATCCTCGCAATAATGGTACCACCAGTATCATTACACCCTAGCCGCTTATAGCCTGCACCCTCAACGCTATAAAGTCGGCAGTCATGAGTATATATGCAATACTTTCTAGTGACTCTCTTTTTCCCATGTCTGTTTTGTCCTTGTCCTTACATGTTACATGTACAGGTGTTCTTGAGAAGGGAATCCCCCTCTCACACATAGATACACTTTAGGGTGTGTAGACACATAGTCTGTATCACACATCCACTAGTTTTAACTGCACACACCTTTTATCTGTCCTGTAGAAAGCCAGCATATTCATAAGGCACTGGCTGAAACATGTTGACCCATCAAGGACGTGGGAGGTCGTAACCCGCCTCTAACGTCCCACAGCCTTATTTTTAACCGCTGACGGTGGCCCAGGTATTAAAGTTTATTCACCTTCGGGTACTGGGACCTCCGCCAAGCCGTTTTAAATTCACATTCAAAGCACCTCTCACCGCACACACAGCGACATACCTGCTCCGCTGTAATCAGGCGTCGTAGCACACCCGGGACACGCTAGGTGTCACTGGGTGGGCCCGATGATGAAGCATGCCACCAACTAGGTTGGTGGGTGAGGGCTTCATGAGCACACCTACTAGGTGTCACTATCCCTTGACAAAACAAGACTGAGTCACTTAGTCACTTAGATTTTAATACTAAATCTTGTTTAACCTCCCTCAAACTTTAGCTAGTCTCCTTTTGATTAAAGTCCATCGCCATAGTTTGACATGTATGGTAACTGACATAGAAAATACATTTTTAGACCAAGTAGAGGTTAGACATAGACAGTTGTCAGTGAAAACTAACAGTAGAAATGGGAAAACTGCCTGGACCAAGAAGGAATTAGCTAACACGGCGAAAAGGAGTTCTCGTCCAATAGTTTTAGATTTTGAACACAGGGGGAAGTTATGCATTTGAAAGGTACAGACATACTATGATAACATCTACGTGAGACAGAGTGTATGTGATCATATCTTCACGACTGAAGCAACAGCAAAGAAGTTCTTGCAGGAGACGGTGCAAGTGGTACTGAATGTGTACCTTGTGTGTGGAAAGACTGCTTATGTGTGTTTGCCATTAAATTGGTATGGTACATGTTATGTAGCTGTAGTATTCCCAAAGATCTATCATGTTGGAGACCTAGGCCCCTTGGGAAATAGAATGCATCATAGGGAAAAATAAGGTACAAGTGCAGGAGAGATAGTTTGAGACGTTTTGGAGCAATGATACCTAGCTTAGGAGTGGTTCTCAATGATGTTAAGATTAGAAGGTTGTCAACGATTGTGGATAAGTTAAAAGCAAATACAGCTCAGTCATTATTGCTTGTAGATGGAGAGATGGTGTTGATAAGAGCTATGGTGATGCAAAATCATCTTGCTTTAGATGTTTTACTAGCAAAAAAAGATAACGTCTGTAAAATGTTGAGGGTTCAACGGTGCTGTACTTATATACCTGATAACAACAAAGATCTGAAAAAGTATATAAGTAACATCACTGAAATTCATAGTGAGATACATGATTTGGCTACTAAAGGTGTTTGGGACAAAGTTGGAAAGGGATTTTAGATGGTTGGAAACTGTTTTGTTAACCTAGGAAAGGGAATACTTGGTTATATCTTGAAGCCCATCATTATAGTTGTGGTTTGTGTGATCATGTTGTTAGGAGCTGTGAAGGCCTATAAATGCTGCAAGACAGAATGAGCTTTTAGATCTCTTAGGGACAAGAGAGGAGGATGAAGAGACTGCAGGACAGTCACTATGAGAATCTCAAAAGCTTGGAGAAGTTCCGACAGGCAAGACAGGCTACAACTTCTGTTTAGGTCAGTTGTTTCTCCAGGGAATTGTGATTGTTATGATGACACTTGTCACCAGTGGGGGGAAACTGATGGAGCATGATGGTGGTCTGAAAATTGTAGGGAGCATCATAATCACTGATAGTCCGCACCCACATATATTCCTATGTTGTATTAACGTTTAATCATTAGAAGTGTTCAGTAATAACACGTGAAAGTACAAATGGTAGGGAATGTGTTTTGTTATGTTGAAGAGACGATTTATTCTTCATGTTATAATACTGTAATCTGTAATATTTGATGCCATTTACCTAATAAAATAGCTTTTATGTAATCATATATATGTTAATGTCCACCATATTAAAGTTGCACATAGAACTAATTAGGTTGCATTTAACGTGTAGGGCTACATAAGATGTTTGCAGCTAATGTACACTGATGTGCTTTGTGATGCAATGATTAGAAAGGCTTAAATGAAATGTTCCCTTATGTGTGTATTAGAAAGGCCTACGTGTTTAACTCTTATGTTGGTCAATTTCTGTAAGCTTGAAATGTATTTTCCCTGGGGCTTTGTAGTGAGGGTTTTGGAGGAATATTATGTGTATGTTGGATTTGTTCTGCTCTCATGTTTTTATTGCAGGTGGAGAAAGTCGTCTTTGTTAGTTAGAATAACGTCTTTTGTTTAGGAGAGTTAGGCTCAGGAGGATGTGATAAATTTAGCTGAAGATAGCTGATAATTAGGAGCTGGTGTTCTTTCTCCTTGAGGGAGACTTGGAAATCAAGGTCATCGAGCCAGGGGCTGGAAGCACCAATACCGCATGGAAAATCACCTATGAGAAATGTCCAGTGAGATGAGGTGCTCTGTGGGCGTGTCCCACGTTCTTGTGTTTTGTATTAGGGCTACTGTCTTGGGGAGGAATCAGGAGAAGGGGTGAGGAGATCGAAGGAGATGGAAGGAGCATCTTAGAACGAGCTCTGTTGCACTGGCTACTTGACCCATGCAAGTGTACTTCTTAGGAAGTCTTCACGTGCTGACACCTTTCTCTTTCCTGATCTTGCCTGGGAAATGCTTAGTAGTGATATCACGATAGTGTTAGTGTAGGGACAGACAAATGCTTTTTGGTTATCCACACCAGATGAAGACCGAACTTGACCTGGGGCAATCTGCTACTGGAGATTGTTATTCTGTTTACGATACATTGCATTAAGTTGGAGCGTAGGTTTTGATTTCTATTAGTTCCTATGTATTTCTACAACCTCGTAATGAGATCCTTGTACATCCAGTTGTTTTTGGCCTTGTAATATATATAATTTCTTTATTCGGAATTTGAGTATCAGAAATCCATAAAAGCAGTGTTAATACATAAAAAGGAATTTTTAAACATGAATTTTACAGTGAAAAATAATTTCATATACCATTGCTTTACAGATTTTTTCTATGTCTGTATATACATTTTAAAAAATTAATAACATGATAACAGGTAATTTCAGTGTCCAAGAGCTGTAAACTCAACATAGCAGGACGACATTGCTTAAAACCCCAAGATTTTAATAAAGTCAATAGCCAAAGTTTGCGATGTTCATGATAAAATTTGCAGAACAAAACTGTATGTAAAGTAGTTTGTGATGACTTTTCATCGCATGGACACAGAGGTAAAGTCGTATCCCATGCGTTTGCTACTGGAAATGCTACTAGCCTGTGAAATAGGTTTAATCTGAATCTCACCAGGAGAAAGCGATCAAAAGTACTGATCTCAAGATTTAAGTAAGGCTGGATGGAAAGTGTGGATTGAACCATTACAGAATGTTGGACCGACGGTTTTCCTGCTTCGATTTGTAGTCTCAAATTTTGCAAATGTCCCAGGGCTAGTGTTTGTAGTTGTTTTTTGGTGAGTTCACTAATTTTTTCGGGAGTTAAATAATATTTTTCGGCCCCAAGGTCAATAAAAAAGTTCCTGATGTAAGCTAGCCATTTTATTTTTTGAGCATGGTCCAGTGTCATGGCATCTGCCACTATTGTCTTAGTAAGGGCGTTTTTTTCTGAGATCCAGATACGGCGCCATAGGAGTAGCGGTTGTATTCTTGCCAAGTCCTCAATGTATGGGACGCCTAGTTCGACATGACATGCATACGTAGAGGATCGCTTTGGGCCATTAAAAGGAACCTCAGAAAATTATTTTCAGCGATTTGCAGGGAAGATACATCCATATGCCCCCATACACTAGCTCCATATAGTGCTGTTGATTGGCACTTCGCTCTATAAATGGCTAGTAATTCCAGGGGCGGTCGTTTTCCCAGTTTTTGCGAAAATGATATCAAAGCCGCTATTGCTCTCTTAAAGCAATGTTTCCTTGCTTCCACTGCCTTTTTCCAGGACAATTTGTTGTCTATTGTAATACCCAGGTAGCAGTATTCAGTTGCAAACTCAATTTTTTGATTATTGAGGATTAAATCTTTGGGGTGTTTTCTCCCAGCACCTGCCGTCATCACAAATGTTTTTTTCACATTTATGTGAAGATCTAAAGTGGCCATGAAAAGAGAATATCTATTGAGTATCCTCTGAAGTTCACGGGGAGTCCGTGCCAGCAAGACAGCATCGTCCGCATAGAGTAGAGCGGGTATCGGGCGTTGTTTTGCCTGTGGGAGGTCCTGGGCATGCCTCAATAGCTCAACCTCCAAGTTGTTAGTATAGAGGGAGAAGAGGAAAGGGGCCAGGACGCATCCTTGCCTGACTCCGCGCTCTACTCTAAGGGGCGCTGACAGCTCGCCTTTTGTATCGTAGCGGACTCTAGCAGAGGGTTTGGAGTACATTTCTCTCAGAAAATTCAAAAGTGGTAGATCGACTCCCATTTGTAACAAGAGGGACCACAATTTGGAGTGAGAAACGCAGTCAAACGCGGAAGACAGATCCACGTAGATCATATATAGTTTGTCCTTCTTTGCCTGTATGTATTTTCCAATGATGATCGAGAGGTTAAAGGCTTGTTCCACAGTTCCGAACCCTTCCCGGAATCCGAATTGCAACTCAGACAGGATACCTCGCTGCTCCACCCATTTTTGAAGTCGCTCCAGGATCATCCTGCCTGCTATCTTTCCCAAAGAGTCCAATAGAGATATTGGGCGGTAGCAGGCGGGGTCCTGGCGGTTGCCCTTCTTGAAGATCGGTACCATCAGAGACCTTGTCCAGGACTCCAGGATTCCTTCTTTAGCGGCTGCCGTGCAGACCCTGGTAATGATAGAAGCCCAGAGATCTATGTTGTATTTAAAAAAGTCTACCGGAACTCCATCCGGTCCTGGAGCTTTTCCGTTTTTGCTTGATTTCAGGGCTAAAAGGACTTCAGACATTTCGAAGTCTATTTGGATGGGGTAGGATGGGACCACTAAGTTTATATCTTCATTTTCTTGTTCTGTTGGTTGTTTTTGGAAAATCTTTGAAAAGTGTGATACCCATTCTAACTCATCTATTGCAACTTCAATTTTTGGAATTTTATCGTCAGCTAAGAACGGGGCTCTCACTACTCTCCAGAAAGCCTGGCTGTTTTTTTCCTGGGCACTAGAGTGGAGCTCATCCCACAAAGCTTGCTTTAACTCCGCCTTTCTCTTTTTTCTGGTGGCAAGGTATTCCTTTCTTAGTGCGGCTATAGCTTGGGGGTCCCTTTCATCTTTATTTAATGCTATTTTGAGGTTTGAGTGGGCCTGCGTGCATTCATGATTAAACCATCCTCTGATTTGTTGGGGGCCTAATTTGTGTTTTACTGTGAGTAAAGATTTTATTTCTCCCATGATTTGGGCAAAGTTGCTAAGAAGTTCCTCATCTTCGGTCTGTGGGTCTAGACACTTCTTAATTTGGGGATATGCCAATTTTATCAGATCTTTAGTAAGTTCCCCTGGGTCTACTTTTCCCCATTTTATTGTATACCCATTTATTTGGCCCAGATTTATGTTTCCCTGGGTCAATGCAGTAGCTATTGTCACAGATAGGGATTGTTGACAGTTTAAGAGCAATTCCAATTTAAGGATGGAATGATCACTTAAGATGTTAGGTAGAACTTCAAACTGATTGACTCTGATTTGTAAGCTAGCCGATATTATAATATAGTCAACTGTGGTACTAAAACCCCTTCCTACATATGTCGGTTCTAAAGAATTAGTACTATCAACTGGGGTATTTACTACTTGGAGATCCAGATCTGATAGAATCTCGTTCATTATTCCACCCATATTATTATGATGAAAATGAGTAATGAAGTTACCTTCCTCTGTCATCATTCTCGCACATTTTTTCTCCGGTTGGGTGCAGTGATGCAAGTTGAAGTCCCCTGCCCATATTATAGATGGTGATCCCTTAGCTCCTTGTTTCTGCCTTAGGATGGTTAGTTTCTCGTGCAAGTGTATCAACACTTTCTGGAGCTGTGATTCCTCGAGATTATTGTAAAAATTAACGAGGACAACAGACTCATTTCTGGTTAGGGAAAGAGAAATAATCTGGAAGTTATGTTCCAGTTCAATAGTGCTTAGTTTTAAATTTTTGATGGTATTAGATATATAGATAATTAATCCACCCTTTGGCCTACCCTTTTGTCCCACTAAAGCTGGGGAGAAGTACGTCTTGTAACCCAACATATGGAGTACTGTTGTTGACCATGTCTCCTGCAAGCAGACTAGTTGATGTCCGTCTACAGAGTGCATGATACTCCCATCCTCAACCTTTGGCCGTAATCCTGCGATGTTCCAGGAGATCACGGTCAAAGATAGAGGGCCGTTGTTAGGGCTGTTTTCGATTTGTGGTTTGCCAACAGTAACGGGGTAATCAGAAGTTTGAGGATTATCTAGAGTTGGGGGATTGTCTGGGAGTTTGAGGGCCTGTTCATCTGGCTGTGATGGTCAGTCCACGCATTCTAAACCACTGTACATATTTGTTAGTGGTATTCCATTCCAACCCTCCCAACGTGGTTCTTCTCTATAATTTCTCCACTGCTCTTGCCCTCTCCACTCTTCCCTTTCTCTCCCTCGATAGCGAGGGCCCACTGTATACCAGGGTCCATCATTTTGTGAGGGACCCTTCGAAAATCTGGGTGGGTAGAAAAAAGAGAGGCGGTTTATGCCTATCCCCCCATTTAGATTCGAATCCCCCTCTGCACATATATATTCCACTATCCTAGGGTCCTCAAAGGTAATTAAAATACAATCGCCCTGTATTGTTTTTTTACCATGGCCAACCCAGGGAGCTCTTCTAACCATTAAAATTCGGGTAGAGCAGTAAGCGGGTGCTGGGCGATTTATAGTAAGCCAATGTTGTATCTTGTTTTTTAAGGACCAGTTTGGTTCAGGTTTTTGGTCTGTCAATTCTGGGACACCGGTCAGAATAACAACAAATGGACTTGCTTCTGGTGGAAGAGTTACTGGGCGTGTATTGCCCTGTTGTTGTCTCTCCCTCTCTCGATATATTTGGGGTTGTCTAGTTTGGGGTTGTTTATTCTTCATATCTGTGGTGATGGTATTGCAAGGAGTACTATTTTTTTCAGATAGGGTATTTACAGACTGTGTTTTTGTTAGACGCTACCATGGTTGTGAGTTTTGGTGCTGCTGTGAGCACAGGGGTCAAGCTTTTTGCTTGAGCCACGGGAATTAGGTTTAACAACTTAGGCACCCCGGGCTTCTGTACTTTTGGTTGCTCTTGAACATAATTAGGTTTATGCTTGGTCTTCACCAGAGCTGAGAGTTCGACTATAGTTTTTTGTAAATTGGCCAAAGTGACCTGAATCGGTGCAAGAGTTTTCTGTAAGAGGTCACCGATTTTGACTAATAAGTCTGTGTTATAGTTATGTTCATGTTCCTTAGTTGGCGAAACCTCCGATGCCAACACTGAGGTTGTAAGAAGTGAGTCATCGTGTACTTGATGTATCGTTACAGGGTACCTATTCGGATTTTCCGATGTAGGGGGGCTAGGTGGGTTCCCTGTTTCTTCTATTGTAACTGGGGTTGCTAGAGTCGGTACTTTGCTTGTCGCTAGCTGGTTCCTTTTCCTCATTGCTCCCTCTCTCCTCCCTCTTGCCTGTCTTACCTCTTCAGGGGTGGGATGTAATACTAGGTCTGGGGTTTTTTCTAGGTCTGTATCGGATGTTAATTGGGATTCTGAGAGTTGTGACAATTTCGAGACCGATAAATCCACTATGTTTGGAAGACTCTGTCTTTTATCATTTCCGCCCTCGCTCTGTCTTTGATCCCGTTGAGGGACCGGCGTTCTAGCTGTTGCCAGATGACCCATTGAGGATCTTCTAGCCTCCAGGAGGTCTTGGGATACTCTCCGTTCCATAAGTGTAATGCTCTGATCTATAAAAGAGTTTGCCTTTGTAATAAAGCTGTCTAATGGGCCGGTTAATGGGCCTTTTTTTGCCGCAGTCTTACTCCTGGATCCTCTCGAGAAACTCGAGAAACCCTGATTAACCTGCGAGACTTCGCTCACGAAGGTAAGCTCATCCTTGATGACACTGCCTTTCCACTGCGTGACTCCACTCATAAGGGTCTGCTTCTGGGAGGCCTTCTGAATGTCAGATCACTGCCAAAGCACGCCGCCGAAATTCATCTCCTCATAGAATCCCACCACCTGGATGCCCTCTTCCTAACCGAAACTTGGACTCACGCAGACTGTGACATTGAATTAGCATGGGCTTGCCCTCAAGACTTCAAAATTCTGCACCTTCCCAGACCCAAAGGCCGCGGTGGCGGAGTAGGCATTATATATAGAGCCTCCTGGCACATTAACACCATAGATATGGACTCAGTTGCCGGGATTGAGCTCTTCGGCCTCTCAATAAACTGCAACTCCGGAGGTATCTTCACGGCAATTATTTGCTACCGACCTCCAGGGTCTTTCACCTCCCAACAACAACATGCGCTACTTACCACCCTCACTAATATGGCAACTACCCACAATAAATTAATTATTTTAGGGGACTTCAACCTCTGGCCTAACGGGAGCCTAGACACCGGTCTAGAAAACCTCCTGCTCTCCTGCGAAAGCGTGGGACTCTACCAACTGGTTAAGCAACCTACACACTCAGCAGGCCACCGACTGGACCTCATCTTTTCCAGTCTTGGCTTAATACATCTGAACGACATTCTGCCCATGAGCTGGACAGATCATGCTCTTATCAAATTTTACATTACCAGCAAAAAAACTAGAAAGTTGAATAATAGTGCCCCTTCAGAATTTAAGTATAGAGACTGGAAAGCTCTGGAAAAACTGAGTTCCACCACCACCATCTTCAACGCAGAAGATAGCTTCTCCCCAACTAACCCGGTTGAAGACAACTATAGAGCCTTTTGCACTAGGATAATATCTATCTCGGACTCTATTGCCCCACTAAAAACTTGCAAACCTAAAGGCAGAGCACCGGCTCCTTGGTATAACGACTCCTTGAAAATCCTCAAACTAGCCTGTAAACAGGCTGAGAGGAAGTGGAGACAAGGCTACTGCGACTCAAATAAAATCAGCTGGAAAAATAAGATCCTTGAATATAAATCAGCCATCGCAGAGAGCAAGTCCACCTACTACTGCTCCACTATAGTCAACACCGCAAATAGCTCCAAAAGCATCTTCCAGATCCTTGATAACCTTATCCATCCCGACTGCGCCAAGAAAACCATCCCCCCTTCACAGACCCTCTGCGATAATCTCGCTCAATTCTTTACGAACAAAATTGAGATAATCATTCAGAATCTTGCAACTCCCCCACTACAAGATAATCTAAACTCCCTCGTTGCAGCTATTACCAACTTTGATCTGCCAAGCCCGGGACACCTACCAAGGGAATGCCTACAGGCTCTCCCCTCCATCCCCGAAGCTGAGTTCGAGAGACTGGCACACGGAATCACTTCCGGATCCCCCCTCGACCCATTGCCCCCCAAAACGTGGAAAGCGTGCGGAACTGAACTATTCCATACCCTCCGCAGGATCTGCAACCAATCTCTGTGCTGTGGATTTGTACCCACCCCCTGGAAGCAAGCACTCATCACCCCGCTGCTGAAAAAACCCTCCTTGAACCCCGAGTGTCTTTCCAACTTTCGACCTATATCCCTTCTACCCTTTCCAGCGAAAGTGGTGGAGCGCTGGGTTAGCTCCTGTCTCTCGACATATCTTGAGCGGAATCACATCCTGGATGACTTCCAATTCGGTTTTCGCCCTGTCCATGGCACCGAAACGGCTGTGCTTACAGCCATGGAAGAACTTCGGATGCGTGCAGACAGGGGCCACGCAGTGGCCTTGATCTTATTGGACCTGTCTGCCGCATTCGATATGGTTAACCATGTGATTCTGCTGAAGAGGCTTAGAGAGGCAGGGGTTGATGGCACCGCCCTGCTCTGGTTTCACTCATACCTGAGCGATAGAAAACAGGCTGTGTCCCTCCCCCCTTTTCAATCCGTTTTTTCCCCAGTACCTCACGGTGTACCCCAGGGCTCGTCCATTAGCCCGATCCTTTTTAATATTTATTTAAAACCACTGATTACTTTAATCAAATCCCACCGACTGAAAACGGTAAACTATGCGGACGACACCCAGCTCATCGTCTCCTGGGAGGGGGAAGACTCAACCCCTTTGGAATCGTTCCATGACTGCTTAAATGACACAGCCGGCTGGCTGCACATGAACTCCTTGCAATTCAACTCCGCCAAGACCGAGGTCCTGTTTTGCTCTGGGAGCCGGATTCCTCGCCTATTTCCCACAGAATTCTGGCCCCCGGAACACCCAGAAAAACCACAGCCGGTCACCAGTGTCCGCAATCTGGGGGTTATGCTAAACAACAAACTCAGCATGGAAACGCAGGTAACTAAAACAGTCTTTACTTGCTCGGCCTTACTGCGTTCCTTACGAAAAATCATGCCATTACTGCCCGCCCAGGCCCGAGCACTAATAGTCAGGTGCACTATTCTCAGTCGCCTTGACTATTGTAATGCTCTTCTGCTTGAGTCCCCAGCTGTGCTACTGGACAGACTCCAAAGAGTCCAGTCAGCTGCAGCTAAACTGGCCCTTGGATGGACCAGGAGATCCTCGGCCACAGCAGCCTTAGCCGAGTTACACTGGCTCCCCCTGAAGCAGCGAATAGCTTTTAAAGCACTCTGCCTTGTCTTCAAGGCACTACACGGAACAGGCCCTAGATCCCTTCAAAAAATGTTTTCCTGGTATACCCCCACCAGAACTCTCCGATCCAGCTCAGCATGCCTTGTGTTGGTACCCAGATTTAACAAGGTAAGGACTGGGGGAAGATCCTTCAGAGTGGCCGCCGCCAAACTTTGGAACAGCTTGCCGGCCGACATTCGCCAAATACCACTACTTCTGCCTTTCAGAAAGCGAATTAAAACTTGGCTCTTCCCCAACCCCGGTCACTGCTAAACCCCCCTAATCAGCCTCCCGTATCCTTCCATCCTAGGAGTGAGTTTCAGCGCCAGGATACCTGTTAGGTGACAGTTGCGCTCTACAAGTGTTTTAAATAAATAAATAAATAGGAGACATACCTGTATAGTGGGTGAAGCTGTATAATCAGTTTGTGAGGTAGAGTTTAGGGGGGTGGCCCAGCCCGGCCCTAACCGGCCTAAAACGGCCCGCTCTTAGCCCGGTCTTCGCCCCGAGCTGCGTCCCGCGTTGCGGGAGTACTGATCCTAGATGTAGTAGGCGTGGAGGGCGGTGGGCGGGCCAACAGGGAGAGCGGACCGGAAGGTGTCCCACGGTCACGCAGGGACTCCTGGGCAATGGAGTCCCTGCAACGCTCGCAGCCCCGCTGAAGCCTCGCGCCCAAGCCCAAGTCCTCCTCAGTGCCGGTATCAGTATCCAAAGGACCAGCCCCTTGCTGAGTCAACGAAGCGGCACCCGCGGAGCGGGTGCGGCGAGCTTCGCTGGGCAGTGGTGATATCGCAAGACAAGCGCCTTCAGGTACAAGCGCTCGAACAGCAGTTAGTGGCGTCCCAGGGAGAAAGTAGAAACAGGGATTTAAAAACCCTCCAATGGGCGGTGGGCGGGCTAACAGGGAGAGCGGACCGGAAGGTGTCCCACGGTCACGCAGGGACTCCTGGGCAATGGAGTCCCTGCAACGCTCGCAGCCCCGCTGAAGCCTCGCGCCCAAGCCCAAGTCCTCCTCAGTGCCGGTATCAGTATCCAAAGGACCAGCCCCTTGCTGAGTCAACGAAGCGGCACCCGCGGAGCGGGTGCGGCGAGCTTCGCTGGGCAGTGGTGATATCGCAAGACAAGCTCCTTCAGGTACAAGCGCTCGAACAGCAGTTAGTGGCGTCCCAGGGAGAAAGTAGAAACAGGGATTTAAAAACCCTCCAATGGGCGGTGGGCGGGCCAACAGGGAGAGCGGACCGGAAGGTGTCCCACGGTCACGCAGGGACTCCTGGGCAATGGAGTCCCTGCAACGCTCGCAGCCCCGCTGAAGCCTCGCGCCCAAGCCCAAGTCCTCCTCAGTGCCGGTATCAGTATCCAAAGGACCAGCCCCTTGCTGAGTCAACGAAGCGTCACCCGCGGAGGAGGTGCGGCGAGCTTCGCTGGGCAGTGGTGATATCGCAAGACAAGCGCTTTCAGGTACAAGCGCTCGAACAGCAGTTAGTGCTTTTTGGTTATCCACACCAGATGAAGACCGAACTTGACATTGGGCAATCTGCTACTGGAGATTGTTATTCTGTTTACGATACATTGCATTAAGTTGGAGCGTAGGTTTTGATTTCTATTAGTTCCTATGTATTTCTACAACCTCGTAATGAGATCCTTGTACATCCAGTTGTTTTTGGCCTTGTAATAAACCCACTAAATTGGAATCCTGAGTCTGTGGTTCGTCAGAGTCCTTGCAGTTTGCGATCTTGTTTGATGATTTTTTTCTCCTCTCTACACTTCTCAGCAGGCAATAAAGGTCATTTGACCCTTTGTTCCATAGTAAAATTTTGTAGAGAAACTTAAGACTTTTTCATGCCTGTACAGAGGGAAACTTTAAAAACATTAAACCCACCAAGGCCTGTCTTTGTAACACAGTGGGGCCAGAAAGGTAGCTGGACAGTCTGTGTGTAGTACTTTGGGCGAGAGGGTTGTGTAGGGTGTCTTGTCTTTTTGGTCCTTGGGAGTTGGCTCTAGTGTCTGCCTTTGGTATGGCATTGTGTTCAGTGCAGTCACTCTGGAGTCATTCTGTCAAGGCAGCTCTCCACCACAGATGTTTCTCTTGTGCTTATCTCTTCTAGACTATTCTGTACCAGAGAGGTTTCGCTGATGTTTGTATTTGCCAAATTACTCCGGCTGAGACAGGTAAATGTAGAGCCTGCTCTCTATGATACTGTGACCCAGAGCTGTCTCCATCTGGTCTCTCCCTCACCTGATCCTCTTTCTAGCATTGCCTTTGTATGGTCTGTCTCTCATATAGTCAGGGTCACTGGAATTATGCGTCAGGGGACAGTTAAATCATGTGGCAAAAAATGCAAATTATGTGGGATTATGCAGCACATTTAGTAATAGTTCTACTTTATTATTTCACAATTTTTAAGCTTGTTAACATGATCTGAGCATTAGTTGCACCTCATTAGTCCGAATTTAACACCTAAATATAGCAATAAAGCACAGAATGTTAACCAGTCATCCTTTGCAAAGTGCCTTCCACTATGCTGTAACACATGTTGCTGTGTATTTCCTAACTTTTGAACCGTTTGAGCTAGACACAACATTCTTTTGTTAAAATCTGCCGATTATGTGTCAGATTATGGATTATGTGGCAAATGCGGCAAATCTGCAATTATGCCAAAATCGCCACAGCCGCACAAGTGCATAATTCCAGTGGCCTTGCCTCTAGTATTCTGTGAGAAGTGTCTCTACCATATGTGCGTGCTACGCTGCTTTGTTCCAGAGATGTGTCTATATCAGCCATGCTACACTATTCTACTGAAGAGAAGTCAGTGTTTGATTTGTTTTTTGCAGTTTTTATACAGCGTAAACTCAGCCGAATGGTATTGAAGCGCTTTACACTTGAATCAGGTTTTTTTCAGTAAGAAATTTACCAGAAATCACAGGATGTTGAGCTGATGCTGGGTGTCAAACCTGGTTTTTGCACATCACAAAGTGAGCACTGCAGAGCCCTAATAATACGTTAAATGAAGGCACATGCAATTCAGCCAAGGGCAACCAAAGCGGCAAAGTCTAGGAAAAGGTAGTGCCTGAGAAGAAGAGAGACTGCCTCTCTCAGTGAAGCAGGAGCAGAGCATCACATGCACCCTAGTGGCAACAAGCCCAACCAGCTCTACCTGCAAAATGAAGAGGGATTACTAACCCCAGAATAGCAAGAGTTACATGAAGCCCAAAAGCTGCTCCAGTCACAAAAAGCAAGCCCTTAGGCTGTCTGCCACCACTGCAAAAGAAAGGAGACCAGAGCGGAGACTGGCCAAGAGACAATAGCATGCCCCTGGTAGTTAAAGGCCGCCACCGCAGGATGCCTCTGCCAGAAAGGAGGAATGGGCTGACTTTTCGTGATTGGGGAGAAGAGCATCATGCACCTCTAGTGGCAAAGCACAGCAGAGACATAAGTGTGCATATAAAGCACACACTCTTGAAATGCCTAGCATGGCGCGAATGCAGAAAGATAGCCTCTACACATCTCAGCTTTACTAGCACTGCCCAGCAGTGCACAAGAGACTATGCAGGAAGTACCCGCAACACTGCCTTAAGACTGTGTTGCAAATCGGCCCATTACAGGCACGAGGAGAGCACCACATCCCCAAGTGGCAAGCTGCCACCACAGCAACGCGAAGAAGAGAATGTGGCAAAATGCCACATTATGAAGAAAAAGAAGAATGACAATCCTGTCACCCTGAAGAACCGGACGACAACAGGTACGCTGGAGACATCAACAAGGGCATAAGAATGAGGACTCGTACCACTACAAGAGTGCACCCGCAGACACAAGCCAGCCACAGAGGCGGAGCGATGTCCTTGAAAACAGCTCAATGGGAGACCCACATGTAAGCTGCCAGCAATCGCAAACCACGCCTCTCCCCCTACACCTCCTAGTGTGACCGTCTGTTCCCAAGTGTTGGCTGTTTGAGTCAGGTGGCATCCCCGCTCGAGAGCAATTATGCCATGGTAGAAGAACAGCACCAGCAAAGACATCGGGATACTTGGCCGTGAAGCCCCCCGTCATCCTCACTCCAGGTGAGTCATCACCACCAGTCATCCAGGTCATCCATATGGCATACACAGCTATCAGTGCCATGGGCATCACCTAAACCACCAAAGAATATCAAATACCAACGACGATTCTGATGCTCCAACTTTGAAATTTTAACACAAATTGCATCACAGTGTGAGCCCGTCGTACTGATCAACATCACATAAGTGGACTGTCATCCAACTAACATAAAGCCGAGGGATGTAGATTGCATCAGCACAGTGTTCATGTCCAGAGATGTTCTGATTAAACTATGGATGCATACTGACATGCCCGGTGCTCCCAGCTGCACCTGTCTACTTCTGTCCTGCGGACTGCCTCTCAAGGCTGTGAGACTGTGTTGTTTTAGTTGTGTTCATTCATTCTCTCAGTATGGACTTTGTTTTGCTTTTAATAAAGTTTCAGAGGAATGTAGGGGCATATTCTCAAGGACATATCGCTTAGTTATCGGCACTTTATCGCAGCCAAAGTTGCAATAAATTTATCGCCCCATTCACAAGCTGGTGCAAACAGCCGATACCACCAGTTTACCTGCGATAGCGTCCGCAAAAAACATTGCCACAGATGACCGCGGCAACTATCGCTAATGAGATGCAGAGTAGGCATTCCCGACCAAAAAGCTGCGACAACACCACACCTCAAGATTCTCAACGACTAGTCAGATCAGCAATGCGACCACAAAACATGCAATAAGGCACGTTAGCAACAGGAAATGAACACCTGCTCTGACCTGGTGCAAAGTCGGAGGACAGCAGGCACCAGAATAGGGTGGCCAGCCCACAGCCACACCTGAAGACCAACATATGCCATGGAGCCACTGATCATGCAGCTTGGAACCCCAACAGGGCCACAACACCCACCACCACCACCCCCGGGACCGCTCCTCCAGACCTCACTCCCCCCCCCACCGGACCACCACAGAGGCAGCGCAGACAAAGACTGCGGACCTTCAGGAAACCCACCAGCCTCACAGACCTAGCACCTGACAATGTCATTGCCCACTACAGGCCCAAAAGGACAACCATCCTACGCATCCTGACCATCATTGTCCACAGGCTGATGGTACCAACATAGCAGACAACCAACATCCCACCTCAGACAAAGCTTCTGGCTGTGCTGCACCTGTTGATCTCTGGTACCTCCCAACCAACAACCGCCAGAGTTGAATGAGTCTCACAGCCTGTCCCATCCCTCGCACCTACCTGTCCTGGATGCCATCATCAGCCTGGTACCCTAGTACCAATATGTCCCCCACAATGCGCAGGAACAGCTGGAGACCAAGCAAGGACAATATGCCATAGCTGGATTTCCGCACATGTTGGGGGCAATCGAGAGCACACATGTCCTACTTGTGCTCCCTGCCAATACTGCACACAACTACTGCAACAGAAAGCACACGCATTCCATCAATGTGCAGGCAATAGTGGACCACCGGGGTCTCTTCACCCAGGTCGTCGCCAACTAGCCAGGCAATGTGCATGATTCCTTCATCTTCCGACAGTCCGTCATCAACCAGCGCTTCCATGATGGCACCTATGGGTATGCATTGTTTGTTGGGAAGTAAAAAATTAACACACCTCACACCTCAACTCCACAATCATGCAACCCACAACTCTGGCAATGCACATGTTACAAAATCACATACAACATGCCAAACAACATGCCCACCCACCAGACACGAAAGCACAACTTACTGTGGCGACCTGGGCTAGCCATGTAAATGAGCCTTCAACGGCATGGCACCTCAGCCACACAATAGCGGAATGTAGGGAGAGGTGGGAACCAGGCATGTGCGAAGGAGGCAAGTGACCCATGAATGAGAATCTACACAAAGTGTGGCGGAGATGTGCTGGACAGACTGCAGCATGCATACCACAGACATATCCATGTCTACATGCACTGCTGGTGGCTGGTGTTTGGAGTGTAGTGGGCAGTGGACGCAAACATGATACTCCAGCCAGTGGGGACGATTGCTGAAATGTAGCTTGTGAAGTACCCACCTGGAAGCATATGCATAGTGGGCCGGCCCACGCCAGGCCACTGTAGGGGTGTGAATAAAAAGCACGTAGCTCTGGGCGTCGTTCTCATCCATAATGCTTAATGTGTCTGCCAGGGCGGTGCCTCCCACCCCGCCACAAGGCCGTTGCCATGAGCGTTGTTGCCTGCGATCCTGTGTGCCTGCTGAAACCCGGGCCGCTGGTCCCTGAACCCAGCTTGCCTGCCCCTGCGCAGCAAGGCCTCACTGCCGACACCGGCGTGTGTCAAAGAGGGCCCACCACGTGCCGGCGCATGTTTCAACCCAAGGCCCATGACCGTGTCAGCCTCCTCAGGCCATCACGGCCTCCGCGGGATACAGGCCTTTCTCGTTGACGTACTCTACCTTTGCCTCCGGCCTACACTACGGTCAAATAGGTCACACATTTGAAACTGAGTCTTGATTATACAATGGCCGAGTACACATATCAATGCAAAGTTTAAATCACTATACTTCCTTCAATGTGGTGACACCAAGTCTGTGCATAGTATCCCAACCACACGTATCTGTGGGCCCTTGATTACTACACCTTTGGCCTACACTGCGGTCCAGCAGGCCTCACACCAATCCAATCCAGTCCGTACCAGGCAGGACACGGCATCGTGGCTGGCTGAACAATCGCTCAGCTCTGGTGCTTCTTCCGCCGTCAACCACAAGTCAACCCCACATGCCATTTCAACGTCATGTGTTAGAGTTCCAGGAGGGTCTTGCTGAACAGCGGTTGGCCTGCGCTGACCCCTGCCTCCGGCCTACACAGCGGGCAAGTAGGTCACACATGTAGAACTGAGTCTTGATTTGTGTATGGCAGAGTTCATATCATTGCACGCAAGGAGAGGTTGTAAGTGGAAGACGATTTTGGGTCTGGAGGAAAAAAGGATCATCGTTACGGAGGTGATCGAACATAGTCAACAACTGCTCTGGAGTCACTAACTCTGTGCATCACGAGCCAATGGCACATGGCTGTGGGCCCCTGCTGACCACTGCCTTGGGCCTATACTGCGGCTGAGTACGACACACATTGGGAACTCAGTCTTGATTTATTATTGGCAGATTTTATATCATTGTACAGGCCTCATCATAGACTGCATCCCCTTTCAGGTCCGGTGCCACTAAGTCTGTTCCCCGACATCTATGGACACTTTCTGGTTGAACTTTGATGGTGACTGAGTACATGGACTGGGGGTAGTCCTCATCATCATGTCAGTGATACTGACTTTGAGGCTGTACCATTCCACTCCTCCATTTGCTGCTTTCTGCCGGCTTCTGCCCTCTGACCTGGAGGACACCTTCCACTATCCCCTGCAACCCTCCGCTACATGCACCTTCGACATCGACGAGGAACCGCTCAGCTCGTGTGGCCCTATCTCACTACACCGCAAGTCACCGTCCCATGGCGGTGTGCATGTGCTGGCCGCAGTGCATCCAGGGCCACTAACTCTGTGCAGCTCAAGTCATGGACCCTGTCTTATAGAATATTGGATGGCCTCCGGCTCGATGGACTAGGGGTCATCAACGGCATCTGTCTGTGGCCCTGCGCTGCCTTCGGTCTCAACTGCGGTCCACCTGGGCTCACACATCAAATCGGGTCCTGACCTGCCTGGACGTCACATCGCCGCAGAATCCACACGCCACCACTGCCAGGACCAACTCCAAACAACAGGTGCCAGAGTCGGAGGTGTCTTACTGCCAGACTATCAGAGTTGCTCACACCTGTCGGGGTGCCATCATCGGCTTCATACCCTGCTCAGCTCTTCAGCTGCCACTGACTCAGTGCACCACAACTCATGGACCATTCTCGTTGCATATTGGGCGAACACTGTACTTTCTTCGGCTACCACCATGATACTGCACAGTTGTTTATGTTTTGCTGGTGTTTTCTGTTTCTGCTTTAATTGGGATCACTGTTCAAGTTGTTGCCAGCGCCAATGACTCCATGAGGGCTGGCTATAACTCACCCCACACAAATCCAGCACAGGCGTCACTGTACATGTGACCCTGGCAATAAAGGTGTCGAGCGCACATGCCCGTAGCCAGTTCAACAAACTATCTGAAGGTGTCTGTGTGCTCATGATGTATTCATTAGGGCCCCGGGCCCTACAACATTACCTTGTACCGTGTACAGCGGACGCAGCCATGTCACCCCAGGCAGCGGGTGAGGGCTTGCACATGTAGCTTTGTCATCCCTCACTCAATACGTAAGAGGAGTGTACTGGGCCGGCGTATGCCAGTCCAGCGTGAGGGGGTGAATGATTATCCAGTGGCTCTGGGTGTGGTTCAGTACTGGAAATGTGCAAAGGCACGTGTCACTGTCACAGTGTGGCCTCCGTTGGGGAGTGTAGGTGGTCCCTGATGGGCCTTAGACACCCATATATGTGATCTAGTTTGACTTCCATGAGGTCGAACCCCACCCGCACCTGTTCGGCCACCCCTTCTGGCAGTCTGACACCTGGCCTTGGAGTGTGATGTCTGATTTGGTGGGCTGCTGGGAGCCAGCCGTGGTGGTGGGTGCGTCCAGCTGTGTGGTCTGTGAAGAGGGTGGGGTTTCCTCTATGCAGCTGGGCTGCCCTGCTCCTGGAGGTCGATTGCCTAAGATGTGCATGTACTGTTGTAGGGCGTCGGTGTCGTAAGTGTGGACGTCCTCTTCAGCATCACTGATGAGTTGTCTGGTATGCTCTGCTAGAGGTGATGTTTGTCCCTCTGCAAAGCGAAGGGGAGATGCTTGCTGACATTGTGTTGGCATGTATGTTGATGCATTGTTCAAGTTTACATACAGACTGCATGACAATGTACAATGTGACTGTTTGGGAGGAGCGGACTATTTTATGCGGGACAGTGGACATTTGGACTACATGACGTAGGTGAGGTTGTACACGTACATTTTCATCTCACAGTTTCCTGCTATGTCAGATGTGATTGCACATTTTCTACGCACATGCGGACCCAGTTGTGTCCTCTGTTCTGCAGTGTAAGTGTTGCACTGTGTACCACATTGTCATCCATGTGGGTGTGCTGCCATTGCTATATGTGTGTGCTGCATTGTGGGAGGGTCGCCCCTGCAGCTGTGATTTTTCTGCCCCTTATCCCTTGGAGGCAGGTTGCCTTTCACATTTGTTCTTTTAATGTGCTGTGATGTTGGCGACTTGGGCCATTTGTGCTCTTGGCCGAATTGTATACTCTTTGGCATTGTTTGTCTGCAGATGTATTGTTGAAGTCAGTGGTTGTTTGTGCACGTGGATGTGTCAGAGTGTGACCTGCTCCTTTACGGATGTGGTCCACGCTCAGCCACCTCGGTGTTGTGGCGTGCATGATGCAATGGTGATTGTACTCCAGCCATGCTGCTCGTCATGTAGTGTCTCTTGCGTTGTTAGTGTGGCTCACAAATACGCATCTTTGCTGTGTTTCGCACAGGTGCATCTGTGTGTTGTGGAATTGGTGATGTGTGGGGTGGGACCCCTTTGGGCATATAGTGGACGGGGCCTACTTGATGTTTGTATGTGTGCTGCGGTGTGCCACGGGGATCAGGGACATGATCCAGAGTTATTGTGGGTGTGCACTGTACTATACTTAATTGTACATGTGTGCCATTGTGCCCATCTCTCCCCCGTCCCCCCAGTCCCTGGTCGTTACTCACCCTGTTGATGTTGTGTCAGGTCATGTTGTGCAGTGCTGCTTTACAGCAGAGGGGTATGCAGTTGACCTAATCGTAGTTTGTCTATCACCACCCAAGATCTTTTGTAGTTCCCTCTGATACCTGGACCAGGTCTTAGAAATGACGCTGATGCAGCACACACTGTGACTTCAGGTCCCACTGCAGAACCGGCATATCACAGCAGACATGTGGTACCAGAATGATGCAGAAGACCATGAGGCCCAGCAGACTCCAATTTAGTCAGACGGAAATACAGTATGAAAGCGGAAACACCTGAATGATGACCTGATTATCTTGGACTTGCGGGTCCGTGGAATAGGCCCGAAACTGCACCATCTCCATTATAGCTACAATGAAAGGGAGTGTGTGAGAGGGAGTCAGGTGCCACTTCGACATGTTGTTAGTGAACCCCAGTGAATGCAGGAGCTCTGCAGTAGTGCGTAGATGGGTGATTATTATCTGGCATGAGCCGGCCCTCAAAGACCAGTCGTCGAAATAGGGGAAGATTGGAACCCCTAACCTGCGCAGATGGGCTGCAACTACCGTCCTCAACTTTGTCAACACTCAAGGGACACAGGTAAGGTCAAAGGAGAGCACATCAGACTGAAAGTACTCATAGCCCACCGTGAAATGCAGATAACGCCTGTGGGCTCCAGTGTTACCATCCAGTCTCCAAGTTGCAGGGCAAACAGGACCTAAGCCAAAGTGAGCATTTTGAACTTCTCCTTTTTCAGGAAGTAGTTCTACTTGCATGTCTATTATAGGGCAGAGGCCTCCGTTCATTTTCTGCACCAAAAAGTATCAGGAATAGCAACCACAACCTACTTCCGAAGTTGGCACCCTCTTGATGGATCCTTTGGCCAAAAGAGCCTATACTTCCTGACGCAGCAAGAAGCGATGGTTCTTCATCAACCGGTCTAAGGCTGGTGTCATGAGAGGCAGGGTTTCTGTGAATGAAAAGGTGTTAGCCCGCTGAACAATATGAAGCACCCATTTGTTTGAGGTGACAGACTGCCATCGGAGAAGGTGGTGCTTGAACCTGCCACCGACTGGATACATGTGATAGTGAAAGTGCATGAGCAGGTTTGGAGGCTGTGGCAGATGGAGCAGATCTCTGGACTTGAGTCCCATGGGGCTTGTAAGAACTGTGCCCATGGCCATGAAAGGACTGGGTAGCCTGTTTGCTGTGGTAGCTGAGTGGGAATGGATGTAGCTGGCAGCCCCTACATTGCCACGTTTGGAGTCCCAGTGACCGGGTGTTGGCTTTAATCTCTTTAAAGTGCTCAAACGCTGAATCTGCTTTATTGCCAAACAGGCAAGTGCCATTGAAGGGCAAGTAAATAAGGGATGTCTGGACATCATCCCCCGAAAAGCCAAAAGACATCAACCAGGCATGGCGACAGAGTGCCACTGAAGTAGCAATTACTCAGCCGAGCAAGTTGGACATATCCATCCGCAGCGTATATAGGACTTTGCTATGACCCTGTGATTGGCAATAGCCTGGTACAAGATGGCTCAGGCCTCCTACGAGACATTGGGCAGCACTTGTGCAGTCCAATCCCAAACTGTGTGGGAATATCGGCCTAGGGGGCACGCTGAGTTCACTGACCACAGTGCAACACTGGTGGAAGAGTAAATCCTCTTATCAAAGGTGTCCTGCCTCTTGGATTCCCTATCCATTAGTGTGGTAGAGAATGAACCAGGGTTAACTTTGGACTTGGAGACCAACCAGACTCTCTAGGGTAGGGTTCTGGGGGAGGAAAGCTAGGTCCCCAGGAGCATGGTGATGGTGGCAGGCGCTCATTCTGTGCACAGGAGCCCCTGTGCAGGGCTTGGGCCATTCTCCAAGCATGACATTATTGTAGTCTTCATTAAAGGGAAGAAGAGGTTCTGTAGGTGCAACTCCCAGTTAAAGCACTCTGTCAAGAAGTTCATCTTTACTGCCACTGAGGGCAGCGTAAGGTCCAGGACCTCAGACTCTCTCCTCACCACCATGACTAATGAAGCCCCTTCCTCTATAGCCACACTAGGAGGAGAGACTACGCCAGTGTCTTTAGAGGTGCCTAGACCACTGGGATCCACCAGTTTCTCATAACAGTTATTCTCGAGCTCGTCCATGGGGTCGGGATGTTACATAAGTTATGACTTTGGCGTAACTCTACAAGGTGTGCTTTCCTACCTCAAAGTGTCTCGAGATAACTTATGTCAATGCACAAGCAATGAATGTGAAAGAGACGTTATTGTAACTCCGCAAGACACTAGTCTACGTGTTAATGATATAGAAGTATTGCTTTTGGGTTACTAACAATCCCATAAAAGGATCAGGGGGAAACAGTGGAAACAGTCATAAACTTTATTTCGTTAGTCACAGTATCAGACACACAGTACCAAGAAGAATAAACTCTTTAAGTTAAAAGTATTTATTACGGCGGGAACAATCTACAAAGAGTATTAAGACTAAGTATGGGCAAATTTTGCGGATCTGCAGTCCGCAAATTCACACGAAATCGCAAAAAAGTCAGCGAATTCACACGAAATCGCAAAAAAGTCCGCGAATTCACGGATTTTCCTGCAAACTCACAGATTTTTTGCGATTTCCATCTACTCAACTGGAGTACTTTCTACTGGCTAATCAGTAAGTGCTACCTCGTTGGGTAAATGTATAGTGCTTTTCCTACACTGCAGCTGCGTAAAGGGCCAGAAGATTTGTCTCCACTGACCATGTGTGCCTGTAACTTTGCCACTGCGCCAAAAGGCGCCGAGGTCCCATGAGTGAGCTGTCCATCAGAGTTGGGAAAGGGCAGGAAGATGTTTGATACCGCTACTGTGTGGTGCAGGGAAGCAGGTGAGGAGAAAGCAGCCTCCTGGTCACAGTAACTAAACGGGGATTGCGCTTGAGAAACTCATGGATTCAAAGACCTCCCTCGAGTATTGCAGCTAATTTTCGACTGCAGATATGGAGTTAAAGCACACTTGCCCAGCCTCGACCCTGCTCACTAATGTTTTGGGCTGATTAAAACGTTACTGAATTTGAGCTTCAACTCAGACACTTGCTTTATTTATATCTGTAAGTGCTTCCTGTTGAGGTTCCTGTTGAGGTTTAATTTTTGTCACAGGAGCCTCGTGCCAGAATGAATACTGCCCTGCATAGTTATCCACGAAGAAGCCACCATTTTGTGCAATACCTCTACTCTACTGGAGTACTTTCTACTAGCTAATCCAGTAAGTGCTACCACGTTGGGTAAATGATAGTGCTTCTACACTGCCGCTGCGTAGGGCCAGAAGATTTGTCTCCACGGACCATGTGTGCCTGTAACTTTGCAACCGCGCCAAAAGGCACTGAGGTCCCTTGAGTGAGCTGTCCATCATAGTTGGGAAAGGGCGGGAAGATGTTTGATACCGCTAGTGTGTGGTGCAGGGCTTCTATGTGTGTGAACATGCCTCTTGTGTAGAAAGGGTAAGAGAGCAAGCAGGGCAGCAGATGAGGAAAAAGCAGCCTCGCAGTCACAGGAACTACACGGGGATTGCGCTTGAGATACTCAGGGATGCAAAGACCTCCCTCGGGTACTACAGCTAATTTTCGACGGCAGATATGGGATTAAACCACACTTGCCCACCTCGACCGTGCTCACTAATGTTTTGGACTGATTAAAATGTTACTGAATTGGAGCTTCAACTCCGGCACCTGCTTTATTTATATCTGTAAGTGCTTCCTGTTGAGGTTTAATTTTTGGCCCACAGGAAGCATTTACAGAGTTAAGGCAGGTGCCCGAGTTGAAGCTAACTTTGTAACCATTTTAGAATGGCGCCGGCAAGCTGCCAGAGTTGCTTACTTGCAAGTTGCAACTCTGGCAGCTTGCCGGCATCATTCTAAAATGGTTACAATGTTAGATTTCTTAAACTCGAGCACCTGCCTTAACTGAAATCCGCCAGCGAGCGGATTTGCGGATTTTTCGGCAATTTTGCGAGATTCGCGGATCACGAAATTGCCGAAAATCCACAAATTCCGCAAGCAGAACGGATTTTCCACCCATAGTTAATTAAGACTTTCTAAATAACGAGACTTTAATGAACATTGCCAGCATTGTTTAAAATGTCACTAAATTGGTCATCTACAACCTAACACCCTAGCGTCTACTTCTATGAACTCTTCTGTGAGAGCATGAAGGACAGAGCAACTTGCAGTCTAGAGTTTCTGAGGGAGAAGAAACGTACTGCATACCTTCTTGACAGCAAAGGCTGTCTTTATCAGCGAAGGCCCAGTGTTCTCTGCGAAGGGCAAATCCCCATGGCGGTAGCAGTCAGTCAGTCCGCCAGGACTTGGCTTTATCATCTTCGGTCCTCAGGTGAGATGTATTATCTGCGAAGTGTGAAGTGTTCTGGCAGCAGGTGTGAGGTTGGAAATGTTGATGACAGAGTCAGCAGAGGCATTGGGGTACATGGCAGCTAGCTGACACGCTGGCCGAGAGCTCCTGTCTATCCGGTGTAGGGGGCGGAATATTGCACAAATGAGAACATGTTTTCCATAATGGCCTTGGAGGGACCCACCACCTTCTCTTTGACCTTGAAATTTGACCTAACCAGACCTCGCATCACCTGGCTTGACTTTGACCCAGTCCCCCACACCAATCAAACCACTCTTGATGGGACTTGCCCCTGCTTTTGCTGTTGACTTCTCACTACCCTTCCACAACCAGGCAGAGAACAATTTTGTGCCTGGTTTTCTGCCCCTCATCATCTAAAATTGTGTTTTACCTGTTGCTGCATTGGATGTGGTACGGTATGCCCACAACATGTCCTTTATCGCACCTTGCACACTCTGTCCCAGTTTACAAGCCAATTCCATGGTCCCCTTCACCAAACTCTTAATTCTTTTCACCTGACCATTGCCCTGTGGTTTATACAAAGATGTACACACCAGTTGAACTCCTCAACATGCCAAAAATGTTTTAATTTCCTCCAAAGGTGAGTTACGTGCCATTGTCGATGACCAGTTTCGCCGGCACTCCTTCTCTTCTAAAAAGATCTTCCAATAATGCTAGGGTAGTCGTAATACTTACATTACTCAAATTCCACTTCAAACCACCTCAACTTTGTGTTCATCACCACTGCAATAAAGAGTTCTTGATCTGGCAAAAATGTAAACAGACCAATAAAGTCCAAACTGGCCTTCCACACAAAATCTGCATCAGACATATGCCAAGGAGTGTTTTTTGCACCCACTCCCACTTTCAACCTTTTCTCTGAATTTTTGCATTTTACGCTCCTCTGAACCCAGCACTTAACATCAGAATCCAACTGGGTCCCCAAAAATTCTCTTTCAACCTTTTAAGTGTGAAAGTTTGTCCCATCCGGCCTTCATGTGCTAAACGGCTAAATAGCTACCTACCTCCACAGGAGGAACAATCCTTTCATCCCTAACAATGAGATGGTCCATAATTACCGATAGTTCCTCCACTACTTTGGAATAAGGTCTGACAGCATTACAATATGTGCTTTCTCTTCTAACACCCTCCTTAATCATCTTTGTTACTGCTTTAACGTCTTTATCCTTGTCCAAGGATTCCATCCATTCCCCCCTAGAAACAGCACTGTAAAAGTCAGATAATACATCATACCCACTTGCTACTACTTCTTTAGTGACCATGTCACCATCCTCAGCAAGTTTGTCGGGAAGCCTAGACAGACTCTATTTTTCTAACCAGGCAGAAATTCCACAGTGAAATCACACTCCTGCAATTTTACAGCTAACCTGGCCAAGGGCGCCGAACAGTTCTTAATACCAGTGGGTGCCTGGTCTTCAAGTAATAATGTGCGGAAATGGTTAGTAGCCGAAACTGCAGCCAAAGCTTCCTGCTCAATGACCGAGTAATTCCTTTCCGTATCTGTCAAAGAACGGGACGCAAAGGCTACAGTCCTTTCCAGCCTGCCCTGGAACTGTGACAATACAGCACTCAATCCGACGGCACTAGCATCTACACTGAGTACCGTTTTAAGATTGCACTGAAACTGAACTAATATCCTGGCATTAGAAATCTCTTCCTTTATTATATCATAAGCTCTCTGTTGTGAACCTCCACACTCAACTGTCTTCCCTTCATGAGTAATTTTCTTAATGGTTCAGACGTACTAAAAATATCTTACAAACTTAGCATAGTATTTTACCACACCAATAAATGAAAGCAATTTATCTTTATCAGTGAGAGTTTCTGCATTAATGATTGCACTCACAAAATACATTTTTGATCACACGCCTTCAGTTGAGATACGGTACCCTAGATATTCAACCTTGCTTACCAAAAACCTGCACTTCTCTTTCCGCAACGTAAGACCTGCATCTAACAATTTGCGCAGGACTTCACACAATGTGTCACTGTGGGTATCTAAACTATCACCAAGAACTAAAATATCGTCTTGACAAAAATGCCATTTTTGAATCCAGACAACCTTTTTGAGATGAGCCTATGAAATATGCTTCCCGTGGACAACAAACCAAAGGGGAAACTGTTAAACTGAAACACTCCATCAGCTGTGACAAATGCAGTTATATGTTTCGAGTCTGGGAGTAACATTACCTAGTAATAGGCACTCTTAAGATCTAATTTTAAAACTAACTCTGTGAGGTTAGGCAGGGAAAATCGATTCATGACAACATTCTGATTTAAGCTGCAGAGGTCAACACAAAATCTCAATGACCCATCCGCTGTCTTCAATATTACGGCAGGAGATAACCATTGTGTATCCTCTACTGGTTCAATGACACGTTCACTAACCATTTGATCTATTATTTTTTTTACCTCCTCCCTCATAGCAATTGGTACTTTCCTGGCACCATGTCTCACTGGAATGGCATCTTTCGTCAACATTTTTATGTGGGTATGATCTCTGGCCACTCCTAACTTGTTATCAAAAACAGGAGCAAACTGTAAAAATAAATCACTCACACCACCTTCATCCACCACCATAACTTGCTCTGACACTCTCGGATTCACCACTATATGTAAGTTATACTGATGAGCTCAGCCCAATATAGGCGGGCCCTCAATCGCTACATTATTTTCCCTTTGTGGGTTGCTTGCGAAATTCTATTGTTGCATCAAAAAAAACATCTCACCAATGTTAAATCCTTGATTTCCATTCAATTCAACGAATGTGGTATTCAGCACTCTGCCTGGCCACACTTCATCAAATAAGTCTTTAGGAAGGATGTTGACAAGGAACCAGAATCCACCATCAACATCATAGCTTTCTCATCCACCAAACAGTCTGCTCTAGGACGTGAACGTCTCTTGGTACCATCAACTTCTTCAGATTCGATTTCCATAATGTGCTCGGAGTCCACCATGGGAACCCTGTGCTCAATGAGTTCTGCCGAGTTCTCAATTTGCTGCCACCCTTCCTTTGCTCCCCTTGAACATATGAGCAAAATGGCCCTTACGCACACAGGAAAAGCAATTCTTTCCCAAGGCAAAACCTAAGTAGAAGTTTCTGCCACATCAATAGCAATATTGTGCAGCGGATCAACCTTGAGTGGACACTGTGGGTCTCGAATTTCCATTTTTGGTGAGGGACGCGGTTGAAATAGTTGCTTTCTTCTTCACAAAGTTTACCAACTCCGACTCACTATTCACTTCAGCCACAACTGTGATGCTCCTGTTGCTTAATTTTCGCATCTCCTTCATACACTTCTCTGCTTCCTCAACTACTTTCGCAATCTGTATGGCATCCTTTAGTGTTGGATCAGTGGCTACCCACAGACACGCCTGCATTTTCTTGTTGTCGCACTGAACAATCATTGATCTCGTATGAGTTCCTCTGTGGTGGGGTCAAACTTGCATTTCATGGCCAATTAACTCAATCTTGCCACAAACTCATCGACAGATTCACTAGGCCTCTGCAGTTAGGTGTAAAATGTGTGTTGTTGCATAACAATATTCACAATCACTGTGAATCGTCTCAGCAGATGCTATTTGGTTTCCTGATATACATCTTCGATTACCTCACCATTGTCTCCATACACTTGTGGCAAATATTTAAAGATATGTTGACCTTCAGTACACAGACATCCTGTTAACAAAGCTTTTTTCCTGAGTGGGGAAAATATGATCCTCCTAATGCCACTACGTAGTTGTCGAACGTTTCTATGCAGTCCTCCCACTCAATAACGGTTCACCTTGTGACATTAAAAATGATGGCGGCACCGCCAATGATTGTATGGGTGTATTTAAAGTGCATTACCAACAAAGGCTACAAGTTGGCAGTGTAAGCAATGTATTCTCCTTGTGGAATACCACCAAAGGTCACACGATGGCAGTGTGAGCAATGTATTTCCCTTTCATCACATTGAACCCTATGGTTGGAGCAAGGAAGAGGAGAAGCAGCTCACAATGGATTCTCCTGCTTTCTGCACCAGGTGAGCGATTTTTTTTATAGGACGCAGTTGTGCGTTTGAAGCCTTTGACGAATGAACTATCACAGGCGAGACGGCTGATAACGCTTGGGTACCCAAGACTATATCTAGCCACAGATTCCTTACATTTGAATTACCCAGGCATCAGACTGGATCCGGAAGATTTTTCAAGCAGTACCCTTGCACAGGTGGCTTTAGTGGCTTTGTGTCCATGATCGGAATCTGCTGTGCCAGAATATCGCGTTATTTATATAGGGGTGCCAGCCAGGCACACTGATGTCAATTACTTTTTCACAACTTTCCACGCCAGAAGTGCAGAGCCATGAACTGTACAGACACTGATATGTCCAAACTAGGACCATGAAGGGAATCAGCCCTGCCCCAGAAATGTGTCCAGATAGCGGAGAGGATGGGTGGGTCTGTAAGGAATTTGCGGATGGTGCATTTCTGCACCGTACAACCCTTCTTTACACCAACATACCCCACGAAGAGCTGGTCATCCATCTGGAACTGGAGCAAAAAGATATCCCTTCAGAGTACCTAAATCAGAGCCCTGCTGAGCAAGGGTAAGAATAAAAAGCAAAATATCAGAAGGAGGAAAGGTCCAAAGCTATCAACTGTCACTGCTCAATCTCCATGCAGGAATGGGTACAGTTGACAGGTTCAGGTGGAGGACCCTCCCCTGCTGCTGCAACAGAAGCTCCTGCCGAAAGGGAAGCCTGATCAGTGGATTGATGGCCATGCTCAGTAGCTCGGGATACAAGACTCTCTGTGCCCCATCCAGACCCACAAGGATGACTTGGGCCCAGTAATTCCTGATCTTTTTGAGAACTCTGGACCTGAGTGGCATGGGCAAAAAGGCGTACAGCAGGCCTGACCTCTTCTTGAGATAAAAAGCGTCTGCCTCCAGCATGAAAACACGCTGACATTGCCAATTTTCAGCAGAGGCAATCCCTAGCTCTCCCCGTTACTGAATTGCTGAAAGAGGCCTTGCACCACCTCCGGTTAGAGATGCCATTCATGATATCTGGGCATTGATGGCTGAGTTTGTCCGCCCTGGCGTTGAAGGAACCTGCCAGGTGTTGAACCACCCGGGAAATACCCTGATATTCTAGCCATGTCTAGAGACTCCGGGACTCTTGACAAAGTGTCCATGAGCTCACCCTGCCCTGTTTGTTGTAGTACCACATGACGTGGTGTTGTCTGCCCGTGAATACTTGTACCAGCCTTCCCTTGATGAAGGGTAGACAGGCCTTCAATGCCCATCGGATTGCTCGGAGCTCCAACAGGTTGATGCGGAGCCCGGATTTTGCCGGAAACCAGAGTCCTCTGATCTCCACCTCTCCCAGATGCCCATCTCATCCCAGGAGTGTCGCATCTGTCATTACTGTGATATCTGGTTTAGGATGAGAGAGTGGTCTGCCTCTGACCCAATCATAGTTTGTTAGCCACCACTGCAAACTTTTTGCAGTCCCTTCCTAAATCTGGACCAGGTTGATTCCCCTGCTGCTATGCCCACTGGAACTTCAGGTCCCACTGCAGAGCCTGCATATGCGATCTGGCATGTGTAACCAGCAGGATCAAGGAGTCTGTCTCAAGGAAATACATGATAGAGGCTGAAATATCAGTATAGTAACGTGAATATCCTGGACTCGCTGCTCAGGAGGAAGCCAGAAACTGAACTGTGTACAGAACAGCTCAGATGAAAGGGCGCATCTGAGAGGGGATCATGTATGACTTCATCATGTTGATAGAGAACCCCAGCAAGTGCAGAAGGTTTGCTGTAGTCTGGCAGTAGGAGATGACAGTCTGGGGTGAGCCTGCTTGCAACACCCACTTGTTGAGATTTCTAAAAACAAACACCCCTGATCACCGCAGATGAGCCGCAATCCCTGCCATCACTTTTGTGAACACCGAGGGGTGCTGGTAAGGCCAAAGGGAGCACAGCGAACTGAACGTTCTAGTGATCATCCTTAACCGCACATAGTGCCGGTGAACCGGCAGGACGGGGATATGGAAATAAGCTTCCTGCAAGTCCAACGCTAGTACCCAGTCTTCTGGATCCAGGGCAGACAAGACCTGAGCTAGCATGAGCATTTAGAATTTCTACTTTTTGAGAAAGAGCTTGAAGGCTGGGAGGTCTAGTATAGGACGAAAGACCTTGTCCTTTTTGGTGACTAGAAAGTAGCGGGAATAACAACCACAGGCTACTTCTGGCTCAGGAACTCTATCTATGGCTCTCTTGGCCAAGAGAGCAATGACTTCCTCACAGAGCAAGGACAAATGATCTCCCGTCAGTCAGTCATAGGGAGGGATTAGCCCCTTCGGACGATTTGCAAAACTCACCGGTCGGGTGTCACAGGCTGCCAGTGGTGGAGGTGATGGCCAATCATGCCACCAACTGGACCCCCATGATCTAAAAGGGTAAGATTATGAAGGTCTGGAGGCAGCAGCTGCGGGTGGTGGTGGATTGACCACATGGCTGCCTACCCAACCCATGAGGTCGGTAGAAACTTTGCCCTCATCCATACAGAGGTTGGGAAGCTTGTCAGATCGGTGGCGGGATAGGATTGGCACAGTTAAAAACCCCTACGAAGCTACAAAAGGCACAGTGGAGCAGTGGAGCAGCCAAGAGACTCAAGGACTTGGCCTTAGCCCCTGAGTCCTTAAGGTGCTCCAGTGACGAATCTACCTTGCCTCTGAAAAGACGAGTGGCATTGAAGGGCATGTGCAGAAGGGAAGCTTGGACATCCCCAGAGAAGCAAATTGTGGCACCTCAAGGCCAAGGTTGAGGAAACTGCTCTGCTTAGCGAGTTGGTTGTTTCCCGACAAAAACGGATCATTGAACGTTACAGCATCTCTCCTGTCTGTAACGGCTTGGGAGAGGATGGCCCGTGCCTCCTTCGGGACCTGCTACAGGACTTGCGCAACCGTATCCCACAGCATGTGGGAATATCGGCCCAGTAGGCATGTGGTGTTCATGGACCGCAATGCCAGGCTGGTGGAAGAACATGTTTTCTTTCCCAAGGAGTCCACTGTCCCAAATTGCCTGCCTTAGTGTGATGTAGGGAATGCGCCCCGGGATGTGGAAATCGGACCACTAAATTCTCTCGGGTAGTGTGTCCCTTGAGTGAGCTGTCCATCATAGTTGGGAAAGGGCGGGAAGACGTTTGATACCGCTAGTATGTGGTGCGGGGCTTCTATGCATGTCATCAACATGCCTCTTGTGAATAAAGGGTCAGAGAGCGAGCAGAGCAGCAGATGAGGAGAAAACAGCCTCCTGTTCACAGGAACTATACAGGGATTGTGCTTGAGATACTCAGGGATGCAAAGACCTCCCTCGGGTACTACAGCTAATTGTCGACGGCAGATATGGGGTTAAAGCACCCTTGCCCAGCCTCGACCGTGCTCACTAATATTTTGGGCTGATTAAAACGTTACTGAATTTGAGCTTCCACTCGGGCACCTGCTTTATTTATATCTGTAAGTGCTTCCCATTGAGGTTTAATTTTTGGGACAGGAGCCTCGTGCCAGAATGAATCCTGCCCTGCAGAGTTATCCATGATGATGCCACCGTTTTGTGCAATACCTCTACTCAACTGGAGTACTTTCTACTGGCTAATCCAGTAAGTGCTACCTCGTTAGGTAAATGATAGTGCTTTTCCTACACTGCCGCTGCGTAGGGCCAGATGAGTTGTCTCCACTGACCATGTGTGTCTGTAACTTTGACACCACGCCAAAAGGCACTGAGGTCCCTTGAGTGAGCTGTCCATCATAGTTGGGAATGGGCCGGAAGATGTTTGATACTGCTAGTGTGTGGTGCAGGGCTTCCATGTGTGTAAACATGCCTCTTGTGTATATAGGGTCAGAGAGCAAGCAGGGCAGCAGATAAGGAGAAAGCAGCCTCCTGGTCACAGGAACTACACAGGGATTGCGCTTGAGACACTCAGGGATGCAAAGATCTCCCTCGGGTATTACAGCTAATTTTAGACGGCAGATATGGGGTTAAAGCACACTTGCCCACCTCGACTGTGCTCACAAATGTTTTGGACTGATTAAAACGTTATTGAATTTGAGCTTCAACTCGGGCACCTGCTTTATTTATATCTGTAAGTGCTTCCTGTTGAGGTTTAATTTTTGGCCCACAGGAAGCAGTTACAGAGTTAAGGCAGGTGCCCGAGTTGAAGCTAACTTTGTAAACATTTTAGAATGGCGCCGGCAAGCTGCCAGAGTTGCTTACTTGCAAGTTGCAACTCTGGCAGCTTGCGGGCGCCATTCTAAAATGGTTACAATGTTTGCTTTCTTAAACTCGAGCACCTGCCTCAACTGAAATCCGCCCACGAGCGGATTTGCGGATTTTTCGGCAATTTCGCGAGATTCGCGGATCACGAAATTCCCGAAAATCCACAAATTCCGCGAACAGAACGGATTTTCCACCCATAGTTAATTAAGACTTTCTAAATAACGAGACTTTAATGAACATTGCCAGCATTGTTTAAAATGTCACTAAATTGGTCATCTACAACCTAACACCCTAGCGTCTACTTCTATGAACTCTACTGTGAGAGCATGAAGGACAGAGCAACTTGCAGTCTAGAGTTTCTGAGGGATGTCTTTATCATCGGAGGCCCAGTGTTCTCTGCGAAGGGCAAATCCCCATGGCGGTAGCAGTCAGTCAGTCCGCCAGGACTTGACTTTATCGTTCTTCGGTCTTTAGGTGAGATGTATTACCTGCGAAGTGTGAAGTGTTCTGGCAGCAGGTGTGAGGTTGGAAATGTTGATGACAGAGTCAGCAGAGGCATTGGGGTACATGGAAGCTAGCTGACACGCTGGCCTGGAGCTCCTGTCTATCCGGTGTTGGGGGCAGAATATTGCACAAATGAGAACATGTTTTCCATAATGGCCTTGGAGGGACCCACCACCTTCTCTTTTACCTTGAAATTTGACCTAACCAGACCTCGCATCACCTGGCTTGACTTTGACCCAGTCCCCCACACCAATTGAACCACTCTTGATGGGACTTGCCCCTGCTTTTGCTGTTGACTTATCACTACCCTTCCACAACCAGGCAGAGAACAATTTTGTGCCTGGTTTTCTGCCCCTCATCATCTCAAATTGTGTTTTACCAGTTGCTGCATTGGATGTGGTACGGTATGCCCACAACATGTCCATTATCGCACCTTGCACACTCTGTCCCAGTTTACAAGCCAATTCCATGGTCCCCTTCACCAAACTCTTAATTCTTTTCACCTGACCATTGCCCTGTGGTTTATACAAAGATGTACACACCAGTTGAACTCCTCTACATGCCAAAAATGTTTTAATTTCCTCCAAAGGTGAGTTACGTGCCATTGTCAATGACCAGTTTTGCCGGCACTCCTTCTCTCCTAAAAAGATCTTCCAATAATGCTAGGGTAGTCGTAATACTTACATTACTCAAATTCCACTTCGAACCACCTCCTTTGTGTTCATCACCACTGCAACACAGAGTTCTTGCAGTGGCAAAAATGTGAACGGACCAATAAAGTCCAAACTGGCCTTCCACACAAAATCTGCATCAGACATATGCCAAGGAGTGTTTTTTGAACCCACTCCCACTTTCAACCTTTTCTCTGAATTTTTTCATTTTACGCTCCTCTGAACCCAGCACTTAACATCAGAATCCAACTGGGTCCCCAAAAATTCTCTTTCAACCATTTAAGTGTGAAAGTTTGTCCCATCCGGCCTTCATGTGCTAAACGGCTAAATAGCTACCTACCTCCACAGGAGGAACAATCCTTTCATCCCTAACAATGAGATGGTCCATAATTACCGATAGTTCCTCCACTAATTTTGAATAAGGTCTGACAGCATTAGAATATGTGCTTTCTCTTCTAAAACCCTCCTTATCCATCTTTGTTACTGCTTTAAGGTCTTTATCCTTGTCCAAGGATTCCATCCATTCCCCCCTAGAAACAGCACTGTAAATGTCAGATAATACATCATACCCACTTGCTACTACTTCTTTAGTGACCAAGTCACCATCCTCAGCAAGTTTGTCGGGCAGCCTAGACAGACTCTATTTTTCTAACCAGGCAGAAATTCCACAGTGAAATCACCACTCCTGCAATTTTACAGCTAACCTGGTGTTGTACAATAGAAGATGACTCCACAAGTAGGTAGGTGAAGTAGAAGCTTTATTGCAGCACAGGTATAGGTAGGTCAGCCCCCCGTCCAACCAGAGCTCCAACTGCCAACAGGGCGAAGGAGAACTCCAGAACCCAGAACCTTGGGAGAGATCTAGAGTGCTGGCCTAAGAAAGAAGCAAAGCACTGTACAACATTTCTCCCCTCCTTGCAAGGAAAGAAAACACAGGAAAAGGAAAGAACACTAATGTACATAGTCATTTAAGTACGAGGGAGGGCGACGAGAGCGAGAGTTCCTTAAACCAACATTAACCAAGGAAGAGGAGGCAGGAACGGGAACAGAATTGGGAACAAGCGAAGCAGGAGCGGAATTAACTACAGAACCACTATGATAAGTACCTAAGGATGTAGAGGCATCACCACCACCCACCTCCCCCCCGTTCGGTTGACAAGGGAATGGGTAGACGAGAACAACCAGAAGACAGTAAATAACCATTACAACCATCACTATGAGCAGGAAGCAGGTCATCAGAAGAAGAATCTTTACATTTCTGGTAGAGGGCCACCCTCCGGTAATTCCAACTTTCACCATTGGCCAAGACAATGAAGTGAGGAAAAACCCTCTTGACTCTGTAGGGACCCCTAAACTTGCTAAGACCTTTAGCAAATCTTCCCGGCTTAACCTTAACCAGGTCACCCACAGAAATGGGCATGGGAGTACTGTCATGAATTAAAGGAATATCGCTACTCGTACCCTTCAACCAAGCAGGGGTCAATTTGCTTACAGGCGTGCGACCACGCATAAGTTCAAAGGGAGACTTTTCCCCACACTTATGGGGTGTGGAGCGGTAAGCCCAGACCAGTTCCTGGACACGCTCTGTTGAAAAACAGCCAGTCTCAACGTACAACTGAATCACGCCTTTGACGAGGCGATTCACCCTTTCACACAGGCCATTCCCTTGTGGATTGTAAAGACTAGTCTTCTGATGCCTGATACCACACTCATTTACAAATGAAGTCATCTTCAAAGACGTGAGTTGAGTCCCATTGTCTGATATGAGAACAGAAGGGTACCCCTCGTTGATAAAAGTACTCTTCAAAAACTTAATGGTGGCTTCAGTGGTGATTTCTTTAACAAATTGTACACACAGCCATTTAGAAAAACAATCGATTAAAACAATTGCAAAACGGTGATCAATAGGTAATTCATTCATAGGTCCTATGAAGTCAATACAGACACTATGCCAGGGAGTATTCTCATACACAATTTTTTGTGTAGACCGAGAGCCCAAGACTTTGAGGCGCTTCTCCCCTTCCCTACATAAACTACACTTCGTAACACAATCAATTGCATCATTATCGATAGAGGGCCACCAAAAGTTCAGTTTGACACGGCGTTGAGTGAGACTTTGACCCAAGTGTCCCTCATGGGCCAAGTCTAAAATCCTTTTTCTTAATGAACAGGGAGGGACAAAACGGTCACCTCGCATCAAAACATCTTTACCCTCTAAAGAAAGTTCATCTAAGATTTTCAGGAAGGGCCTGACTGAAGGACTAACAGAACTTTCCCTCCTAGAACCATTGGAAACAAGACTGATGACAGCCTTCAAGGTCAAATCTTCAGCCATGCCCTTGGACCATTCAACATGGGAAAATGAACCACCGCCCACCGACACAACATCCTCCATTACAGCAACCGCAAGATCATCAGACGGGATCTCAGAACCAGAACAAGTGGAAGGAATAGGGAGCCTAGACAGGCAATCCGCTTGGATATTCTTCCACCCATGGACAAATTCGATCTCACACTGATAATCTTGCAAGCGAGAAGCCAGTCTCGCCAACCTTGGAGAACCTTTACCAGCTCCACCAGGAGCTAAAACATTTAAAAGGGGTTTGTGGTCTGTACGTAAAACAAACTTGTAACCCCACAAGTAGGTTCGAAAGTAATTCGTTCCCCAGACTGCAGCAAGAGCCTCACGCTCTATTACTGAGTAGTTTGACTCAGAGGTGGACAGAGGCCTAGACGTGAATGCAATGGTTTTCTCCACACCACCTTGTCTTTGTAAGAGAACTGCACCAAGGCCAATGGCACTGGCGTCAACCATGAGGATGGAGGACCGAGCAGTGTCAAAAGGAGTGAGGACATTTGCAGCTTTAAGTTCTCCTTTGATTAATCTAAAACAGGATTCATGCTCAGAGGTCCAACTAAATTTGACACCTTTTTTGAGTAAGGATCTCAGAGGAGCAGTCTTGGATGAGAAATCTCTTACAAATTTCGAGTAGAACTCGACCAAGCCCATAAAGGACCGAAGCTGATCTTTATCGACTGGGGAGGGCGCCAACTCAATAGCTTCAAGTAAGTTTTTCTTAGGTTTGATGCCTTCTTCTGATAAACAAAATCCTAAATACTCAATTTCTCTCAACAGAAAAGCACACTTCTCCTTTCTTAGAGTCAAACCAGCCTCATCCACTCTAACTAACACATCTTGTAAGATTTTGTTGTGTTCTTGTAGAGAATTGCCATAAATCAAAATATCGTCTTGAAAGTACAGCACCTTATCAAGACCCTTAAAGACCTCAGAGACAAGTCTCTGGAACACGCTAGCCGCTGAGACTAGCCCAAAGGGTAGCCTGGTGAATTGAAATGTGCCCTCGCTGGTGATAAAGGCAGTTAAATGCTTTGAGCTTTCGTCTAAGCAAATTTGATGGTAGGCGTGTTTGAGGTCTAGCTTACTGAAGAACCTTGCTCCCTTAAGGGTTGATACTAATTCGCCAATTTTGGTTAGAGGGAATACATCTGCTACAACACATTTGTTAAGGGAACGAAGATCCACACAGAACCTGATCTTGTTGTCCGGTTTCTGCGATATTACAACAGGCGAAACCCAAGGAGACGCCTCGATGGGTTCAATAATACCCCCTTGGAGCATCTCCTCAAGGGTAGCCTTGACCTCATCTCGCAAAGCAAAGGGCACCCTCCTTACTTTGTGTTGTACAGGTGAACTGCCTTCCTTGAGGACTATACGATGTGAATAGCCAATGAGTTCGCCCAACTGATCTCTAAAAACATTTTTATATTTAGCTAATATAACTTCTAAGGATGGGGTCTCAACAATAGAAATAGGATTATCAGATCTAGGATCAACCACTATGTGCAGATCATATTGATGGTGACGGCCTAAGATTGCTGGACCATCAGCAGATATGTAGATTTTACCACGAGCTAATCTTCCCTTGAAACCAATTTCAGCTTCAAAGAAACCCAGTATGTCAATTTTCTCCCCCTGGTAGCCAGACGGGAAGATGTCACACATCTTCAACACTCTTTCACCCCACACACTTTTCATCAACGAATTGGGAATTATAGTCCACTTGGAACCAGTGTCAACCATGAGTGTAATGACTTTCCCATCAATGACAAACTCATCCTTAAAAGGGTTACCCCTCTGGTTATCACACGCGCACACAGTGTCAGTCAGAACTAAGATTTTGTTGACATCACGTCTCAAATCATCATTCTCGTTAACAATTGTAATTCTCGAATTATTCTTATTCCTACACATTTTAGCGAAGTGTCCTGTCTTACCACACTTCAGACACTCTTTGTTGTTTGCAAAACAAAATTTACTATCTGAAGGATGGGAAAAGCTACCACATCTAAAACAAATCTTTTGATTATTCTTACTAAAAGAAGTTTGTTGTACATTCTTTTTCTGAAGGACATAGCCTTTCTTCCTAACTATTGCAATGGCAGTAGCTTCATCCTCACTATTTTCGCTATAGGTATTCTTATGAGAGATTTCTGCCACTTTAGTCTCCAAACTACTTTTCTGTAGTTCTCTCATACACTTTTCGCTTTCTTCCACAACCATGGCAAGATCTATAGCATCTTTCAAACTTGGGTTCTTTGCCGCCCACAAACGTTCTTGTACTTTTCTATTGTTGGCTTGAACAACTAGCTGGTCTCTAATTAGCTCGTCCGCCATCTGCCCAAAGTTACATTTGATTGATAGCTCGCGCAGTCTCGCTACAAACTCATCAATGCTCTCTTCCGGTAATTGTCTATTCTTATAAAACTTATATCTTTGAAGGATAAGGTTCTCCTCTTTGCCAAAACGGGTTTCTAATCTTGTTATCGCTTCCTTAAACTCATCAAAGTCAGCTTGCGACCCTACAGGTAGTACTTGAGGTAAATATCTGAATAAACGCTGTCCCTCTTTACCCAATGTGGTCATTAGTAATGCTTTTTTCCGTTTAGGTGAATACTCCTCACCGTCCAGAGCCTCAATATAGTTAAAGAACATGACTATCCAGTCTTCCCAGGCTATTGGAGGAGTGCCTGGTTCCGACAAGAATTGAGGAGGAAGAGCGACATTGATCGCTTGAGCCATGTTCAAGGACTACTAATAGGGTAAAGAAATAAGTACACCAAATAATAAAGTAAAATGAGTTTAAAATAAATGTTCACACTTATCACAGAGGAGAACTGGGGCGAAGAACCGATGCTTAGCGCTCAAACACGAGCGTTTCCATGGAGATCCAGAGTAAATTTGCAAATATCTGTAAAATGGCCGAAAACGTCGTGCGTATGACGTTAAACGTTGTAACCACAGCGAGAGTCTATGCGCAAGTGAAATGCGCTTCAGGAATGAGATGGGAACGCTGCTTCTGTGTAGTTGTGCATTCCAGTGACGCTTGTGCTTGCGTTCCAATGACGCTGATTCCTGTTTGTAAAATGTCACTTCCGCCGCTTGCGTTAGACTGACGTAGACGCTGTCTTAGCTTGCGCTTCTGTGATGCCGTCGCTGCCGCAGCTAGCGTTCTAATGACGCACTTGCCTGGCTCAAAGTTGTGAACGCGCAGCGTGAGTTAGCGTTGCTAAGCGACTCACCGCGATACTGACTCGACGGTAGAGATGACGTCAATCACTGTATCAGAAGTCCTCCGACGATGAAAACATCGGGAAAGTGCACTTTTGGCAAGTGGTCATCGTTGAGATGGAAAATGATGTCAGCGTCCTCGCTCCTCGCTGTCTACACGGGGTTCTTGGGGTTTCTTGAACTCTACCGCACTGTATTAGTTTCCTTGGCTGCAGCAACACGCGGAGAAGGAATGGTTGGACACTCCACTAGTCCTCGTCGCCAAATGTTGTACAATAGAAGATGACTCCACAAGTAGGTAGGTGAAGTAGAAGCTTTATTGCAGCACAGGTATAGGTAGGTCAGCCCCCCGTCCAACCAGAGCTCCAACTGCCAACAGGGCGAAGGAGAACTCCAGAATCCAGAACCTTGGGAGAGATCTAGAGTGCTGGCCTAAGAAAGAAGCAAAGCACTGTACAACACCTGGCCAAGGGAGCCGGACAGTTCTTAATACCAGTGGGTGCCTGGTCTTCAAGTAATAATGTGCGGAAATGGTTAGTAGCCGAAACTGCAGCCAAAGCTTCCTGCTCAATGACCGAGCAATTCCTTTCCGTATCTGTCAAAGAAGGGGACGCAAAGGCTACAGTCCTTTCCAGCCTGCCATGGAACTGTGACAATACAGCACCCAATCCGACGGCACTAGCATCTACACTGAGTACCGTTTTAAGATTGCACTGAAACTGAACTAATATCCCGGCATTAGAAATCTCTTCCTTTATTATATCATAAGCTCTCTGTTGTGAACCTCCACTTCCCTTCATGAGTAATTCTCTTAATGGTTCAGACTTACTAGAAATATCTTACAAACTTAGCATAGTATTCTACCACACCAATAAATGAAAGCAATTTATCTTTATCAGTGAGAGTTTCTGCAATTATGATTGCACTCACAAAATACATTTTTGATCACACGCCTTCAGTTGAGATACAGTACCCTAGATATTCAACCTTGCTTACCAAAAACCTGCACTTCTCTTTCCTGCAACGTAAGACCTGCATCTAACAATTTGCCCAGGACTTCACACAATGTGTCACTGTGGGTATCTAAACTATCACCAAAAACTAAAATATCGTCTTGACAAAAATGACATTTTTAAATGCAGACAACACTTTTGAGATGAGCCTGTGAAATACAGTTCCAGTGGACAACAAACCAGAGGGGAAACTGTTGAACTGAAACACTCCATCAGCTGTGACAAATGCAATTATATGTTTCGAGTCTAGGAGTAACATTACCTTGTAATAGGCACTCTTAAGATCTAATTTTAAAAATATTTCCCACCGGCCAGTAAGAAAACTAACTCTGAGGTTAGGCAGGGAAAATCGATTCATGACAACATTCTGATTTAAGCTGCAGAGGTCAACACAAAATATCAATGACCCATCCGCTGTCTTCATTATTACGGCAGCAGATAACCATTGTGTAGCCTCTACTGGTTCAATGACACGTTCACTAACCATTTGATCTATTATTTTTTTTACCTCCTCCCTCGTAGCAATTGGTACTTTCCTGGCACCATGTCTCACTGGAATGGCATCTTTCGTCAACATTTTTATGTGGGTATGATCTCTGGCCACTCCTAACTTGTTATCAAAAACAGGTGCAAACTGTAAAAATAAATCACTCACACCACCTTCATCCACCACCATAACTTGCTCTGACACTCTCGGATTCACCACTATATGTAAGTTATACTGATGAGCCCAGCCCAATATAGGCGGGCCCTCAATCGCTACATTATTTTCCCTTTGTGGGTTGCTTGCTAAATTCTATTGTTGCATCAAAAAAAACCAGCTCACCAATGTTAAATCCTTGATTTCCTTTCAATACAACGTATGTGGTATTCAGCACTCTGCCTGGCCACACTTCATCAAATAAGTCTTTAGGAATGATGGTGTACAAGGAACCAGAGTCCACCATCAACATCACAGCTTTCTCATCCACCAAAAAGTCTGCTCTAGGACGTGAACGTCTCTTGGTACCATCAACTTCTTCAGATTCGATTTCCATGATGTGCTCGGAGTCCACCATGGGAACCCTGTGCTCAATGAGTTCTGCCGAGTTCTCAATTTGCTGCCACCCTTCCTTTGCTCCCCTTGAACATATGAGCAAAATGGCCCTTACGCACACAGGAAAAGCAATCCTTTCCCAAGGCAAAACCTAAGTGGAAGTTTCTGCCACATCAATAGCAATATTGTGCAGCGGATCAACCTTGAGTGGACACTGTGGGTCTCGAACTTCCATTTTTGGTGAGGGACGCGGTTGAAATAGTTGCTTTCTTCTTCACAAAGTTTACCAACTCCGACTCACTATTCATTTCAGCCACAACTGTGATGCTCCTGTTGCTTAATTTTCGCATCTCCTTCATACACTTCTCTGCTTTTTCAACTACTTTCACAATCTGTATGGCATCCTTTAGTGTTGGATCAGTGGCTACCCACAGACACGCCTGCATTTTCTTGTTGTTGTACTGAATAATCATTGATCTCTTATGAGTTCCTCTGTGGTGGGGTTCAAACTTGCATTTCATGGCCAATTAACTCAATCCTGCCACAAACTCATCGACAGATTCAATAGGCCTCTGCAGTTAGGTGTAAAACTTGTGTTGTTGCATAACAATATTCACAGACACTGCGAATCATCTCAGCAGATGATATTTGGCTTCCTGATATACATCTTCGATTACCTCACCATTGTCTCCATACACTTGTGGCAAATATTTAAAGATATGTTGACCTTCAGTACACAGACATCCTGTTAACAAAGCTTTTTTCCTGAGTGGGGAAAATATGATCCTCCTAATGCCACTACGTAGTTCTCGAACGTTTCTATCCAGTCCTCCCACTCAATTACGGTTCACCTTGTGACACTAAAAATGATGGCGGCACCACCAATGATTGTATGGGTGTATTTAAAGTGCAAACCAACAAAGGCCACACGTTGGCAGTGTAAGCAATGTATTCTCCTTGTGGAATACCACCAAAGGTCACACGATGGTAGTGTGAGCAATGTATTTCCCTTTCATCACATTGAACTCTATGGTTGGAGCAAGGAAGAGGAGAAGCAGCTCACAATGGATTCTCGTGCTTTCTGCACCAGGTGAGGGATTTTGTTTATAGGACGCAGTTGTGCGTTTGAAGCCTTTGACGAATGAACTTGGCCACTGGATTCAAGATAGCCTGGCTGATGAGGATTATGAATCCAAAACCGGTCCAAGGATGCTTGTTTCCGGTCCAGGGAAGACATGGCTTGGCAGTTCGGGCTGGACTGTTTCCATAAGGCACAGGGTCAGACTGATTTGCATATAGCCATGTCTGAACTGGGGTGGCTGAGTGAACTAAAGAATGGTGATGGATTAAACCCAGATCAGTTGACTGGGGGTGAGTGTTTGATTTGTTCAAACGCTCCGTCCATCATCCTCTTTTGTATCGCTTTGACGCCTTTGACGAATGAACTATCACAGGCGAGACGGCTGATAACGCTTGGGTACCCAAGCATGGCTAGCGCGAGCAATGACACTGGGTGAAGCAGCACTCACTACAACAAAGGCAAGCATCCTACATAGACTGCAGGAGGCACGAGAGGTACCAGCACATTGAGGGGTACACGGGCACCGTTACTCAGAGCGTACGGGCCCCTGACACTTGATATGCAATGTCCCAGCTCAACAGACAGCTTTCCAGAAAGATCGCGGTAGCAAATAAAACAATTTTAACCGTAGTATGACACTGCAAAGGCAATCCTATTGCACTCTTCACCGCAGATAGACTGCCTTACTCCTCAATTGAGGATCCTTGATCAGCTCCATGGGCACAGGCATCTGGCGAATCCCATCCTGTCGCCAAATAAATGTAGTAGCTTGTCTGGGAAGAAAGACAAGTACTCCAGCTGGTAAGGTTCTTCAGGTTTAATGGAGCATAGGAATCCTGTGTCTGAACAGCCAGACACCATCAGCACCTACTGGTCTCAACCGCCCTGGAACCCACCCATGTCACAGAGCCCACATTACACCACGGACTGAATACATAAAGGAAAGACTATAAGCAGATCATTACCTTCAGTAACGCCTTATCTGGTGCAGACTATATCTAGCCACAGATTCCTTACATTTGAATTACCCAGGCATCAGACTGGATCCGGAAGATTTTTCAAGCAGTACCCTTGCACAGGTGGCTTTTATTGGCTTTGTGTCCATGATCGGAATCTGCTGTGCCAGAATATCGCGTTATTTATATATGGGTGCCAGCCAGGCACACTGATGTCAATTATTTTTTCAAAACTTTCCACGCCAGAAGTGCAGAGCCATGAACTGTTCTGACACTGATATGTCCAAACTAGGACCATGAAGAGAATCAGCCCTGCCCCAGAAATTTGTCCAGAGAGCGGAGAAGATGGGTGGGTCGGTCGGTAAGGAATTTGCGGATGGTGCATTTCTGCACCATACAACCCTTCTTTACACCAACATACCCCACGAAGAGTTGGTCATCCATCTGGAACTGAAGCAAAAAGATAGCCCTTCAGAGTACCTAAATCAGAGCCCTGCTGAGCAAGGGTAAGAATAAAAAGCAAAATATCAGAAGGAGGAAAGGTCCAAAGCTATCAACTGTCACTGCTCAATCTCCATGCAGGAAAGTGTACAGTTGACAGGTTCAGGTGGAGGACCCTCCCCTGCTGCTGCAACAGAAGCTCCTCCCGAAAGGGCAGCCTGATCGGTGGATTGATGGCCATGCTCAGTAGCTCGGGAGACAAGACTCTCTGTGCCCCATCCAGACCCACAAGGATGTAAATGTAAATGTACAGGAATTTATATATCGCAAATCACCGAGCGGTTTCTAAGCGCTTGCTTAGGGAACCCGTCCTGGTATTCCCCTGTGAGATAACCCCGGCAGGGTATCCGAAAGGTGAAAGCCAGGCATCCCGCCGCGAGGGGCCGTTGTGGAGATTAAGCAAGCTATTGCCCAGAGTCGCAGAGTGTGAACCCGTGAATCGAGTAGGCACCGGAGCGAGAATTGTCGAGTCCATGGACATTTTAGGACTCAAGGCCCCGTCGAGCCGGGAATTGAACCCTGGTCCCGGGCTGACCTCTGCTTCCAGGTCTGCCTCCTCTAACCAGTGAGCCACACTTCTCCAAGGATGACTTGGGCCCAGTAATTCCTGATCTTTTTGAGAACTCTGGACCGGAGTGGTATGGGCAAAACGGCATACAGCAGGCCTGACCTCCTCTTGAGATAAAAAGCGTCTGCCTCCAGCATGAAAACCCGCTGACATTGCCGATTGCTGAATTGCTGAAAGAGGCCTTGCACCAACTCCGGTTAGAGATACCATTCATGATATCTAGGCATTGATGGCTGAGTTTGTCCGCCCTGGCGTTGAAGGAACCTGCCAGGTGTTGAACCACCAGTGAAATACCCTGATATTCTAGCCATGTCTAGAGAGTCAGGGACTCTTGACAAAGTGTCCATGAGCTCACCCCGCCCTGTTTGTTGTAGTACCACATGACGTGGTGTTGTCTGCCCGTGAATACTTGTACCAGCCTTCCCTTGATGAAGGGTAGACAGGCCTTCAATGCCAATCAGATTGCTCGGAGCTCCAACAGGTTGATGCGGAGCCCGGATTTTGCCGGAAACCAGAGTCCTCTGATCTCCACCGCTCCCAGATGGCCACCTCATCCCAGGAGTGTCGCATCTGTCATTACTGTGAGATCTGGTTTAGGATGAGAGAGTGGTCTGCCTCTGAACCAATCATAGTTCGTTAGCCACCACTGCAAACCATTTGCAGTCCTTTCCTAAATCTGGACCAGGTTGATTCCCCTGATGCTATGCCCACTGGAACTTCAGGTCCCATAGAAGAGCCTGCATATGCGATCTGGCATGTGTAACCAGCAGGATCAAGGATGCCATGAGACCCAGCAGCCTCAGAGTCTGTCTCAAGGAAATACATGATAGAGGCTGTAATATCTGTATAATAGCTTGAATATCCTGGACTCGCTGCTCAGGAGGAAGCCAGAAACTGAACTGTGTACAGAACAGCTCAGATGAAAGGGCGCATCTGAGAGGGGATCAGGTATGACTTCATCATGTTGATAGAGAACCCCAGCAAGAGCAGAAGGTCTGCTGTAGTCTGGCAGTAGGAGATGACAGTCTGGGGTGAGCCTGCTTGCAACACCCACTTGTTGAGATTTGTAAAAACAAACACCCCTGATCACCGCAGATGAGCCGCAACCCCTGCCATCACTTTTGTGAACACCGAGGGGTGCTGGTAAGGCCAAAGGGAGCACAGTGAACTGAACGTTCTAGTGACCATCCTTAACCGCACATAGTGCCGGTGAACCAGCAGGACGGAGATATGGAAATAAGCTTCCTGCAAGTCCAACGCTAGTACCCAGTCTTCTGGATCCAGGGCAGACAAGACCTGAGCTAGCATGAGCATTTAGAATTTCTACTTTTTGAGAAAGAGTTTGAAGGCTGGGAGGTCTAGTATAGGACGAAAGACCTTGTCCTTTTTGGTGACTAGAAAGTAGCGGGAATAACAACCACAGGCTACTTCTGGCCCTGGAACTCTATCTATGGCTCTCTTGGCCAAGAGAGCAATGACTTCCTCACAGAGCAAGGACAAATGATCTTCCGTCAGTCAGTCATGGGGAGGGATTAGCCCCTTTTTGACGATTTGCAAAACTCACCTGTCTGGTGTCACGGGCTGCCAGTGGTGGAGGTGATGGCCAATCCTGCCACCAACTGGACCCCCATGATCTAAAAGGGTAAGATTATGAAGGTCTGGAGGCAGCAGCTACGGGTGGTGGTGGTTTGACCACACGGCTGCCTACCCGACCCATGAGGTCGGTAGAAACTTTGCCCTCATCCAGACAGAGGTTGGGAAGCTTGTCAGACCGGTGGCGGGATAGGATTGGCACAGTTAAAAACCCCTACAAAGCTACAAAAGGCACAGTGGAGCAGTGGAGCAGCCAAGAGACTCAAGGACTTGGCCTTAGCCCCTGAGTCCTTAAGGTGCTCCAGTGACGAATCTACCTTGCCTCTGAAGAGACGAGTGGCATTGAAGGACATGTGCAGAAGGGAAGCTTGGACATCCCCAGAGAAGCAAATTGTGTTACCTCAAGGCCAAGGTTGAGGAAACTGCTCTGCTTAGCGAGTTGGTTGTTTCCCGACAAAAACGGATCATTGAACGTTACTGCATCTCTCCTGTCTGTAACGGCTTGGGAGAGGATGGCCCGTGCCTGCTTCGGGACCTGCTACAGGACTTGCGCAACCGTATCCCACAGCATGTGTGAATATCGGCCCAGTAGGCATGTGGTGTTCATGGACCGCAATGCCAGGCTGGTGGAAGAACATGTTTTCTTTCCCAAGGAGTCCCCTGTCCCAAATTGCCTGCCTGAGGGTGATGTAGGGAGTGCGCCCCGGGATGTGGAAATTGGACCACTAAATTCTCTCGGGTAGTGTGTTGGGTGAGGAAGTTTGGGGCCACAGTACAGGGGCGGTGGTGATGGGCAATCATCCTATTCACAGCTGGGTTTGGCCCAGGTTCCCAGGAGGATGTCGGAGAGGGCCTCATTGAATGGATGTAGGGGTTCTGAGAAGGGGACTCAAGTTGCAGCACCTCAGTCAATAGATTAGTCTTGACAGCCACCGAGGGCAGGTGAAGGTCAAGGACCTCCGTCATTCTCCAATCCACAATAGGATAAGAAGGTTCCTCCTCCGTAGCCACGGATCTGGAGAGGTATCCAGTCTGCTGGCATCACCTAGTTCCTCACACCAGTCCTTTTGGGGCTCGTATAGCTGGTATTCTTGAGGGTCCATCGACCCCTTCCTCTCCTCCCTGAGGCTTAGCCACTAGGAATTAGGCTCAAGAATCTTGATCTGTTCTACAAATCGAAGGTCATGCCAGCATCGGAGTCAGTACAAAAGGGGGTGGTGATGGACGGAGCATCTGAACCAATCAAACACTCACACCCAGTCCAAAGATCTGGGTTTAATCCATCACCGTTCTTTAGCCCACTCTGCCACCCCAGTTCAGACATGGCTATATGCAAATCAGTCTGACCCTGTGCCTCATGGGAACAGTCCAGCCCGAACTGCCAAGCCATGTCCTCCCTGGACCGGAAACAAGTTTCCGAGGACCGGTTTCTGGCATTACAGCCTTCTTCAGCCCGGCTTGCTTGAATCCAGTGGCAAAGTGAGCAAGGGACTCATGTCTGAGCATACCCTGCCACACTTACGGCGGCCAAAAGCGGTACAAAAGGGGGTGGTGATGGACGGAGCATCTGAACCAATCAAACACTCACACCCAGTCCAAAGATCTGGGTTTAATCCATCACCGTTCTTTAGCCCACTCTGCCACCCCAGTTCAGACATGGCTATATGCAAATCAGTCTGACCCTGTGCCTCATGGGAACAGTCCAGCACGAACTGCCAAGCCATGTCCTCCCTGGACCGGAAACAAGCTTCCGAGGACCGGTTTCTGGCATTAAAGCCTTCTTCAGCCCGGCTTGCTTGAATCCAGTGGCAAAGTGAGCAAGGGACTCACGTCTGAGCATACCCTGCCACACTTACGGCGGCCAAAAGCGGTACAAAAGGGGGTGGTGATGGACGGAGCATCTGAACCAATCAAACACTCACACCCAGTCCAAAGATCTGGGTTTAATCCTTCACCGTTCTTTAGCCCACTCTGCCACCCCAGTTCAGACATGGCTATACGCAAATCAGTCTGACCCTGTGCCTCATGGGAACAGTCCAGCCCGAACTGCCAAGCCATGTCCTCCCTGGACCGGAAACAAGCTTCCGAGGACCGGTTTCTGGCATTACAGCCTTCTTCAGCCCGGCTTGCTTGAATCCAGTGGCAAAGTGAGCAAGGGACTCACGTCTGAGCATACCCTGCCACACTTACGGCGGCCAAAAGCGGTACAAAAGGGGGTGGTGATGGACGGAGCATCTGAACCAATCAAACACTCACACCCAGTCCAAAGATCTGGGTTTAATCCATCACCGTTCTTTAGCCCACTCTGCCACCCCAGTTCAGACATGGTTATGTGAAAATCAGTCTGACCCTGTGCCTCATGGGAACAGTCCAGCCCGAACTGCCAAGCCATGTCCTCACTGGACCGGAAACAAGCTTCCGAGGACCGGTTTCTGGCATTACAGCCTTCTTCAGCCCGGCTTGCTTGAATCCAGTGGCAAAGTGAGCAAGGGACTCACGTCTGAGCATGCCCTGCCACACTTACGGCGGCCAAAAGCGGTACAAAAGGGGGTGGTGATGGACAGAGCATCTGAACCAATAAAACACTCACACCCAGTCCAAAGATCTGGGTTTAATCCATCACCGTTCTTTAGCCCACTCTGCCACCCCAGTTCAGACATGGCTATATGCAAATCAGTCTGACCCTGTGCCTCATGGGAACAGTCCAGCCCGAACTGCCAAGCCATGTCCTCCCTGGACCGGAAACAAGCTTCCGAGGACCGGTTTCTGGCATTACAGCCTTCTTCAGCCCGGCTTGCTTGAATCCAGTGGCAAAGTGAGCAAGGGACTCACGTCTGAGCATACCCTGCCACACTTACGGTGGCCAAAAGCGGTACAAAAGGGGGTGGTGATGGACGGAGCATCTGAACCAATCAAACACTCACACCCAGTCCAAAGATCTGGGTTTAATCCATCACCGTTCTTTAGCCCACTCTGCCACCCTAAGTGTGGCAGGGTATGCTCAGACGTGAGTCCCTTGCTCACTTGGCCACTGGATTCAAGATAGCCTGGCTGATGAGGATTATGAATATGAAACCGGTCCCAGGATGCTTGTTTCCGGTCCATGGAAGACATGGCTTGGCAGTTCGGGCTGTACTGTTCCCATGAGGCACAGGGTCAGACTGATTTGCATATAGCCATGTCTGAAATGGGGTGGCTGAGTGGGCTAAAGAATGGTGGTGGATTAAACCCAGATCAGTTGACTGGGGGTGAGTGTTTGATTTGCTCAAACGCTCCGTCCATCATCCCCTTTTGTTTCGCTTTGTTCGCCCTAAGTGTGGCAGGGTATGCTCAGACGTGAGTCCCTTGCTCACTTGGCCACTGGATTCAAGATAGCCTGGCTGATGAGGATTATGAATCCGAAACCGGTCCCAGGATGCTTGTTTCCGGTCCATGGAAGACATGGCTTGGCAGTTCGGGCTGTACTGTTCCCATGAGGCACAGGGTCAGACTGATTTGCATATAGCCATGTCTGAAATGGGGTGGCTGAGTGGGCTAAAGAATGGTGGTGGATTAAACCCAGATCAGTTGACTGGGGGTGAGTGTTTGATTTGCTCAAACGCTCCATCCATCATCCCCTTTTGTTTCGCTTTGTTCGCCCTAAGTGTGGCAGGGTATGCTCAGACGTGAGTCCCTTGCTCACTTGGCCACTGGATTCAAGATAGCCTGGCTGATGAGGATTATGAATCCGAAACCGGTCCCAGGATGCTTGTTTCCGGTCCATGGAAGACATGGCTTGGCAGTTCGGGCTGTACTGTTCCCATGAGGCACACGGTCAGACTGATTTGCATATAGCCATGTCTGAAATGGGGTGGCTGAGTGGGCTAAAGAATGGTGGTGGATTAAACCCAGATCAGTTGACTGGGGGTGAGTGTGTGATTTGCTCAAATGCTCCGTCCATCATCCCCTTTTGTTTCGCCTAGCATCGGAGTCGGCATCGTTCAAAGCCCCTCCGGAAGCTTGTCAGATTTGCGGACGATAATGAGGCTGGCGCCGCCAGTGCAGCACACATAGAAAGAAGAAACAAATAGGATAAATAAATGCATTTCTTCTTGTGACGCTTCACCTCGGGAGGCAGACAGATTTGGTGATTTCCCAGGTTTACATCCCTTTGTAAATCTGGGGCAGTGCCAAATTCCATGGATGTTGCATGGGAGACCCACTGCAACAATCCCTGGGAACAGCGTAAGGCAGTGGAGCAATTTGCTAAGCGTTGCCTTGCTCATGATTTATGAGGCCACTCAAAGCCACGCAGGGTGGCTATGTATGGCTTGATAAATTGAAATGTATCACGCATGCACCTATTTGTACCATTTATACTATGTGACCTATTGATTTATCTGTCTGACTATGCGTTCCCATGTACTCCTCTTTGTAAAGCGCTCTGATATCCGCAAGGATCTTGTCCGCGCTATATAAAACTTTCAAAATAAATGTACCATTTAATGTGGTTCAAAAGTGATACAGGGCTCGCATAAATAAGCCCCACACATTTTAAAGACCCTTACATATATAGCCTTCAAGACTTCATTTTTTCCAAACTGTGAGGCTGACTTTAAGACAAGGCTAAGTTATATCTCTACTGGAAGCAACAGCCCGATACCTTGGTGTGGCTCAAGTCAGAGCCGTGCTGCTCCTCTGTCTATATAGTTGATGAAGATCTGATTTTTCTCATCTAGGAATGTGAAGAGCTATTATACACTCAGTAGATCATTTATTTATAAAGAAATAAACCTTCTGATTGTGATCTAAGGTGTCTGAAATAACGCAGGAATTCCCTGGCACACTCATGTTAATGTCTAATGTTCTTATGTTTTTTCCTTGGCACCAATTAATCATACAAACATAAGATCTAGATTAGAAGTGTTATATCAAACACACAATAAATGCAATTCACATTGTTGCATAAGAGCGAAAATAAATGCAATAGCTATCGCAAAAAAATTATGACTTATTTGGCCAAAAGCCAAAATGAGCAACTTAGCCAAATATAACATAAGAGGCCCTTTAAATACATACAATGTAAAATATGTGTGTTGGAAAACGAGACATTAGTTGTGAGACCTGCAAAAATAATGGGTCTACATTTGTCCTTCACTGGGAACCAAACACCCTATTGTAGAGCTTAACTCTCAGAGGGTAGTGTTGCAGAGCAGTCTAAAGCATACTCAAGGGAGGTGGTGTGGGCTAGTAATTGCCATTTAAAGGGACGCAGAAATAACACAATAAATGATCGTCCAGTCTGTACTTTAATTTATAAAAAGGAAGAGTACTTTTGCTTATACACACACTACTCAATACTATGCCTCAATTTACAAATATACATAAGCTGTTGTAAATACTTCTTGACATTGCATAAACATTCCCACCCCTCCCTCATGGGGAAGGTCTAGTACCACCACCCACGTGTATGATCATCTTGCCCCCAAATGCAATGGGTTGACCATAACCTGGAGTGAGGGCCCCTCCCACTGGCATCCCAGTGCCGGCCCACCCCATTATTTCAACAAGCATTCATAATAGTGCCACCTGCCATAGTGACTGAGAGCATCTCATACTGACCATGCAGTATTCACACTTAAATCACGGTGGCTGACACTCTGATTTTTCAACTACTGCAGTTGGAAGAATACATGTCTAAACATCACTTAGAATGACAGGTTCTTATCACATCTGATAACATGAACAATGCAGGTCAATCGCAGCAATTATATATTATTTCTCGTATTTTACTGGCTGTACCCAAAGTTCTTGGACAAGCGGCCACACCTTATCCTGGCGACAGCTCAGGGAAGGGGGCCCTGTTTTATCCGTCGATAACCCGTCTCGGAACTGAACTGCGCCCGCAGGTCCCGACAGATAGAGCGGGCCCCCTTCCCTGAGCAATCGCCAGTAAAATCCGAGAAATTTAAATTGAGGGGATAACTGGTTTGAGATCATTACAATTTATACACTTTTTTGTCACTGGCAGCAACAATCTTCTTTAGATCCTGACGAAAGCCATGAGACCTCTTGGATTAACTTGGGCTGAAACATGTAGACCCTTTTTTGGGAACACAGAGCAGTTTAAATCCACACTGTTTCTTGCACTGTCGTTTTGACCCTTTCGGTAGGGACAAGCTCTTAAAATTATTTTTGGTTACTAGGCAGTTTTAACTTCCCCACCTCACTAGTTATATTTATTTTGCGCTGCGTCCTCACCATTTCTCTTGGAGCATCTCTAATCTGTGGGATTTAGTGTATCCTCCATAGGGTAAGCTCACTCAAAACATCCCTGAGCTCCATCTTCTCAGAGAAGAGGTTGTAGCCCTTAGTGGGATTAGGATATCCCACTGAGAGGAGATACCCAGATGATGAAGCATGCCACCTCTGGTGGATGAGGGTATTCGTCCTGAAAGGGATTGCTCCCACAAGGGAACTGTATGAGACTCTAGTCCATCACCCTACGCGCTTAGTTTTGTAAGTCCAGACCCGAGGATTTGTTTGTGATACTACTTTAACGTTTTGCCATATGCTTCAAGAAGCAGTGAATGCAGTGGTTTTCTTTAGGAATCTGCAGAAAGACTACAAACTGAACCACAACAACGTGTTATTGACCATGTGTGAATCCCATGGCTGTTCTGAATGCGCGGGCAAGCTAGGATTCCTCCACAGCCAATGTAAGCCAGAACAAAATGCCCAGGTCAATGGAGCCCAACAAATCAGCTGCTAGGATGGGACCACAGCAACGCCCAGGAAGGAAAACTAATATTAGCTGCTAGCAGCTAAGGAAAGTGTTTACCAGGCTATATCGCTCTTACCAAAGAATGAATATGAACTGCTGGAACACCCACGCCAGGTATGGAAGAACTGAAGCCGAACATGGACCAGGCCCTGTTCTAACGGGGGCCAGGTGCGCCAGGCCCTCCCATAGGAGCCCCAGGCCCACTCAAAGCTATTTCGAAGTCAACAACCACCTTGCTATGTTTGTAATGTTTCATGGGGGTTTGCAATCGTCTTTTTCTTCCATAATAATCAGGGGAATGACTCAGACTTGCTGCAGGTGTGAAATTAGCAGGATGGAAGAAGTTGATTTAATGCACATATAAACACCAGGGATATCCTGCTGCACACCCACTATACGTGAAGAGATGAAGGACCTCTCACAACCTACTTACAGCGGAAAAAAACTGTGACATAACAGAAACAAACTGGAAAAATAATTTGCCTCCCCAAGAAAAGTAAATTAAAATGTACATATAACAAGAAGATATGCAACTTAGTAGTAGTATGGTTAATTTCTTCCTACTTCGAGGTAATACCTAACTTGCTTCACAATACAAAAAATATGTTAAATAAAAATAACAACCTGCGTTTTATATGTTTCCGGTTAATATCACACTTTTAGCTTTTGTAAGTGCTATCAAAATAACATTTTGGCACTCCATTTACCCCCAGTCGGAAGGCCAAAAGACTGAGTTAAGGATTTAGTATAGCACTTTTATGCGTTTAATTTCAATGCCTTCATTTCTTTTTAATTGTTGTAGTCTGTAGCCATAAGACAGTTAACTCCTGATGAATTTGGTGAGTGACAGTGATTAAGCAGCGATAAATAGCACACATTAAGGGGTTTTCTTTCTGTGTCTTCCTAGTCAAAGCTGTGCACTTTCAATATTTATGGTCAGTTCACTTGGTGCATATTAAGCTGAATCCTGTTCATTTGATATTGTGTTGATATCTTTCGAACATGCATTTGTTTGTGTGAACGTACATTCATTGTTCTAAACATAGATGCCTTGGTGTGATTGTACAACTGTAAATTCACCTTTACCTTGTTGGTTCAAATGTACATTAGTTAGAATGAATGTGCGCTTCTTTATCCAAATGTACATACATTTGGTAAGGACAAAGTTCCTGAATTGAATTGTGCCCCCGCCTCTTCAAGGAAGGACGTCTCATTTTGTGGTGATACTCAAGGCAAGATTGTTAGAGCAAGTAGGGCTGCCGGGATCGAACGATGAAGGACCCAAGGCTACATTCTTGTGGTTCTTTGCCTCCAGCAGTGTGGGGCTGTTTTGATCATTTCTGGCAAAGCTCTCAGGATCATTCCAGCCCGGCCCTGGAAAAGAAAGTAAAACTGTACAACATGCATTTGTATGGGGGATGTGGCGCACTGGTTACTAATGTTTTCAAGATACTCATGCAATATGAATTCGCTTTTTTCTGTAAACACCCACCCTATACATAAGCCCAGAACACATTTAGAGTGTTTCTTCTGCGATGGAAACATCACTTACTCTTATTGAGGTGCACATCAGTAAAGCTGATTGTGCATATCAACTTTTGTGAATTGTGATGGAAACAGGTTTGAGACATGTGTGCTTTAACATGATCAATGATTTCATTTAATTCACATTTGAATGAGTATACCAAGGGTGTCTTGGGACTTTGATACCCAGTATAACATTGAAGTCTTCAGATTCTGGAGAAATAGGGATTAAGCCCCTCGCTAAATGATGGTAGGTCTGCATTTCAACATAAAGAGATGTGGAGCGACTTCCACAAGGATCCTCACAACAGAAGGAGTGGACACCTAAACAGGGTAATCTGAATTCACATTTGGGTACGCCTAGTTTGCAGACGTAAGAGTCCATGTGGGAGTAAAATACCTTGCTTCTGAATATACTTTGTTCCAGCTGTCTGGTAGCCTTTGAGCCTCATTCAAAACCATGTAAAAGTAACTCTCTGGCCTAACGGGACTCAATGCAGCTTTGAGAGATGGGGCGATATAGATTCAGTTATTCTTAGGCCCAATAGCAGTAGAGTATAAGCAAACCACAGGGATATACCCAACTAACCCTTTAATACCTGGGTAAAGGACAATTGAAAATACTAAACAAAATGGTATCAAAGGAATAAATACGGCAAATATGACTTGAGTCGAGTACTTTTAATTACTCTCTCTTGGATGATTATTATTCATCATGACTATATCTTATTTTTTTGAAATGGCAGTGGTGTTCATCAACAGTGGAAACAGGCCACTCATGCCAGCATCACAAGGGTAGTACCTTCTACTCCGTGTTACATGTAATTTTGGTAGTTTATGGACTCCACAGGTTTAGTGTGTTACTGAGTCATTCACATCCGGATTTTTCCTTTTTGAGCACTGGGTGTTCGCCCCTCTGTTGGTGTTGGCTCACCTGTCACTTGGATATTTGTTTCTGTGGACAATAAATGTTGCAATGATGTTTTTATTTTCAGTTATGTGTTTAACCCTGTCCTGAAGAGGCCAACAAGGAAAAGGCTGACACATGGACACATCGACAGTCAATTGAAGGAATCTGTATAAATTATTGCTTCATTGTATTATTTTGTGCCTTAGAAGAGTTAGATTCACTGACTACACTGCCAATCTTAGGCACATTGGTCAGATTCACTCTAAGTAGTTCTCCTGGATTGTTTAAGGGGACCCTTATTTGTATATAGATATTCTTGTGGGTTATGTTATATGTCTATTTGTGTATTGATTTTTTATATATGTGTGAACAATTGTATTGAGTGGCCTGTTTCCACTGTTGATGAACACCACTGCCATTTAAAAAAAATAAGATATATTCATGATGAATAATAATCATCCAAGAGAGAGTAATTAAAAGTACTCGACTCAAGTCATATTTGCCGTATTTATTCCTTTGATACCATTTTGTTTTGTATTTTCAATAGCAGTAGAGTAACAATGTTTTGGACTATCTAAAAGTTACTGATCAAAGACCTGGACAAGACCAGCTAAAGTTGCATTTCTGTCATGTAACCTAGCGGAGATAGTCACCTGAATAACAAGGCTTTTGCCATCAATATGGAGAAATGGGAGGTTTTGCTCGAACTTCTCAGGTGGAGAGAACAGGTTGAGACCACATTACTCATAAAAGAAGGTAAATGTTAAGCCACAATTAAACATAATGGTTATGTTTCTGAATTCACTAATGTGTGTACAAATCAGTGGTTGGGACCGCCAGGCAGCCGTCCAGATAATGAGGGGAGCAGGACCCCCTGTGATAAGAATCTCTCTCGTCCCAGAGTTCTATTTCCGTGTGTTAGCTGACATCAAGTCCACTGAAGCGGTTTGACATGCTGGGAAGTTAGAGAGGACATTGGCCAAAGGATCTTCTAGAAGCACCAAGGTTTGTGTGCTGTCTGCATAGGCATAGAGAGTCAAACCAGCCTACCTGATAGTGCCTCCAGGGGGCTATGTATGCATTTAAATGAAATAGGGCAGAATGATAACCCATATGGTGCTTAACACTCCAGGTAAGGAAAGTCAGACTGATGTGGTATCTGTGAAGAAACCCATGTCCTAATAGTGCTCAAAAATAGTCTTCATATAATCATCATTCAAACTCTGAAAGTTTTGCTCCACAATCACCAAATACCGTTTGTGCTAGCACACATGCATTCAAGAAAGCTATCTGGCTTTTTGTGACCTTTAATTAAAGATTTTAAAAGTTTAGCAAAAGTGCAGTTTTAAATTTCCCTGCCAGTAGAATATCTACGACTGTATGCATAAAGCATAAATAACGGGCATCAGTATATTATGTTCCTATATAGTGGTGTACAACGTTGCGACTGGGGAAAACTTTTCATTTTTTTGTCATCTTTAATCTTCAGGTTGCAAAGACTTTCAAAAATGTAAAATTAATATGAGCATAAAGGGAGTGGTTCCCTCCAACACACAGAGTCAGAAGGATGCTGTGTGCCGGCCATTTCATATGAATTTACACTAGCAATGTATCCCCCCACCCCCTCTTCTCAGTATTGATGGAGCAAGGACTCATAAAAGAAGATACTTGCTCGAACGCAATCCTCTCATATAAAACCCTTAACGTAGTATTAATAATGTATTGTGATACTAATATGCACCACATTTCATATATTTCTAGTTAGATGAAGCTTGCCTATTTGTTCTACTAACGAGTAACCCGAGTGTGACTTAAACTGGCTGCTAACGCGGAAAACTGTATTGCGCATGCGTCAGCTGCATCTACTCAGAATGAAGTCTTTACACTTGGAGGGAAATTTCTGGTTCTGAGCAAATGCATCTAAAATGGCCGCATGGAAACTCACATGCCATGAATCTGCTTTGCTGAAATTAAAATGAGTTATATACTAAATGCTAATGCAGGGAGAGTCTTTATAAGTAAATGGGATTAGAGTAGCGATAGGTGGTATACAGTGAAATCATTTTATTTTGAAATTAATACTTTTTCTTTTTACCTCTCTATTAGTTCGTATTTGGGCTTCTGAACGATGCTAAAGTCTGCACCATACGTGGTTCCTCATGCAGGCGCAAAGATGACAAGTCAGAAACAGTGATGTCAAGTCATGAAACTCGTTCAAGGTCATTCTCAGTGCATATCCTGAAACCTGCTGGACATCCTGAAGATTCAATGGACAACTGTAAAAATGTATACATTGTTGCTGATAAAATTGAGAATACGGTTGGGAAATAAAGCTTGGGAGAACAAATTAATGGGCAGGAACTTAAAACAATGAACTAAAGAAAAATTATTAAAACTCAGCATGGTGTGATAGTCATACCCTCAGCCTGTCCAATCAGAAATAGGAGCCTTATAAGGTTGAAACAGTTAGGGGAGGTACATGTAATTAAGAAAGTATAATTGAGGTAGTTTAGTTAGAACAGTGCGCAGTCGCAGCAAGACAATGCTGAAAGACCGTGATGCTGTCCGAATGCTGATCGAATTTCTGAAGAACCAGACTTAGACTTTTAAAGCTAATAGAATTAGAAGACGATTGCGGAAGAATTGAGGAGGTAATAGAATTAGAAGAAGATCGCGGAAGAATTGAGGAGGAAGTTAGTATCAGAGAGGTGTGAGACGCAGGCATCAAATCCAGAAGAGGTCATCTATCTTGTCCTGAATCCTGTCCTGAAGTCCCTGTCACCTGTTCTTTCTCAGAGGACCCATTCAACTCTTTGCCAGAGGGGTCTGATTTTCACACCATCCTAGGTAAGTATATCTCTGTGTATTGTGTCAATGTAGTTCTCTCTCTCTATCCTATTTCCTGAGGTACTGTTGTTGTGATTATCTAATTGAAGTAGAATACAAACATTTTGGTAAAGAGATCTTACTTTCTCGGACAGATGGATTTAACACTGTAATTTGTTTGCTCTTATGATATAATTGCATAAAACATTTAATCTTTCCCGATGCTGTGGTTATTTATTAAATTGGAGGCAAATAAACTATGTCATATCATCAATTACTATTCCAACTTAATAGGTGCATTGATTAAAGAAAGGCTTTATGATCAGTGAAAGAGTAGAGAAATGATCCCCAGCAGTGTTAACCAGTCTATATGAGTGAATGTGTATATGGGCCCAGATGAGTGTATGGTGACAGATTTTCGCAGGTTGGTAGCCCGCTGGATCAGTTTTCTGTTAGCAGAGGTATGGCTTTTATTGATTACTTTCCTGATTATTGGTTATCGATTTATGTTTTTAACAAACCCATTTGTATATTGTTTTATGTTGTCTGTAAATTCCCAGGAAGTGTATAGGGGGTGGTGAATGGAAGCCACACTGCAGTGAGGTTACTCGTCTGTTTTTGAAATAGTGTTATGAATAAGTGAGAGCGATTGTTAGCAAAGAGATCACTGGTGAAACTTTGGGGTTATATCACCTAGAAAGTGTAAGACTAGAGGAGTAGCAGGTTCTTCTGAGCTTGGGTGAAGAGTAAGTGGAAAGGTTTTACTCGCAGTGTATGAAGAGTAAGAGGAAGGTTTTACCCGTAGAAATCAACTATTCTTTAGTTTAATGGAACAGACAGAGTAGCGAATGTTTTTATGTTGTTATTAATGAAAATGTTGATGAAAGGTTAAAGGAAAATACGTTTTTGTATTACCTTGTGAAGGGAGGGTCAGCTGCCGCAGTTGCGCTGACGTCACAGAGTGCCACGCTGGGATTGATTGAAACAGCGGGTGTGCGATTTACGGATGTTTGTAAAAGAGGGGTCAGTAGTAAGGAGTGATACTGATGTCACAATAGAGCCGAGCTGGTATTGGCTAAGCGAATTGTGTAAGCTTTAGCTTGATTGGATGAAAGGATAAAAGCAGCAATAGGATCGGTAAAACCTGAATGTAAGCAAAGGGACTAATTGGTTAACAAAATGGAAGCAGTAATAGTATTAGACATTGGAGTTTGTATGTGGAAATAAAATCCAACATTAATAGGAAATCGCCCAGATAGGAGACATTTAGGTTTCGTGAGAGAAGAATATATAAAAGGATCGTCTCCTAACATGTACGGAGAAAAAAGAAAAATGTTGCTTATGCAGAAAATCAAAAATGACTTCAAGAAAGATAAACCCATTAAGACAAGAGAGGGAATTCTTATCCCAACACCTAAGACACCGCCTCATTTATGATGATGGAAAGAGGCTATCATACCTGTGTGTGGTTAGAAAATTGGATCAAATATACTAAAAATTATGGAATGTTAGCTTTCCCTGAAATTGGTACGTTTAATGGGAGAATTCTTAAAAATTTAAAAACCTAGATGAATGAAATTGAGCCCAGACCCAGATTAACTCAGTAAGAAGCTTTAGAAGAATGGGAAGCTGAGTCATTTGATCAAGAAAGATCAAAGTTATAGAGGATTTTACCCAAAGCGAATGTGTGAGTCGCGTGAAGATCAGATGAAACAATGGAGACAAGCAATGGTTACAGAAGGACTGTATCCGGTATTAATGTTAGAGGAACAGTAAGGAGTTAAAGGTACAAAAAATGAAGAATTTAAAAATAGCAGGTTGTGGGGATCAGAAGGTGAGTTTATGGAAGATATTCTAACAAAGAATCCTCCACCATATCAGGAGGGACCCAGTAGAATAACTCCAAGTGCCCCTGCTCTAGGGACACCATTGGTTCCTCAGGTTATGCATGACTCAACAAATGGAAGGGTACTCCAGGGAAAGGGAAGTAATACATAGAAACAGAGAAGAATTTATACAGATAATAACCCAATTGAGTGCACATCCTGAAGCCTTGACCATACCAGTGACTATAGGTCCGGTTGTTCCATTGTATGGGGATAAGGCAAATTGTTTAAAACCACCAGTTATGACTACTCCCATAATAGAACCAAGAAAGAAGAACAGAATAATTGAGGATCAAGTCAGTGAATGTGAATCAGTAATTTCTCTAATGGATTTGCCAATAAAAGAACAGATAAATGAAACTCCGAAAAGAGTTACCCCAAGTTGTTCAAAAGAAATACGTTTAGAAACATCTACAGGAACTTAAAGTGCCACCATAGTATCTCCTGAAGAATTAGAAAGGAGAGCACAGCGAATGGACAAACAGAACCAACAGCCAAAGATTTTAGACATTATTAAATTAAAAGTAGAATTGGAAGAAATGATAGCTTGTTTATCAACAGAGTCAGTTACCACATGCCCCTATGCCAAATCTTATGAACCGAGCAAAGTACAGTGCGGACGCCAGATTTCCAGGTGAAAGTGGTAAGATAAATTTTGTAACTTCACAATTTATTTAGCAGAACAATTGTTCTTTTGAAGATGATCAATGGCGGTGCCTGATGGGGGAGGAAGTGGAATGTGTACTTGGTGCTTCCTTACCGGTAGATCAATCAGGTCCATATATTGATGGAAAGGTACAAGGAAAAGACATTACCTTTTTGTTGGATACTGGTGCTACCCGCTCTACTGTGAGAACAGCAGACAACCCAAACCTACCCCTCTCGGGAGAAGCCATCCAAGTAGTAAGTGTTTCAAACAAACAGATTAGAACTCCAATCACAGAACCCATGGAGGCACGCATTGGTAATTTTAGGGATATGCACAAATTTGTAGTGTGCGATTCTAGTCCAGTAAATTTGCTAGGAAGAGACTTATTGTGAAAGATGAATTGTACAATTTATTGCACACAGGATGGTGTTGCGATTCAGACCCTTGATGAAGATGGTATTTACAAAATAATGTTAGCAAAACACGGTACATAAGTAGATGAGAAGTATTCAATGATGACAAAAGATGACTTACCTGATTAATTGAATTTAACAGTAAATCCGGAAGTGTGGGACTTCACTGGAAAAGAAGTAGGGTTAATGGCAGATGTAGATCCAGTGAAAGTGAAAGTGACTATAAAGGAAGGTGCTGTCTACCCAAACATGAGACAAAGCCCTGAAATTAAAGCAGGTGTCATAGCAGAAATAGAACGAATGATTGAACAAGGCATTTTGAAAGAAATAATGAGCAGCCCATGTAATTCACCTATAATTGGCAATAAGAAACCGAACGGGAAATATCGGATAGTGAAAGATTTAAGAAAAACATAATAAAATTGTGGTGCCTTGTTGTCCTGTAGTACTGAATCCAGCAGTAATTCCGTTTCAAATACCGTGGAACGCTGGATGGTTTACTGTAATTAATTTGTGTCATGCATTCTTCTCCATCCCATTCCATCCAGATAGCCAGTATATTTTTTCATTCAGATTTGAGGATCGTATTTTTGTGTAGAATCGGTTCCTCAAGGGTACACAGAAAGCCCTTCAATATTTAATCAGATTTTGAAAAGGAGTTTAGGAACCCTAGTAATGCCCAGAAATTCAGTTTTAGTTCAATATATTGACGATATGCTTGTCGCATAAAAGTCACAAGATGATTGTGTCATTGACTTTATTGCTTTGTTAAATCATTTGGCTGATGGAGGACACAAGGTGTCTCCAGCGAAACTACAATTCTGTAAAACAGGAATAAAATATTTGGGACATCAATTAGAAAGAGGAGTAAGAGTGACCACTGAAAGAATAAAAATAAGAAAACAGATGCAGTTACCCCAGACCCAAAATGAAATCAGAATGTTTCTTGGAGTGGTAGGATATGTAGACAATGGATTGTAGGTTTTTCTTTACTGACCCAATAGTCTAGAATGATGAAAGGATGGAGGCTTTTGTGAAACTACGAAATTGTGTATGTGCAGCTCCTGCCCTAGGTATGCCAGACTATACAAAAGAATTTGCATTATTTTGTTGTAAACGAGAACATTGTGCTTTATCAGTATTAACTCAGCAACATGGCTTGATGCAACGTCTGGTAGCATAATTCTCTGCTACTCTGGACCCTGCTGCATCAGCAATGCCGGAATGCTTAAAAGCACTAGCTGCTGCATGCATGAATCTTGAACAAAGTGAGTCCATTGTGATGGGACACCCCATAATGGTTTATATTCCACATTCAGTGGAAATTCTTTTAACTAGAACACAAACTAAGTACCTTACTCCAAGTTGAATGACTATGTACGAAAGAATAATTTGGGGAGCAGAAAATGTGACAGTGATCCGGTGTACTATCCTAAACCCAGCTACTCTATTGCCTGATGTGCATATGGAAGAAGTGAGAGATGAGGTTGAGCATGATTGTCTAGATGTTACTGAATATTGTACCAAACAGACATACATGAAGAGCCCCTGAAGGAATGTGAAAACGAGCTGTTTGTAGATGGTTCATGCATGAGGCATGAGGAAGGAGGATTAAGTGTTGCTTATGCTGTCTGTACATTGGCTGGAATAGTCAAAGCATCCTATTTACTAGGAGTCAAGTCTACACAAGTAGCCGAATTAATGGCCTTGGTAAAGACATGTAAAATTGGGAAAAATTGAAGAGTAACCATTTACCCTGATAGTCAGAATGGTTACGGGGTTGTGCATGACTGTGGCCAACTTTAGATGCAGAGGGATTTCATGACTTCTTCAGGAACCCCTATTAAAAATGGAAAGTTTGCAAAAGCTTTTAGAAGCAATACAATTGCCAAAAGAAGTGGCAGTGGTCAAGTGTGCTGCACATAAGTTTGGAGATGACTATGTGACTGCTGGAATCAATACGCTGAACAAGTTGCCCAGTACTGCGCCAAAAACGAAATGGCAGTAAACATGGGATGAAGTAAGGATGAGATGAGGTGTAAGTGAGTGAAAAGGAAGGTTGGATGAAAACGGAATGTCTGTCAAAGAAGAGCAGGAGATAATGTCTGAATTTTTTCTGATGATAGACCGATTATGCCAGACTGCTTGCTCTCACAAAGGGCCAAGATGTACCATGGAGACACACATATAGGGAAAGATTCCATGATCAGACTCTTTAGACAAAATTGGTACAATCCGATGTTTAGGACTGTCGGAGAGAGTCTTTGCCTGAGATGTGTAATTTGTCAACAGAATCACCCAAGCAGGAAAACAGTGGTCAGTTGGGAGAAATTGGAATGTCCTAGGGATCATTTGTTAGGTTGCAGATTGATTTTATTCAGTTACCACCATGTAGAGGACTGAAGAACATTCTTTTTAAAGTATGTTTGTTCTCACAATGGGTGGAGGCATATCCTACTGGAAGAAATGATAGCATAGCAGTTGCCAAATTACTGTTGAGAGAACTGATTCCATGTTTCGGTTTTTTAGTAACTGTGGAATCAGATAGAGCATCTCACTTTAATAATGAAATAATTTGTTTGATCTGTGCAGCATTTACAATTGAACTGTAATTGCACTGTGCTTACCAACCAGAGGCTTCTGGGGTAATAGAGCAAATAAATGGCACAATACAATGAAAATTGGCAAAGCTGTGCGCATCTACATCACTGTGTTGGCCAGATGCACTATCTCTTGTTCTGATGGGACTCAGAAACAATCCTGACAGAAACACAGGATTGAGTCCCCATGAAATACTCATGGGAAGAACAATGAGTTTAGCCTTTATAACAGGACATAAACTGTTAACTATAACTGATGACCTGGTATTAGACTATTGTAAAAGATTGGCTCACCTGGTGCGGTCTGTCTCTCATCAGGTTGAAGAAGACGCCGTTACCAGGCAGCCAGATCAAGCACATGATCTCAATCCTGGAGACTGGGTGATTGTGAAGAATCACACCCAAGAGACGTGCCAAGCACCCAGGTGGGATACACCAAAACAGGTCTTACCGGTTACAACAACAGCAGTGAAATGTGCAGGTCTGCCTAACTGGATACACGCCAGTCATTCCAAGGCAGTACTAGCTCCTGAGGAAGAAAAGCCACAACTGATACCAGCAGTTGACGGTGCTGAAGGTTGTGCAGCTGAAGAGTCTACAATAACAGACTCTGAAGTAGCTGATCAAGTACAACCAAGCACAAGTCAAGAGGATTGGGTACCAGTGGTTGATGTACCTGATGTGAATATCAAAACAAGAAATAGAACAGATTAGAAAAGCAAGAAACTAGAGAGGACCAGATAGGTATAGAAGAACAAACTCAGGAAAGTGAATGTGAGATTGTTGGAGACCCTGAGCAGGAACAGATAAGGAAAGAAAAATATACTCAGACAGAGGTGTATCAAAATATTCACAAATCTGAGGAAGGACAGATAGGCTTAGAAGAACATGTTCAGGCTGCAAACAAGCAAAGTGCAGTAAGACCTGATCAGGACCAGTTAGGAAAAGGAGAACAAGTTCAGGAAGAAGAAGAAAGGGTTGAAGCAGGACCTGAACTGGATCAGATAGAAAAAGAAGAATACGTTCAGGCGAATTGTGCCACAAAAATAAGCCCTGAACCAGGACAGATAGAGAGGGGCTCAGAAGACAAAGAAAATCTAATTGTGCCACAACTTAACAAAAATAAAAGGACTCTTGAGAGAGACGAGGACAGTGAAAGTAAAGTACAAGGTAAAAGGGTTAGAAAATGTGATAACTGGCCGAGTTATGTCAAAAGATTAAAATATCACCTAAAGACAGTAGATGAAGAACCTGAACAAGTGAATGAAGTTACTAGTCAGTCAGGACAATCAATTGAGAAACACCGGCGAAGAAGTCAAAGATTAAAAATACTGAATAACAAATTCAAAAACCCTGAATGGACCTATGTGATTCTTTTTTTTTAAACTCTTTTTATTAAGGAAAAACATAGGAAATACTTACAAAAAGGAAAGTAACACAAAATAAACAAACCAAAACATCAGATGATGTCATACTTTCTTCTTCACATGGGTTATTATGGACAGGTACAGGATCACATGTGGCAATGTTTAATACTAGGATCATAGGGATTCTTGCATTTCCAATTCCAGCCGTGGCATCGGTGGTTCACAGATCTCTCCTCGGTGACTATTCCACGCCCCCATACCTTCCCCCATTTCTTCGGGCAACCCCTGGCCACATACACTGATTTCTCTCTGAACATACACCAGTCAAGGTCTTCCGCCCACTTAAAGACTCGGGCGGCTGACTGGCTCCCCAGAGCTGAGCAACATTTTGTTTAGCCACCATATACGCCAGCGTCACCCATTGCTTCTGGTACACATTAAGATCTGCAGGTTCCCACACATTCAACAGACACCTTCGGGCTTCTGGTTGTATCTCTTCACCCAAAACTTCCTTTAGTTCATCATAGATCTTCGCACAAAATATCTGTATCACCACACAGTGCCAAAGAATATGCATTAAGGTGCCAGGTTCTCCACACTCTCTTCTACACTCTACACTCCCTCCTTGTCCCATCCGCACCAATCAAGGCCCAGTGTTATAGGATCTATGCAATATCTTCAGTTGCACAAGTCGGAGCCTCATCTGAATCGCCACTACCTTCGGGGAGAAAGCCGCCTCCACCCACTCTTCGTCATCCAATTCCAAACCATCTGCATTCCACTGGGCTCTAATACGCACCAGCGGCCTCTCCATGTTGTTAACCAGTTTCCTATATATGAAAGAAATATTTTTCTCGGGAATGTGCCCATCTAGCACCCGGTCCTCAAGAGGTGACACCTCCGGGAGCACTGTGCCTCTAGGCACCTGAGTAATGAGGGCATTCCTCACTTGCCGATATCTATAGTGTTCATTGACCTATGTGATTCTTGAAGAACTCGAGAATCAAAATTTAAATGAAGAGAGTAAAGAAGAATTGAATGTAGAACAGATTGACAAAGGAAAAGTGAGACCCCCTTGAACTAATAAAAGAAAATTACAATTACGAAAATACAGTGAAAGAAAGAAGAGAAATCTTCTTAAAATGGCTAGAACTAGAGTTGCTGAAAGACCGAAACGAAATTGCTTAAAGAAATGTTGTAGATTATGTATATGTAGCATTTTATTAGTAATTGTAGTTTGGTTATTTTTAACAATAGCAGTACCATATTTGATGAAAGTAGAAGAGAAAAATAATACTGACACCAATGGAAAGTTAGCTAACATGAGAGGAGATAGAGTAGAAGCAGAAGCATCAGATGAGTTAGTAATACATTACTCTGTAACAGATAATATCACTGTTTTAAATGTATTCACTTAGTTATTATTCCAGTATGTAGACACTATTGAAATTAGTGAATGTTATGTATGTATGAAATTACCAGCTTCAGTAGCAGAAGGTGTTACATATCACCATTTACTGCTAATATATGGCATATCATATAGTGTATTAACAAGTCTGTTTTATATAACAGGAAAGTTACAATATAATTATGCAAATTTAGATGTGATATTTCCAGAAGTTCCTATCGAAAGAATATGAATCTAGTACTTAGTAATCAAGCTGCACAGATTATGGGTGAATTTTGCCAAACACAAAAGACAATAGATATAGCAGAAGCTCATAAAACTAATTTAACTTGTTCATTAAGAAAAGAAGAGGAAATATTTTTGAATTTAGTAGAAGAAAAGAGACAGAATTTTCAGAAGAAAGGTAATGAACAGAAAAGTCATATTCCACCTTGGGCTGAGAAGGCAGAAATGTAGACACCTGCCAAGACTCATGCTGTGATGTCTCTAGATTTCGAAAAGAAAGGAAAGATCTGTCTCCACAGATTAAAAACTGATTATAATAGTGTACTTATTGGCTCCAGTGAATGTGAACATAACTTCCTGACTCTTGGAGGTGGGGGACTAAAAGGGTGAACTGATCCGGTATTTTCTGGAATTTATTATGTATGTGGGGAAAAAGCGTATTTCAAGCTACCCCCAAGTTGAGAGTTGCTATTTTGGAATAGTATTTCCTAAAGTTTATCATGTGAAAAGAATCACTGGAAGCAATGAAAACAATAACGAACTAATCCGTAATAAAAGAGCCAGTTTTTCTGAAATAGTAGGTGACATATTTAGTGCATTGATACCTTCAGTGGTAGTAATTCTGAATTCACAAAGAATCTGTCAGTTATCAACAGTAGTGCATAGCTTATCGACTGACATTGTGACAGGGTTTCTCATGATTAATACTGAAATGGTTGCGATCAGATCAATGGTTTTACAAAATCGACCCCTTGATATATTATAGGCAAAAGAGGGTGGTGTCTGTAAAATGCTGAAAGCGCAACATTGTTGCACTGATATTACGGATAAAAGTGTAGAAATTGGGGGAACATTAAAAATATTACAAAATTGTAAGAAGATTTGAAACCACTGGAAGTTAATAATGTATGGAAGAAATTGACAAATAGTCTAACATCAATATGGTCTTGGTTTGCTAACCCAGGCAAAAGAGTTGTAGCTCAAATAATACAACCTATACATGGAATAACCATAATAGCTTTAGTAATATTAATGATATGGTGCGAGTGTTGTGGAAGGAGAAGAAGGTATGAAGTAAATAAACACGGAAAGAAAAGAAAATACAAGGAAATTAAGCTTGAAGAGATAAGAGAAGAATTGTATAAGAACATGAAAAATTTGAAAGATAAAGATCAAGTGGAAAATGAAAAGACGGAGAAAGGTATTGAGATGTGTTAAAGTTGGCATCTGGTTGGGTATGGGTAGTTTATGATGGCACAAAGGCCATCATAGAGGGGATTGATGGAGCAAGGACTATATAAGAAGAGACTTGCTCGGACGCAATCCTCTCATATAAAACCTGTAACATAGTATTAATAATCTATTGTGATACTAATATGCACCACATTTCATATATTTCTAGTTAGATGAAGCTTGCCAATGTGTTCTACTAATTAGTAACCCGAGTGTGACTTAAAATGTCTACTAACGCGGGAAACTGTATTGCGCATGCGTCAGCTGCATCTATTGCTTCTCAGGAGAGCTGGAGAGGGGCTTTGGTATACCGGCCCCCGGGTCCTTTGAACAACTTTCCCCCCAAATTGATGGAATTGATTGCTCCCCACGTTGTTGCAAGCAAGAATTTTCTGCTTTTAGGTGACTTCAACATTCATAGTGAAAGTGAAATGAATAAAGACACAGAGTGGCTTATAGAAGAATTATCTACTCTTGGATTAACAAAGTTAAATGAAGGCCCCACCCATTTAGCAGGGCATACTCTAGACATCATTTTTTCAAACTCCTCCACCCTTCAGTGCAAGGCCCCTGAAACCCTATCATGGACTGATCACAGTCTTATTGAATTCAGTATTCAAACAGCTCTGGAAAGTCCTGTAGCCAGTACCAATAAAGAGGGTTGGACTAGATGCTGGAACAAGATCAACCCAGATAAATTTAGCACTACTTTTATTGAACCATGTATCTCAGAATCAGATCACATGGAAGCTGCATTGAACAAGTATAACACTGCCATGTTAGAGGCGGTAAACTCCATAGCCCCTTTACAACGCACCCCTGTGTTACGTATAGCCAGGCACAATGCTTGGTATACTGGTTCACTTCGTAAGCAGAAAGTAGCCTGTAGAAAGTATGAGAAACAATGGCGCTCCACCCGCAAGGAAGGAGATAAAAGCCGATTTCTGATTACCTTAACAAACTACCATCGCAATTTGAGAACTGCTCGTAAGGAACACTTAGCCCTCCAATTGGGTAATGCAAACAACGATCCAAAGGTTCTTTATCGGATATTTGAATCATTCGCTAATCCCAAGGTCTGCAAAAATCCGGTGGTTCCCGCTCAGGATCTGTGCAATGATATTAGTAATTTTTTTGTGCGGAAAATTGACATTATATATGCCAAAATTACTGACCCCGGATCTCAGCAGTCAGATACTGAACCTTCTGGAGACAGAGGGCCAAGGGACTCCCTGACTCTGAACTCCTTTTCTCCAATACCACAAGAACAAGTTGAACTGTTGATGAAAGAAGTGAAGTCAGGTTCTCCGGCAGACATTATGCCCGCAAGAATAACAACTCTTCTAACAAAACAGCTTTCCCCAGTAATCACTAAGCTTCTCAATCTATCTCTGCAGAAGGGCGTGGTACCCAGAGAATGGAAAACTGGTCAGGTCATGCCCATTCACAAAAATAATGGACTCCCACTTTCGGAGTTCTCCAATCTTCGCCCTATTTCTCTTCTCCCTTTTATGGGCAAGCTCCTGGAAAAACACGTAAATAAGCAACTATCACTTTTATTGAAAGCGCATACAGGTACGATCAATCACAATCGGGATTCCGGCCAAAACACAGCACTGAGTCTGCCCTTCTAGAAGTCACTGACAATATCAGAAGGACTCTAGATAAAGGGAACTCAATGATCTTAGTGCTGCTTGACCTGTCAGCAGCTTTCCACACTATCTCGTATTAAATCATGAGACAGCAATTGGAAACAGTGGGACTCACAGATCAAGCCTTGGAAGGGCTAGTTAGCTTCCTAGACGCTCGGACCCAGGTAGTAAACCTCAGGAATTTTAGGTCATCTTTGGTAAATCTGTCCAAGGGAGTCCCCCAGGGCTCATGTTTGAGCCCAACTCTTGTTAATATCTATGTGGCTCCCTTGGCAGAACTATTAAGAAGCAGTGGATTCATCCCCGTTTCATATGCGGATGATACCCAACTGCTGTTTCCATTTGAAAAATTCACGCCGGAAGTGAAAAGGGCATTCTCCATTGGAATGGGAAAAATTTCCAAGTGAATGAAGAATAATTATCTTCAGTGTAACATAGGAAAGACCGAGATCATGCTGTTTGGAGAGGCCAAGTTATCGTGTTCCCCGGATTGGTGGCCATCGGATATGGGTATATCGCCTGCTCCTAAAACAGACATTAAAAACCTAGGGGTCCGCTTGGAACAGACTCTGACAATGAAAGCCCATGCTGCCCAAACTGCTGGAGCCTGTTTCCATATATTGAGGATGCTACGTCGAATTTTGTCCTTATTACCGGACTCTGCACGTAAGACGATAACCCAGGCACTTGTATTGAGTCTACTGGATTACTGCAATGGTTTATTACTAGCAGCCAATGAATCAGCCTTAGACAGACTTCAGATCGTGCAGAACACGGCGGCCAGGCTGATTCTGAATGCCCCGGTAAGATCAGCCTCCAAGCCATTGCTCCAGCAATTACATTGGCTGCCCATTCGGAAGCGGTGCAGTTTAAAATCCATTGCATCATTCACAAGGCATTGTTGAGCCAAGGCCCAAAATATATGAAAGATACATTTCATATATATGTCCCCACAGGGTCTTTGCGTTCGGTAGCCAAACACTTACTCAATGTACCAAGAATAAAACGGACCAGACAGGGTGGTAAAGCCCTTTCTGTGCTTGGCCCCAGTAATTGGAATAAGCTACCTGCTCAGCTCCGCTTAAGTGCGGAGCATTCTGCCTTCAGGAAACAATTAAAAACTTTTATTTTCAGCGCCTGAGCAATAATTCCCTCTAATAATACATTTCCCAGCGCAGAGATACTCCTCTGGGAGTCGATTCAGGCGCTTTATAAGTAAATAAATAAATAAATATGTTGAATGACGTCTTTATGCTTGTAGGGAAATTTCTGCTTCTGCGCAAATGCATCTGAAATGGCCGCTTGGGAACTCACATGACAAGCATCTGCTTTGCTGAAATTAAAATGAGTTATATATACTAAATGCTAACGCAAGGAGAGTTTATTTTTTTTATTTTATTGTTTTATGCAAGGAAAAAAAAAGAAAGGCAATGGAAAGTCATAATTCCACAAAACAAATTTTGACAGTTAAAAACTCAAATTCATACAAGGTCTAAATCCAATCCGCAATTGGCGCCCACAATTTTTCCCCCATAACCCTTCCTTTTATACCCTTAACTTTATACATAGCAGATTCAATATCATACATAAATAATAATCTCTCCCTCCAATTAAAAAAAGGCGGGGGATTGGAATTAATCCAATCCCTGGTAATACAGGCTCGAGCTACAGCCATACAAATGAAAAGAAAGCAAGTCAGAGGTTTAGATCTGGAAATACCAGAGCTTAATCCAATTAACACCATTTCTGCAGTTACACCAATGTTAGTCTTTAAAATAACAGCCAAAAACCTTTAAATTTGTTTAAAAAACTCCCCAAGCTTAGGACACTGAAAAAAACATATGTACCGTATCGGCTACGTGCAGCCCACAACGATTGATTTCGTACCAACTGTTGTACTCCACTTAACCACTTTGCCGGGTGTATAATACAGATCGTGTATGCACATAAAATGTTGCGACTTCATCATCCCTGTTATTAGAAATTCAGTGGCAAGTTTAACAGACTCATGAACATCAACTACTGGTATCCCCAATTTACTTGCCCACTTTATTTGACAATTCTCTAAATCTTTCGGGAATTCCTGCATCAAATATGAATACAAAATACCAATGGAGGTTTTTTATGCAAATGTTCCAAAAGAGGAATTTTATTCATACTTGTAACTTCAACATGTGGTGAATTTTGTAAAAAACTACGAATCTGTAAAAACTTAAAGAAATCATTCTTATTTAAGGAGTATTTAGTCTGTAGCTCCTGAAAAGCCGCAAAATGGCCATCAAAAAACAAATCCCCTAAATAGCATACTCCTTTCTGCTTCCACCTAATGGCAGATAAGTCACAAAAAATAGCGGAGGGCAGTAAGCCAGAAGCAGTGAAGGGTGTGTACACATTTAGGGGTCGATTCCGATCCCGTAAAAAGCGCTCCGAATCGTTGTACGGAGCATTTTTTTCCGTACGAATCGTACCCGTAACCGTCCCCGTACGAATGACGTAGTACGATCCACACCCAATGCAGCTATCCGTACGAAACGTACCAGGGACCGTACGAATAGAATTCCCGTTCGAATCGCCCTCGGAACCCACTGTACACGACGTTTGTAGAGTTCGCGGCTGCTTTTTACGACCCGGCAAGTATGATCCGTGTTGGGTAAGCACCGTACAACCCTTTTTCTACGGGAGGTGGAAACTGCCGTAAAATCAGAGTTCGCCCTGAAACAGGTACGGAACGCCCCCCCCCCCCCGGCGCATTCCCCTGCGATCATGGTGGGTACGTGCCGTACACCCAGCGTACATGGGGTACGGCACGTACCCCATGTACGCTGGGTGTACGGCATGTACACCATGTACGCTGGGTGTACGGCACGTACCCCCCATGATCGCAGGGGTACGGCGCGTACCCCTGCGATCTTGGGGTGTACGCGCCGTACGATGTGTATGTGATTGTGCGCTTTTCCGTACGAATCGCCCTTACCTGACGTGGACTGTACGACTCGCGTCCGGGTACCCCGGTCGGGATCGAAATCGTCGGGTCGTACGGCGTCCGTACGAGTCGTACGGAAACGGCTCCGGATGCGAGTCGTACGGACGGTGATTTTTTACGGATCGGAATCCACCCCTTAATTTAGTTAATCCCAAATGCTTTCGAACCTTTTGCCACACACCGAATGCTGCTTTCAGAGTCTTGAACCTTGTTTTTTTTATAATAGCTAGGTTCAACCACTCTAAGAAAACTCCCATAAACAGCTCATAAATTGAAGGGGTATTACACACGAGAATTCGTGCTCTATCCCCAATTATCAATGGACTGATACCTTGAAGAGTCGCTGCAATATAATAAAACAAGAAGTATGGAATGTTCCAGCCGCCACAGTCCTTATTAAGGATCATCTTTTTGAGGGCTTTCCGCTGTCTTTTGTAGCCCCACAAAAACCTGGATGTCGCCGTTTCTAAATTTTTAAAACAGGAAGAAGGAAATTCCAAAGGTATTGTGCAGGACATATATAATACCTTATGTAGGATCAACATTTTTAAAACGTTGACTCTACCATGTAGAGATAAATGTAAATGATCTAGACGCTCTAACATAGAATTAATTTTAACCACGACTGGATTAATATTTAATTCCGGAATACCGGAAATCGGAAGCGAGATTTTAATTCCAAGATACGTGACTTCCGACACTACGGAAATGTTAGCCGGAGGCTTATCCCCAGAGCATAGAATCTGTGTTTTCGCAAGATTACGTTTGTAGCCTGAAAAGTATCCAAACTGTAGCGCTAAATCATTAATTGCTGGTACCCCTGTCTGAACATCGGTTGTAACGACAACAATGTCATCGGCATATGCCAGTACTCGGTAACTTACATTAGCCAGACAAATTGGTTGTATTCTTTCCTCCAAATTAGGACGATTAATTAAAGGATCAATATAAAGGGCGAAAAGTAAAGGCGAACAAGGGCTTTGTCGGGTACCCCGAGTAATTAAAAAAAAAAAGAAGAAACCTGAGCATAAATGCGAATGCAAGCTTTAGGAGCAGCATGCATAGTCTATAAAGCGGTTACGAAACCAGGACCGAATCCCCTTCTGGCCAGAATATCCCATAAATAAGCCCTATCAAAGGCCTTTTCGGCGTCCTATAAAACTACTCCAATATTTGATCGGGTTGCCTGGGCCCAATCCAGAAAAGCAATTAGGCGGCGAATATGGTCGGCCGTATCCCGGGCAGCAATAAAGCCATGTTGGGATTTGGAGACCAATGGAGATATAACGCTGGAAAGTCGCGAAGCCAGAATCTTAGAGAATATTTTGCTATCAGCATTTATTAATGAGATAGGGCGGAAAGAGGATGGAGAGAGGAGAGGTTTATCCTTCTTTAGGAAGACCGTAATGATAGATTCTTCCCAAGAAGGGGGAGCAATGCCCAGTTGAGCTGTTTTAAATAAGCAAACTAGTTCAGACTTTAAGATAAATCGAAAAATTCTAAAAAACTCCAGGGGAATGGCATCGGGCCCTACTGCTTTACCCGGTGATAGCGATAGGCGAGATAGTTCTATTTCTTCCCAGGTGATGGGTATTTCCAGTTGTTCCCTCTCCTCTTCCGCCAAAACGAGATTATCAGTATGGTCTACAAAATCCACTGGGATTAGAGTAGAGATAGGTGGTATACAGTGAAATCATTTTATTTTTAAATTAATACTTTTTCTTTTGACCTCTCTATTAGTTCGTAATTGGGCCTCTGAACGATGCTAAAATCTGCGCCACACATGGTTCCTCACACAGACGCAAAGATGACAAGTCAGAAACAGTGAGGTCAAGTCTTGAAACTCGTCCAAGGCCATTCTCGGTACATGTCCTGGGAACCAGCTGCATTTTGGAGCGCCATTTCGCGCCAATCCGTCGCACAGCATTATCATGCCTCCTCTGGCAATTCATCCAACAAATGTACACCTTCATTTAATCCATCTTGTTACTCTTTTCTCATAGTTCATTATTAATTGTTTCGCACATTTTGCATATTCCTCAAGCGGAGTGTTCATGCCATTATCCAGGTTTCTAGTGTTCCCACCGTGACCATCCGGACCTCTCAGTAAAAACACGACTAAAGCATTCTTCGTTCAGAGCAGTGTTTATTATTAAAAACCCAATGCATTTTGTGCATCTTTGCACTTCTTCAGGGGTCACTATAGACAAAAACAATAAACAATGATCAGTTGAGGAGTTCTTATCTATTACGCTTGTGCACAAAAACAGACACTTAGTCACAAAGAGCCACTCTAGACGTTCTATCTATTAAGCACTTCTTTCCTCTCCAGTTACAAACTGCATATAAATTACCCTCGCTGCCACCATTTGATGTGCTTGATTCTGGACTTGCTTATTACGATCTCATAAAATTCCTGTTGTCAAGGCAATCATAACTATAAGCTACCGCTAAACATTTCCCCTCTTCCCATTAAACTCGGAAACCTTGCACTTGGCTTCTAGTGCTTATTAACTCATTCTTGGAAAAACATATTAATTCCTTATATCGCATGTGTCAAAACCTTGCAAGTTAAATAAATTAACCTGAAACGCTATAATCATTACGCTCTAGTCATTGCGCTCTATTCGCATACCTGCACTGAACTCGTTTAAAAGCACCTTCCATCTCTCTAGCGGCTGCGGCTCTTGATAATCATCCTCCCTAGAATCTGCTGCCTTGAAACCTTCCTAATTAGCCCGCCCACTTCTCACATCAGTTTGAAACTTCGCGCTCTTTCTGCGTTGCAATTACTCACGCCCTGTTCCATTGTGCAAACAAACTCCATTTCCCACAAACCCATATACAAAAACGTCCAATTTCCAGCCATAGTTTCATTTTATAACGTAACCAACTGTTTTTTTCATAAAATGTCAAGTGTCCTCTTCTTCATCAAATAAACTCTGTCCTTCCTGAATCACGATGTTAAATCAAAGCGAGTGGAATACTGCGAGCATTTTTGTTCTTTATATTTATCTCAATCTTGTGGGTGCAATCCCGATAGTAGGGCATTATTTGTGAATAAACAGTAGTGGGAGACGGGATGCACACCTGTGTTTTCACATTTTCAACATTTAAACCATCATTTACTCTATTTCCTTCTTTTAGCGTGCAGACTTCTGAGTGCAATGCCCAAACGCACTTTTGTGAACACAACACCATTTTGGAGCGCCATTTCGCGCCAATCCGTCGCACAGCATTATCGTGCCTCCTCTGGCAATTCATCTAACAAATGTACACCTTCATTTAATCAATCTTGTTACTCTTTTCTCATAGTTCATTATTCATTTTTTCGCACATTTTGCATATTCCTCAAGCGGAGTGTTCATGCCATTATCCAGGTTTCTAGTGTTCCCACCGTGACCATCCGGACCTCTCAGTAAAAACACAACTAAAGCATTCTTCGTTCAGGGCAGTGTTTATTATTAAAAACCCAATGCATTTCGTGCATCTTTGCACTTCTTCAGGGGTCACTATAGACAAAAACAATAAACAATGATCAGTTGAGGAGTTCTATTACGCTTGTGCACAAAAACAGACACTTAGTCACAAAGAGCCACTCTAGACGTTCTATCTATTAAGCAATTCTTTCCTCTCCAGTTACAAACTGCATATAAATTACCCTCGCTGCCACCTTTTGATGTGCTTGATTCTGGACTTGCTTATTACGATCTCATAAAATTCCTATTGTCTTTTTTATTTATTTATTTTTTATTTTTATTTTTTTTTTCACCTGGTACGAGACAACAATACATTCAAAATTATTTCACATCATCAAATATATCATATACATACACAGAAATCTATAAATCAAATATCATAATAGAGAGGCTAAGATATACCAGCAGCATCCAATTGTCAGTCAAAGTTAGTCTTTAGGTCATTCAGTTCAATCTAAGTCCCCCCAAATTTTCTCAAATTTCTTTAACGACCGAATGCCTCTTAATTCTGCTAGAGTACACTCCATTGTTTTAATTTCAATGACTAAATACCACCATTCCGTAGCGTTAGGTATATTAAGGCTAATCCAGGCCCTTGCTAGGATTAATTTAGCACATGAAATTAGTATTGATGCCAATGCATGGCGTGGTTGATTAGTCAGATGTGGGCCAAATATTGCCATAGGCGCCGTTATAGGGGAGCTAAGAATGTTTTTAGCAACCAAAATTTTTCCCACTTCTTCCCAATATTTCCCGAGCATTGGACAGGAAAACAGCATATGTACCAAATCTGCCGCATATTCGGCGCATTTCGGGCATTTGGTTTTATCTCCCAAGGCATTGCTTGAGGGCCATTTCGAAAAATGTTCTGCCGTATAGTAAAGCATGTAGGTGGTTCTGTATTGTTGAAGTAGTAAACTAGATGACCTTACAGAGTTATGGATATTAGTATAGGATTGAATTATATGTTTTCCTGTAAAATTTGTTCCAAGTTTGGAGTTCCATTTATTAGCAAGTATATAGCTGTCGTCAGGTCTGAGGCCTATGAGAAATTTGTAGGTCGAGCTGATGATTGATTTCTCTTTCCTAGAGTTTAAGCAATCCCAGATACCACCACTCGACACGCTATTGATTTTATTTTTGCGCACTAAAAAATCGTAGATTTGTAAATATTTAAACCTATGTATTTCAGACAAACCATATAGGTGTTTTAGAGTGGGAAAGTCTAGTATGCCTTGAGAATTATAAAGATCACCCAAAACTGTTACGCCTTTCAGCTGCCATCTACGGAATTCCCCATCGCTGAATATGCTCGGTAGGCCAGGATTGTTCCATAGAATCAGCTGAGAGTGATATATAGTAGTTTTGCAGTAATCAAGAATATCCTTCCATACTCTTATTATATCACGGGCGGTCTTGAACTTGACCCGTTTGTAGTAATTAGGGTCTGTTATGTGAAGTAAAAATTGGTTAGAATCGCCTTTTAGCAATAAATAGTGGTAAAATAACGTATCCTGAATAATGACCGTATGCGTCTTACAAATGATGCCCAAAAGTATAATTTCAAATCAGGAAAATTAAGGCCGCCAGACCCAATCTGATTTTTCAATACCTTTAATGATCTCCTAGCCTTCTTATACCCCCAGATGAAGTTACCAAGAATCCCATCTAATTGTTTAAAAAAAAGCCTATTCAGTATCAAAGGGATTGATCTAAACAAATATAAATATTTGGGTATGATTTTCATTTTGATCAAATTTATTCTACCAATTAGACTTAGTGGAAGTCGATGCCATTTTTTCAGTCGAGATGGTAGTTTTCGTTAGATCGTTATAGTTGATAGCATTAAGTTCTTTAATGTTTGAGGTGATTTTAACTCCAAGATAGGTTGCGACCTTACAGATTTCTGGTACCGGTGTCGGGGGGGCAAAATTAGCTATTATTTGGGTTTCATGTGTATTCAGTTTATAACCTGAGACTGTGCCGAATTTAAGTGCTTCGAGATTAATAGCTCTTAAGGACTCGATTGCTTCGGACGAATAAATAGCAATGTCGTCTGCATATGCAGTAATTTTTAGGCTATGCGTGCCAGTCTTGAATGGTGTTATTCCAGGTTGGGTATCCAAGGCCTTTAAGAACGGTTCAAGTGAGAGGGCGAATAATAAAGGTGACAGGGGGCACCCTTGACGAGTGCCCCTCAGGATTGAAAAACACGGCGAAGTAAGCCCTCCATAACTAGTGTATGCCGTTGGTTTGTCATAGAGTGCGCGGATCCCATTTAAGAATTCCCCTTCAAAGCCCAAAGATCCCAGTGTGCGCCATAAATAGTCCCATCCCACCCGGTCAAATGCCTTTTCAGCATCAAGCATTATCATAGCAAGAGGGGTAGCCTCTACCTCTGCTATGTCAAATGCTGTTATTGCCGTGTTGACATGGGCTGATGTGTCCCTCCCTGCTATAAACCCGTGCTGTTGTATATTTACAATTCTGGGCATTAGTGGTGCAAGTCTTTTAGCCAAACATTTTGCGAAAATCTTTGCGTCTGTATTAATCAGGGATATGGGTATATGAACCCATATCCTCTTTAGGTTTGCCCTTTTTGTAAAAAAATATTATTTTAGCTTTATTCCAGGAGCTGGGGGCCAGTCCTGTTCTGCCAATATGTAATATCACTTCTAAAAGAGAAGGTATTAATTCATCTAGGCATAGTTTATAGATTTCCAATGGAATGGTATCTTCACCTGTGGCTTTCCCTATAGGCAGTGATAGTATAGCCTCCTTTAGTTCTTCTCTCGTTATGTCTATGGCCAGATCGTCTACTTCAGTCGCCGTTAGCTGGTTCGTTAGATTTTCTCTTAAGTAATCCTCAATTACAGAACCATTAGGCGTACATTCCGGGGTATACAGAGCTTCGTAATATTTAGCAAACTGTTGGGTGATATCATTTGGTTGACTATATTTCTTGTTGTCAAGTCCTGTAATTTGAGTAATCGTGGACTCCACTCTATCTTCTGCCACTTTAAAGGCTAAAATTTTGCCTATTTTGTCTCCAACCTCATAGTTAGAAAATGTATATTTATGTATCTGAGCACTATTTTTTTTTAGAAGTTTTTCTTTGGTCTTACATTTTAGCTGACTAAGATTTGCGCAGATGTCCAGAGTAGATAAATTATCTCTTAAGGCTTGTGCTAACCGAATCTCTCCAGCAGCAATATCAGATGTCAAGGCTGCATTATTCTTATATCTTTCAGAGTTCTGTTTCAGGACATAAGATTGCGTGAACCCTCGGATGCTTGCTTTACACGTGTCCCATACTATTAAACATGAAGCAGTGTTCCTGTTGATGTCTAAAAATTCTATTATATGATGTTTTAGCTGCAAAATATAAGACGTATTTGATATTAAGTTCCTAGGGAACGTAAAAGGTCTGGGAGGTTTACGATTCGGAGAAATAGAGAATTCCACGATGATGGGATTATGATCAGATGAAATGCGGGGGTAGATTACTATTGATGCAGAATTCATCAAGAGATCTGAAACAAAAGCCATGTCTAGACGGGAGCATAACTTGTGAGGTGCTGAATAATATGTATAGCCAGGAGAGTTTGGATGTAAGTATCTCCATACATCTTTGACATTGTGCATCTTGCATAGATCTAGAATAGAGGCTCTAGTTTTGGACATTCATTTGTGGTTACCCGGCCGAGTAGTATCTATTTGACAATTCAAGATACAATTGAAATCTCCCATAACTATTAATTCTCCCTCCCAGTCTAATAATGCTATATTTAACTGATCAAATATTCTGGGTTCATCTTTGTTAGGACCATATACAACACAGGCTACAAACTTCGCATTGTTGATGCAGAGTTGAGTGATCGCCCACCTTCCCCTTTTGTCGTGCGTTGATTTAATTATTTCTGCTTTAAATCTTTTATCTTTCAAGATTGCGACCCCCCTTGTTGAGGAAACCACAGCTGATCTTATTACCAGCTCCAATCCCAGTTGATTCAGCAGTTTCTTGTCTTTATCTGTGATATGTGTTTCCGACAAGAATACTAAGTGGGGGTTATAGAGTCTTAGCTCTTCTGCGACTAAACGCCTTTTACGTTTGTTATTCAGCCCTGAGACATTCCATGCCAAGCATTTAATATTATGCATCACTGATGTAGAGCAAAATGACGATAAACAGCATCCATTCCATCAGCTCTATTAGGCCATATAGTTTGTTCTTCATATACTGTTCCGAGACAAAACATTTTTTTTACAAAATCAAATCTCATGTTGTGTCCCTCTATCAGGTTGAAAATGTTTTTCATTTTTCCCCCCGCCCTCCCCCCTACCCTCTCCTTCCACACCCTCCCCTGTCTGCGGAGTCCCCCCCCTCACCATCTGCTGCCGTTGGCGAGGCAGCGCCTGCGGCAGCGAATCCGAGTCTCCCTCCCCCCTCCCCCTGAAGTTGCAGCTATTAATAATGCAGCATCAAACCCTGATGCCATGATGCTATATTTAACAGGATAAATTGTAGGTTCACTGCTATCTAGTAATATCTAGTGATACCTAGTGATTAAGTGATTAACAGTTCGATCCCCCCCCTCAACCTTGAGTTTCCCGTGTCCCTTCACAATCCCATTTCTATCAGTCTAACATACTATATCATATGTGAAAAGTAGGGGTAAACCCCCTTCTTTTCTTCAGTCTTTACTCCTATTGATACTAGACAAAAATGCCTGTGCCTCATGTACGTCACTAAAGAAGTTTGTACGCCCATTCATAATCACTTTAAGTCTGGCGGGTTCCTGCAGGTATGCTTGACCTCCCAATTTATTGACTGGATCGATTAGTTTTCGCATTTCCCATCTTTTGTCCATCGTGGTTTTACTAAAATCTGAGCGAGTAAAGATGGAGAGATTGTCAATAGTTATTGGGGTGTTAGGTTTGGCTTTTTGCCAAACGGCTTGTCGGAGCAGGAAATTGCCAAAGTATATTAAAAACGGGCGTGGAAATTTATTGTTCTGCCCTTTTAAGCCGAGTGGAAGTCGGTGCGCTCTTTGTATTTGGGAGTCCTAATCCCAGTCAGAGAGTTCTGGAAAGGCTTGAGGTAACAGTTTCACCAGAAATGCCCTTGGGTCAGACCCCTCTAGCCCTTCCAGATTTCCATAAACTTTAAGGTTGGATCTCCTTTGCCGGTTTTCCAAGTCCTCGACTTTCCCCTGTAGTTGGGTTAACTGGGCATCATGACGCTCCGCAGTGACACCTATCCGTGAAGTCTCCTCTTCTACCGCGACTGTGCGTTGCTGAAGCTCTATTATCTCCTGTGTAACGCCCCTTAAGGTGGAGGTTAGGACTGATATGGAAGTTTGCAGTCTTGCGTTGTCACTTTTCAGTTGTTGATAGTGCTCTTCCGATTCTCCCCTTTGGCTAATCAAAAGTTTTAATATAGTATCCAGCTGGGAGTGGCCGGTGTTCCCCGTCCCGGTCCCCTCTGTTGGGTTCAGTGTCTCATCAGATGATTTATTTGGGTTTGTATTTATATTTGCAAAAACCGGCTGATTAGAGCCTGCAGCTGATGACAAATGATCTTTCTCTCCTGTGGTTGACTCAGAGGGAGTGCTCCTGGGGGTTTGCGCCATGAATGGCCCCGGTATGGGGACCTGTGATGTCTCATTATCTGTGGGGCTGCCCCCTGAAAGCCTTAGCGCCATGCTCTTGACTAGCCCTTTGGCCTCAATCCACTTCCTTAGCGGACTCTTGTCAATAACCAGTTTTTTAGCAGCTAGGGGCGCTACTCCTGCAGGACGCGCCAGGTTAGACAAAACTTTCCCCCTCTTCTTGTAGCTTGCCTTGGCTTTGCCTCTACGTCTCCGTGAGGACAACCTGTTCGAAGATTTATCTGTAGACTTATCCAGCTCCTCCTCTGTCTCATCATCAAGGTCCTCAAAGGAGGGCTGCTCCTCAACCAATTCCAGAAAAGAGTCGCCCGTTTGGCGCACCCCAAGTCCAGTATCTTCTTCCATTGTGCCTGTGCCTATGCCTATTGGGCCCCCCAGCACCGAAGCTGTGGCAGTAGCCGTAGAGATAACAAGCAAAGTCCCTCTAGAAGTCCCGGAAGCGCCGGGTAACATTGTGGAAGTTTCTGCTGAAGGTAGCCCCCCCTCTGCCGCATTAGCTCCTTCTAGTACCTCATGGCCCTCTAGGATCTCCTGGGCCCCTTGAGTCTCATTGCCCCTAGGAGAGGTGGCAAAGTCATCACAGTTGACTTTATCCAATAATGGCACAATTGGGGAGACTGGCGCTACTGGCCCTGTTTCTTTGATGGGGACGATTCTATCCATAGACAACCCTGGTGGTGGATGTGGTAACGCCTGTGTTTCAGTTTCATCATTTAATGCTATGGAAGTGTCTTGTGTCCTGACACTAAGCGGAGGGGCTAATATCTTCCCCGAAGCCACCCCAGTCTTAAAGGTATCAACAGTGTCAGCACAGACGCCCTTCTGAGCAAACACTTTAGGTATTGTTCCACAGTTTGTTAGTACAGGAGGGCGCAGAATCGTCTTACTTGCCGCCTTCCTGTCACTCCCCTTCAAAATCACAGAATCTTGGGATGCGTTGTGCGAAGATAAGGGCTGTGAGGAAGAAGCAGGGTACACCATGACATTCACCTGGGCTAGCACTGCTGCCGTCGCCGTCACCACCGCCACCGAGGTTGTTGTAGTAAGTTCTGCCATTGATACAGCTATCGCGGGGGCCGAGGTAGCCAAGGCAGTAGGGGCTACAGAAATAGAGGGAGCAGCCGCCGCCGCTGCTGCAGCCGTTGCGGAGTTTTTTGTATTCCGCGTAGTGCGCGATGGATGTTTGGGCGACATAACCCTTTGCAGACGTGCAAACGCCGATGTAGCTATCTTCCGCGCCCCGGAGGTGGCAGACAGCCCAAGCAAATCGATCCTAGATCTGGCGAGCCAGTTCCCGACCGCTCGCCAAACAGCCGGAGGCAGCCACAGCATCCGTTACGTTGCCGCTGGGAGGCCGCCGGAGAGCCTGCTGAGGAGCCTGCAGCCTGCAGGTAAGAGGGACAAGAGAGAGTAGCCGAGATGCCGGTTTCTTTTCTTTTTTCTTTTCGTTCTCGCTATTGCTATTGCTTTTGCTTTTTCGCTTTTCGCTTTTGAGAATTCAGTTGCGATGTCGGTTAAGCTGCTGCTGAGGTTCCTAACAGCCTGTTGCCTCCAGTGTGGAGGGGAGAGCTCTCGGTCTGCCGCGTAGCAGATTCCTCACTCCGCCATCTTGGACTCCCTAAAATTCCTATTGTCAAGGCAATCATAACTATAAGCTACCGCTAAACATTTCCCCTCTTCCCATTAAACTCGGAAACCTTGCACTTGGCTTCTAGTGCTTCTTAACTCATTCTTGGAAAAACATATGAATTCCTTATATCACATGTGTCAAAACCTTGCAAGTTAAATAAATTAACCTGAAACGCTATAATCATTACGCTCTAGTCATTGCGCTCTATTCACATACCTGCACTGAACTCGTTTAAAAGCACCTTCCATCTCTCTAGCGGCTGCGGCTCTTGATAATCATCCTCCCTAGAATCTGCTGCCTTGAAACCTTCCTAATTAGCCCGCCCACTTCTCACATCAGTTTGAAACTTCGCGCTCTTTCTGCGTTGCAATTACTCACGCCCTGTTCCATTGTGCTAACAAACTCCATTTCCCACAAACCCATATACAAAAACGTCCAATTTGCAGTCATAGTTTCATTTTATAACGTAACCAACTGTTTTTTCATAAAATGTAAAGTGTCCTCTTCTTCATCAAATAAACTCTGTCCTTCCTGAATCACGATGGTAAATCCAAGCGAGTGGAATACTGCAAGCATTTTTGTTCTTTATATTTATCTCAATCTTGTGGGTGCAATCCCGATAGTAGGGCATTATTTGTGAATAAACAGTAGTGGGAGACGGGATGCACACCTGTGTTTTCACATTTTCAACATTTAAACCATCATTTACTCTATTTCCTTCTTTTAGCGTGCAGACTTCTGAGTGCAATGCCCAAACGCACTTTTGTGAACACAACACCATTTTGGAGCGCCATTTCGCGCCAATCCGTCACACAGCATTATCGTGCCTCCTCTGGCAATTCATCTAACAAATGTACACCTTCATTTAATCCATCTTGTTACTCTTTTCTCATAGTTCATTATTCATTTTTTCGCACATTTTGCATATTCCTCAAGCAGAGTGTTCATGCCATTATCCAGGTTTCTAGTGTTCCCACCGTGACCATCCGGACCTCTCAGTAAAAACACGACTAAAGCATTCTTCGTTCAGGGCAGTGTTTATTATTAAAAACCCAATGCATTTCGTGCATCTTTGCACTTCTTCAGGGGTCACTATAGACAAAAACAATAAACAATGATCAGTTGAGGAGTTCTTATCTATTACACTTGTGCACAAAAACAGACACTTAGTCACAAAGAGCCGCTCTAGACGTTCTATCTATTAAGCAATTCTTTCCTCTCCAGTTACAAACTGCATATAAATTACCCTCGCTGCCATCTTTTGATGTGCTTGATTCTGGACTTGCTTATTACGATCTCATAAAATTCCTTTTGTCAAGGCAATCATAACTATAAGCTACCGCTAAATATTTCCCCTCTTCCCATTAAACTCGGAAACCTTGCACTTGGCTTCTAGTGCTTCTTAACTCATTCTTGGAAAAACATATTAATTCCTTATATTGCATGTGTCAAAACCTTGCAAGTTAAATAAATTAACCTGAAACGCTATAATCATTACGCTCTAGTCATTGCGCTCTATTCACATACCTGCACTGAACTCGTTTAAAAGCACCTTCCATCTCTCTAGCGGCTGCGGCTCTTGATAATCATCCTCCCTAGAATCTGCTGCCTTGAAACCTTCCTAATTAGCCCGCCCACTTCTCACATCAGTTTGAAACTTCGCGCTCTTTCTGCGTTGCAATTACTCACGCCCTGTTCCATTGTGCAAACAAACTCCATTTCCCACAAACCCATATACAAAAACGTCCAATTTGCAGTCATAGATTCATTTTATAATGTAACCAACTGTTTTTTTCATAAACTGTCAAGTGTCCTCTTCTTTATCAAATAAACTCTGCCCTTCCTGAATCACGATGTCAAATCCAAGCGAGTGGAATACTGCGAGCATTTTTGTTCTTTATATTTATCTCAATCTTGTGGGTGCAATCCCGATAGTAAGGCATTATTTGTGAATAAACAGTAGTGGGAGACTGGATGCACACCTGTGTTTTCACATTTTCAACATTTAAACCATCATTTACTCTATTTCCTTCTTTTAGCGTGCAGACTTCTGAGTGCAATGCCCAAACGCACTTTTGTGAACACAACACCATTTTGGAGCTCATTTCGCGCCAATCCGTCGCACAGCATTATCGTGCCTCCTCTGGCAATTCATCTAACAAATGTACACCTTCATTTAATCCATCTTGTTACTCTTTTCTCATAGTTCATTATTAATTTTTTCGCACATTTTGCATATTCCTCAAGCGGAGTGTTCATGCCATTATCCAGGTTTCTAGTGTTCCCACCGTGACCATCCGGACCTCTCAGTAAAAACACGACTAAAGCATTCTTCGTTCAGGGCAGTGTTTATTATTAAAAACCCAATGCATTCCGTGCATCTTTGCACTTCTTCAGGGGTCACTATAGACAAAAACAATAAACAATGATCAGTTGAGGAGTTCTTATCTATTACACTTGTGCACAAAAACAGACACTTAGTCACAAAGAGCCGCTCTAGACGTTCTATCTATTAAGCAATTCTTTCCTCTCCATTTACAAACTGCATATAAATTACCCTCGCTGCCACCTTTTGATGTGCTTGATTCTGGACTTGCTTATTACGATCTCATAAAATTCCTGTTGTCAAGGCAATCATAACTATAAGCTACCGCTAAACATTTCCCCTCTTCCCATTAAACTCGGAAACCTTGCACTTGGCTTCTAGTGCTTCTTAACTCATTCTTGGAAAAACATATTAATTCCTTATATCGCATGTGTCAAAACCTTGCAAGTTAAATAAATTAACCTGAAACGCTATAATCATTACGCTCTAGTCATTACGCTCTATTCACATACCTGCACTGAACTCGTTTAAAAGCACCTTCCATCTCTCTAGCGGCTGCGGCTCTTGATAATCATCCTCCCTAGAATCTGCTGCCTTGAAACCTTCCTAATTAGCCCGCCCACTTCTCACATCAGTTTGAAACTTCGCGCTCTTTCTGCGTTGCAATTACTCACGCCCTGTTCCATTGTGCAAACAAACTCCATTTCCCACAAACCCATATATAAAAACGTCCAATTTGCAGTCATAGTTTCATTTCATAACGTAACCAAGTGTTTTTTTCATACAATGTCAAGTGTCCTCTTCTTCATCAAATAAACTCTGTCCTTCCTGAATCACGATGTTAAATCCAAGCGAGTGGAATACTGCGAGCATTTTTGTTCTTTATATTTATCTCAATCTTGTGGGTGCAATCCCGATAGTAGGGCATTATTTGTGAATAAACAGTAGTGGGAGACGGGATGCACACCTGTGTTTTCACATTTTCAACATTTAAACCATCATTTACTCTATTTCCTTCCTTTAGCGTGCAGACTTCTGAGTGCAATGCCCAAACGCACTTTTGTGAACACAGCACCATTTTGGAGCGCCATTTCGCGCCCATCCAACGCACAGCATTATCGTGCCTCCTCTGGCAATTCATCTAACAAATGTACACCTTCATTTAATCCATCTTGTTACTCATTTCTCATAGTTCATTATTAATTTTTTCGCAGATTTTGCATATTCCTCAGGCGGAGTGTTCATGCCATTATCCAGGTTTCTAGTGTTCCCATCGTGACCATCCGGACCTCTCAGTAAAAACACGACTAAAGCATTCTTCGTTCAGGGCAGTGTTTATTATTAAAAACCCAATGCATTTCGTGCATCTTTGCACTTCTTCAGGGGTCACTATAGACAAAAACAATAAACAATGATCAGTTGAGGAGTTCTTATCTATTACGCTTGTGCACAAAAACAGACACTTAGTCACAAAGAGCCACTCTAGACGTTCTATCTATTTAGCAATTCTTTCCTCTCCAGTTACAAACTGCATATAAATTACCCTCGCTGCCACCTTTTGATGTGCTTGATTCTGGACTTGCTTATTACGATCTCATAAAATTCCTGTTGTCATGGCAATCACAACTATAAGCTACCGCTAAACATTTCCCCTCTTCCCATTAAACTCGGAAACCTTGCACTTGGCTTCTAGTGCTTCTTAACTCATTCTTAGAAAAACATATTAATTCCTTATATCGTATGTGTCAAAACCTTGCAAGTTAAATAAAGTAACCTGAAACGCTATAATCATTACGCTCTAGTCACCAGCTCTAGAACCAGCTGGACATCCTGAAGACTCAATGGACAATTGTAAAAATGTATACATTGTTGTTGATAAATTGAGAATACGTGTGGGAAATAAAGCTTGGGAGAACAAATTAAAGAGCTGGAACTTAAAACAATGAACTAAAGAAAAATTATTAAAACTCAGCATGGTGTGATGATCATCCCTTCAGTCTGTCCAATCTGAAATAGGAGCCTAATAAGGTTGAAACATTTAGGGGAGGTACATGTCATTAAGAAAGTATAATTGAAGTAGTTCAGTTATTACAGTGCGCAGTCGCAGCAAGACAACGCTGAGAGACCGGGATGCTGTTTGAATGCTGATCGAATATCTGAAGAAGCAGACTTATACTTTTAAAGCTAATAGAATTAGAAAAAGATTGCGGAAGAATCAAGGAGGTAATGGAATTAGAAAAAGATCGCGGATGAATCGAGGAGGAAGTTAGTATCAGAGAGGGGTGCGACGCAGGCGTCGAATCCAGAAGAGGTCATCTATCTTTTCCTGAATCCTGTCCTGAAGTCCCTGTCACCTATGCTTTCCCAGAAGGCCCATTAAACTCTTTGCCAGAGGGGTCTGATTTTCACACCATCCTAAGTAAATATATCTCTGTGTATTGTGTCAATGTACTTCTCTCTCTCTATCCTTTTTCCTGAGCTACTTTTGTTGGGATTATCTCATTGTAGTAGAATACTAAAATTTTGGTAAAGAGATTTTACTTCCTCAGAAAGATGGAGTTAACACTGTAATTTGTTTGCTCATATTATATAATTAGATAAAACATTTAATTTTTCCCTAGTCTGTGGGTATTTATTAAATAGGAGTCAAATGAACCTATGTCATATCCCCAATTACTATTCCAACTAAATAGGTCTATTGACTAAAGAAAGGCTTTATGATTATTGAAAGAGTAGAGAAATGATAGGTAACTGATCTATATTAAAGCATTTATAAGCATTGACCCCCAGTGGTGTTAACCAGTCTATATGAGTAAATGTGTATATGGGCCCAGATGAGTGTATGGTGATAGATTGTTGCAAGTTGGTAGCCCGTCGGATCAGTATGCTGGTAGTCACAGGGCAGGACTTTTGCTCATTGGGTAGAACTCTGCAACTGTTGGATGGCAGCTGTTGTTTGTCTGTACTATCCCTCAGTGCACCCTGAGTGACAGGTGAGTATGCAGTTTTCTGCAGCCAGGTATGCAGCGGGATACCACACAAGCAAAGTTTATAATCTGCACACCCCTATTTCCAGAACGCCAAGGGGTGGTTCCTGAGACAATTCAAAATGCTTGAAACTGTCAGCTGAAATTTATCACATTATCGGGTGTATATTTTAAAATTGTTAATATTATAATTTTTAATATATGAAAAAGTGAAATAAAACCACTAACTACACCTGTACGCTGTAGTATACTAAAATACCTTCCTGCCTTATCGTTAATTGAAATCTGTAATTCATAGGGATTGTTTTAATTACCACAAATTATGGAAAATACATTTCTCCCATACCGTGGCCCCCTTCCTCCGCCTCTTTTTCCTTGATGTTGTATTGCTGTTCTCTCCTAAAATGTCGATAAAGAAATAAAATAAAGAAATATAGGGAATATAAATATCTGATAGGCTTGGCATCAGCCCTGTGAACTATGTGTTTTTAAACCATCAACTCATGACATCATTGGGATTCAAAACCTTAAAAACATTGATTTTCACCATTTATGGTTAGGCGTGGTACCATAGCACCCCATAACTCGCAGGTCATGCACTGGGGTGACAGTAAGACAGGTCTTTGCCTAGTGGCCACTGGTACAGATAATGGCTGGAGCCCAGCACTTGTCTTCAGTACCCTGCATCCTGTACCCATTGGGTCTAGTGGTCAATGGGCAAGGGCCATGGTCTGCACCCACGCCTTGTTGTAAATACTCCTCCCTGCTGTGCAAATCAGGCACTGGGCACAGGACATGGCTAATGATCTTTTACTATAATAAGGGACTTTTTAAAATTGTCAAAATTAGACAGATGTTATTGCCTAAGACAGTAGATGTTTTCCATGGATCGCCTGTCTTTCTTCATGGCCCTCCCAGATACAGAATTCTGGAGCCGGACATGACTCAGGAAGAGGCTCTTTTAGAAACATTCCAAAATAGTTTACTTTTTTGAAAACTGACACATTTTCCATAAGAGATGTTAAAGCCTGTTTCTGTAAATCCCGTCTATTAAATAACATTAAAGCAACATGCTCAGTGTCTTATTGAATCTTTTTGGCAAGGAATAATAATCAGTTCTTAAAATATAGTGTACACGTTGAAATTGACATAAGCAGCATAGACTCGTCATGGTTCACTAGAAGGAAAGAAATGGAGCGGTGACCTATGTGCATCATTGATTTGAGAGAAGTGATGCCATCAACCTAATAATACAGTATCTTGAGAGACCGATAATACAATATCTTGCTAGATTAAAATGCAGTTCCCTGAGAAAACCTGGGCTGAATCTCAAGTGGCTGTGATCTAAAGCAGGAGGCTATGACATCCATTCATTTATTAAAAAATAAACCAAAAGGCATAGTAAACAAAGTGACTCAAAGTGGTCACTTTTGGATTAAGGGAACCACAGATAGAATCGGTTTAGAGGTTGGCCACTGGGGACTACTCTAGCATCAACAATGAAACCAAGTGAAGAAACTGCCATTCCTCTTAGATGCTGGGAAGGAGAGAGGCAGGGAGGATGGGAGTAGTCAGTTTACCTTTCACGCTGGTACAGTCAGTTGATTCAAGTCCTTGTGGTGCTTTTCTGGAGCTTTCAGCCATGGGTAGGACTGGCCTCTCTGGCACTGCTTCTTGATACATTCAACAGTTACAGTTTCCTAATTATGCTTCAGAGCTTCATTCTGATGGCTCCAAATAGTTGGACAGGTTTCTAGGCTCCAAGCTTCAGTGCAGCATTGGGAGGCAATCTCACAAGTCTTCAACAACAGGGGCTTCAGCAATGTCCAGACTAGTTTGCAACTAAATGGTCAACTGCCTGCTTTGTACACCCCTGGGGCACTTTGGTATTACAGAAAAGGGCCCTTCTATAACACCGATGGCGCTGGCGCTACATCAAGAGGGCATTCCATCATTTGTGCGGTGGAATGACCCCATGCAGATGAGGGAATCTGTTTGCCTCTGCTCCCTCGCCATATTATGGGCAAGGGCGCAAAGGAAAAGAAGCTGTCAGGAGGCACACTGATACTGGGCCACAAAAAGGTGGCATACTGTCAGAGCGCAAACTGATGGCAGGCCCCTTATAAGGAGGTCCCATAAACCCCCCAGGCATCCCCTTGCAGGCAGGTGCAGTCACTCACTGCACCCGACTGCAAAGGCATCTCCGATCCCTCCTTAACATACAGGCAGGGTGCTGCCGGCAAAGTGAAACATGGCACAGCATGCAGCTGCTCCATATGTGACTGGTTCCAAGGCAGCACAAGTTTGCAGATACCCTGCAGCTGGCACATTCTCTGCAATGAGGCACATTTTTTCCCTGTTCACGCAAGGTGCAGCTATTAAAGGTGCAATAAGGGCTCTGATTCTTCCATAGAAGAGCCCCATTGTCATCAGAGTTGTCTGTTTCTCAGCTCCTTCCAGGTCTTGGCTGCAATGTGAGAGAATGATCTTCCACCTGCTCTGGTTCTGTGGATGCGTGGGGTTTCAGCTAGTGCGAGGTTGGCAGATCGGAGGTTTCTTTTGGGTATGTGGAAGTTTATTCTTTTGTTGAGGTATTTGGGTCCGTTGTTGTGTAGGCATTTGTAGACGTGAGTGAGGATTTTGAAGGTGACTCTTCTCCACTGGGAGCCAGTGGAGTCTCCGCAGGTGTTGTGATGTGATGTGTTCATGCCGGGTGATGCCAAGGACAAGCCTGGCCACAGTGTTCTATGTTGTCTGGAGTTTGCTAAAGAGGGACTTGTGGATGCCGGCGTAGTGAGCGTTTCCATAGTCTATTCTGCTGGTGATGACTGCATGGGTGACTGTCTTTTTTGACTAGGGGGATCCATATGAAAGTCTTTCGAAGGATGCGGAGGATGTTGAAGCAGCTGCAGGTGACGGCGTTGACCTGTGGGTTCATGGTGAGTGATGAATCGAGTACGATGCTGAGGTTTTTGGCGTGGCTTGAGGGGGTAGGTGGGCTTGCGAGGGCGGAAGGTCACCAGGTGTTGTCCCATGCTGAAGGGGTGGTTCCAAGGATGAGGACTTCTGTCTCTTCAATGTTGAGTTTTAGGCAGCTGTTTGTCATCCAGACTGTAACATCTTGCATTTCTCCCTGGAAGTTGAGTTTTGAGGTGGTGGGGTATTGGTGAGGGAGAGGATGAGTTGGGTGTCGTTGGTGTAGGATACGATGATGAGGCCGTGTTGTCGGATGATGGCTGCGAGGGGGGCTATGTTGATGGTTGGGCTCAGTGATGACCCCTGTGGGACTCCCCAGGCGATTTCCATGGGGGCTGAGAGGAAGGGTGGTAGCCTGATTCTTTGGCTTCTTCTGGTGAGGAACAATCGGATCCAAATGGGGGTGGGGTCGCACACTACTCACACACCGACGGTGTCGCCCCTAAGGACACTGGTCAATGTAGTAAAGTGTTCGCGATGCATCATCTTTCGATCTTCTGCTATCTTCGCTGTCTTCGCCATCCCTGGACACGTGTATCGGGGTATCACCCCTCGTCAGCAGGGATAGGCCGTGTACAGGGGTTGCCGATGGCTGCCAATATCTGCCAGGTATAGTACCACTCAGGCGCGTAGGTGCGGGATCCCAGGCTCATCAGCCCACTGCTCACGGGAGCTTTAAAGTTACAAATGGGGGTGGGGTCGCACACTACTCACACACCGACGGTGTCGCCCCTAAGGACTCTGGTCAATGTAGTAAAGTGTTCACGATGCATCATCTTTCGATCTTCTGCTATCTTCGCTGTCTTCGACATCCCTGGACACGTGTTTCGGGGTATCACCCCTCGTCAGCAGGGATAGGCTGTGTACTGGGGTTGCCGATGGCTGCCAATATCTGCCAGGTATAGTACCACTCAGGCGCGTAGGTGCGGGATCCCAGGCTCGTCAACCCACTGCCCACTGGAGCTTTAAAGTTACAAATGGGGGTGGGGTCGCACACTACTCACACATCGACGGTGTCGCCCCTAAGGACTCTGGTCAATGTAGTAAAGTGTTCGCGATGCATCATCTTTCGATCTTCTGCTATCTTCGCTGTCTTCGCCATCCCTGGACACGTGTTTCGGGGTATCACCCCTCGTCAGCAGGGATAGGCCGTGTACTGGGGTTGCCGATGGCTGCCAATATCTGCCAGGTATAGTACCACTCAGGTGCGTAGGCGCGGGATCCCAGGCTCGTCAGCTCACTGCTCATGGGAGCTTTAAAGTTACAAATGGGGGTGGGGTCGCACACTACTCACACACCGACGGTGTCGCCCCTAAGGACTCTGGTCAATGTAGTAAAGTGTTCGCGATGCATCATCTTTCGATCTTCTGCTATCTTCGCTGTCAGTACACGGCCTATCCCTGCTGACGAGGGGTGATACCCCGAAACACGTGTCCAGGATGGCAAAGACAGCAAAGATAGCAGAAGATCGAAAGATGATGCATCGCGCACACTTTACTACATTGACCAGAGTCCTTAGGGGCGACACCGCCGGTGTGTGAGTAGTGTGCGACCCCACCCCCATTTGTAACTTTAAAGCTCCCGTGAGCAGAGGGCTGACGAGCCTGGGATCCCGCACCTACGCGCCTGAGTGGTACTATACCTGGCAGATATTGGCAGCCATCGGCAACCCCAGTACACGGCCTATCCCTGCTGACGAGGGGTGATACCCCGAAACACGTGTCCAGGGATGGCGAAGACAGCGAAGATAGCAGAAGATCGAAAGATGATGCATCGCGAACACTTTACTACATTGACCAGAGTCCTTAGGGGCGACACCGTCGGTGTGTGAGTAAGTTGCGACCCCACCCCCATTTGTAACTTTAAGCTCCCGTGAGCAGTGGGCTGATGAGCCTGGGATCCCGCACCTACGCGCCTGAGTGGTACTATACCTGGCAGATATTGGCAGCCATCGGCAACCCCAGTACACGGGCTATCCCTGCTGACGAGGGGTGATACCCCGAAACACGTGTCCAGGGATGGCGAAGACAGCGAAGACAGCAGAAGATCGAAAGAGGATGCATCGCGAACACTTTACTACATTGACCAGAGTCCTTAGGGGCGACACCGTCGGTGTGTGAGTAGTGTGCGACCCCACCCCCATTTGTAACTTTAAAGCTCCCGTGAGCAGTGGGCTGACGAGCCTGGGTTCCCGCACCTATGCGCCTGAGTGGTACTATACCTGGCAGATATTGGCAGACATCGGCAACCCCAGTACACAGCCTATCCCTGCTGACGAGGGGTGATACCCCGAAACACGTGTCCAGGGATGGCGAAGACAGCGAAGATAGGAGAAGATCGAAAGATGATGCATCGCGCACACTTTACTACATTGACCATAGTCCTTAGGGGCGACACCGCCGGTGTGTGAGTGGTGTGCGACCCCACCCCCATTTGTAACTTTAAAGCTCCCGTGAGCAGTGGGCTGACGAGCCTGGGATCCCGCACCTACGCGCCTGAGTGGTACTATACCTGGCAGATATTGGCAGCCATCGGCAACTCCAGTACACAGCCTATCCCTGCTGACGAGGGGTGATACCCCGAAACAAGTGTCCAGGGATGGCGAAGACAGCGAAGATAGTAGAAGATCGAAAGATGATGCATCGCGCACACTTTACTACATTGACCAGAGTCCTTAGGGGCGACACCGCCGGTGTGTGAGTAATGTGCGACCCCACCCCCATTTGTAACTTTAAAACTCCCGTGAGCAGTGGGCTGACGAGCCTGGGATCCCGCACCTACGCGCCTGAGGGGTACTATACCTGGCAGATATTGGCAGCCATCGGCAACCCCAGTACACGGCATATCCCTGCTGACGAGGGGTGATACCCCGAAACACGTGTCCAGGGATGGCGAAGACAGCGAAGATAGGAGAAGATCGAAAGATGGTGCATCGCGCACACTTTACTACATTGACCAGAGTCCTTAGGGGCGACACCGCCGGTGTGTGAGTAGTGTGCGACCCCACCCCCATTTGTAACTTTGAAGCTCCGGTGAGCAGTGGGGTGACGAGCCTGGGATCCCGCACCTATGCGCCTGAGTGGTACTATACCTGGCAGATATTGGCAGCCATCGGCAACCCCAGTACACGGCCTATCCTTGCTGACGAGGGGTGATACCCCGAAACACAGCGAAGACAGCGAAGATAGCAGAAGATCGAAAGATGATGCATCGCGCACACTTTACTACATTGACCAGAGTCCTTAGGGGCGACACCGCCGGTGTGTGAGTAGTGTGCGACCCCACCCCCATTTGTAACTTTAAAGCTCCCTTGAGCAGTGGGCTGACGAGCCTGGGATCCCGCACCTACGCGCCTGAGTGGTACTATACCTGGCAGATATTGGCAGCCATCGGCAACCCCAGTACACGGCCTATCCCTGCTGACGAGGGGTGATACCCCGAAACACGTGTCCAGCTATGGCGAAGACAGCGAAGATAGCAGAAGATTGAAAGATGATGCATCGCGAACACTTTACTACATTGACCAGAGTCCTTAGGGGCGACACCGTCGGTGTGTGAGTAGTGTGCGACCCCACCCCCATTTGTAACTTTAAAGCTCCCGTGAGCAGTGGGCTGATGAGCCTGGGATCCCGCACCTACGCGCCTGAGTGGTACTATACATGGCAGCTATTGGCAGCCATCGGCACGGCCTATCCCTGCTGACGAGGGGTGATACCCCGAAACACGTGTCCAGGGATGGCGAAGACAGCGAAGATAGCAGAAGATCGAAAGATGATGCATCGCGCACACTTTACTACATTGACCAGAGTCCTTAGGGGCGACACCGCCGGTGTGTGAGTAGTGTGCGACCCCATCCCCATTTGTAACTTTAAAGCTCCCGTGAGCAGTGGGCTGACGAGCCTGGGATCCCGCACCTATGCGCCTGAGTGGTACTATACCTGGCAGATATTGGCAGCCATCAGCAACCCCAGTACAAGGCCTATCCCTGCTGACGAGGGGTGATACCCCGAAACACATGTCCAGGGTTGGGGAAGACAGCGAAGATAGCAGAAGATCGAAAGATGATGCATCGCGCACACTTTACTACATTGACCAGAGTCCTTAGGGGCGACACCGCCGGTGTGTGAGTAGTGTGCGACCCCACCCCCATTTGTAACTTTAAAGCTCCCGTGAGCAGTGGGCTGACGAGCCTGGGATCCCGCACCTACGCGCCTGAGTGGTACTATACCTGGCAGATATTGGCAGCCATCGGCATCCCCAGTACACGGCTGATCCCTGCTGACGAGGGGTGATACCCCGAAACACGTGTCCAGGGATGGCGAAGACAGCGAAGATAGCAGAAGATCGAACGATGATGCATCGCGCACACTTTACTACATTGACCAGAGTCCTTAGGGGGGACACCGCCGGTGGGTGAGTAGTTTGCGACCCCACCCCCATTTGTAACTTTAAAGCTCCTGTGAGCAGTGGGCTGACGAGCCTGGGATCCCGCACCTACGCACCTGAGTGGTACTATACCTGGCAGATATTGGCAGCCATCGGCAACCCCAGTACACGGCCTATCCCTGCTGACGAGGGATGATACCCCGAAACCCGTGTCCAGGGATGGCGAAGACAGCGAAGATAGCAGAAGATCGAAAGATGATGCATCGCGCACACTTTACTACATTGACCAGAGTCCTTAGGGGCGACACCGCCGGTGTGTGAGTAGTGTGTGACCCCACCCCCATTTGTAACTTTAAAGCTCCCGTGAGCAGTGGGCTGACGAGCCTGAGATCCCGCACCTACGCGCCTGAGTGGTACTATACCTGCAAGATATTGGCAGCCATCGGCAACCCCAGTACACGGCCAATCCCTGCTGACGAGGGATGATACCCCGAAACACGTGTCCAGGGATGGCGAAGACAGCGAAGATAGCAGAAGATCGAAAGATGATGCATCGCGCACACTTTACTACATTGACCAGAGTCCTTAGGGGTGACACCGCCGGTGTGTGAGTAGTGTGTGACCCCACCCCCATTTGTAACTTTAAAGCTCCCGTGAGCAGTGGGCTGACGAGCCTGGGATCCCGCACCTACGCGCCTGAGTGGTACTATACCTGGCAGATATTGGCAGCCATCGGCAACCCCAGTACACGGCCTATCCCTGCTGACGAGGGGTGATACCCCGAAACACGTGTCCAGGGATGGCGAAGACAGCGAAGACAGCAGAAGATCGAAAGATGATGCATCGCGCACACTTTACTACATTGACCAGAGTCCTTAGGGGCGACACCGTCGGTGTGTGAGTAGTGTGCGACCCCACCCCCATTTGTAACTTTAAAACTCCCGTGAGCAGTGGGCTGACGAGCCTGGGATCCCGCACCTACGCGCCTGAGGGGTACTATACCTGGCAGATATTGGCAGCCATCGGCAACCCCAGTACACGGCATATCCCTGCTGATGAGGGGTGATACCCCGAAACACGTGTCCAGGGATGGCGAAGACAGCGAAGATAGGAGAAGATCGAAAGATGGTGCATCGCGCACACTTTACTACATTGACCAGAGTCCTTAGGGGCGACACCGCCGGTGTGTGAGTAGTGTGCGACCCCACCCCCATTTGTAACTTTAAAGCTCCGGTGAGCAGTGGGGTGACGAGCCTGGGATCCCGCACCTATGCGCCTGAGTGGTACTATACCTGGCAGATATTGGCAGCCATCGGCAACCCCAGTACACGGCCTATCCTTGCTGACGAGGGGTGATACCCCGAAACACAGCGAAGACAGCGAAGATAGCAGAAGATCGAAAGATGATGCATCGCGCACACTTTACTACATTGACCAGAGTCCTTAGGGGCGACACCGCCGGTGTGTGAGTAGTGTGCGACCCCACCCCCATTTGTAACTTTAAAGCTCCCTTGAGCAGTGGGCTGACGAGCCTGGGATCCCGCACCTACGCGCCTGAGTGGTACTATACCTGGCAGATATTGGCAGCCATCGGCAACCCCAGTACACGGCCTATCCCTGCTGACGAGGGGTGATACCCCGAAACACGTGTCCAGGTATGGCGAAGACAGCGAAGATAGCAGAAGATTGAAAGATGATGCATCGCGAACACTTTACTACATTGACCAGAGTCCTTAGGGGCGACACCGTCGGTGTGTGAGTAGTGTGCGACCCCACCCCCATTTGTAACTTTAAAGCTCCCGTGAGCAGTGGGCTGATGAGCCTGGGATCCCGCACCTACGCGCCTGAGTGGTACTATACATGGCAGATATTGGCAGCCATCGGCAACCCCAGTACACGGCCTATCCCTGCTGATGAGGGGTGATACCCCGAAACACGTGTCCAGGGATGGCGAAGACAGCGAAGATAGCAGAAGATCGAAAGATGATGCATCGCGCACACTTTACTACATTGACCAGAGTCCTTAGGGGCAACACCGCCGGTGTGTGAGTAGTGTGCGACCCCATCCCCATTTGTAACTTTAAAGCTCCCGTGAGCAGTGGGCTGACGAGCCTGGGATGCCGCACCTATGCGCCTGAGTGGTACTATACCTGGCAGATATTGGCAGCCATCAGCAACCCCAGTACAAGGCCTATCCCTGCTGACGAGGGGTGATACCCCGAAACACATGTCCAGGGTTGGGGAAGACAGCGAAGATAGCAGAAGATCGAAAGATGATGCATCGCGCACACTTTACTACATTGACCAGAGTCCTTAGGGGCGACACCGCCGGTGTGTGAGTAGTGTGCGACCCCACCCCCATTTGTAACTTTAAAGCTCCCGTGAGCAGTGGGCTGACGAGCCTGGGATCCCGCACCTACGCGCCTGAGTGGTACTATACCTGGCAGATATTGGCAGCCATCGGCATCCCCAGTACACGGCCGATCCCTGCTGACGAGGGGTGATACCCCGAAACACGTGTCCAGGGATGGCGAAGACAGCGAAGATAGCAGAAGATCGAACGATGATGCATCGCGCACACTTTACTACATTGACCAGAGTCCTTAGGGGGGACACCGCCGGTGGGTGAGTAGTTTGCGACCCCACCCCCATTTGTAACTTTAAAGCTCCTGTGAGCAGTGGGCTGACGAGCCTGGGATCCCGCACCTACGCACCTGAGTGGTACTATACCTGGCAGATATTGGCAGCCATCGGCAACCCCAGTACACGGCCTATCCCTGCTGACGAGGGATGATACCCCGAAACCCGTGTCCAGGGATGGCGAAGACAGCGAAGATAGCAGAAGATCGAAAGATGATGCATCGCGCACACTTTACTACATTGACCAGAGTCCTTAGGGGCGACACCGCCGGTGTATGAGTAGTGTGTGACCCCACCCCCATTTGTAACTTTAAAGCTCCCGTGAGCAGTGGGCTGACGAGCCTGAGATCCCGCACCTACGCGCCTGAGTGGTACTATACCTGCAAGATATTGGCAGCCATCGGCAACCCCAGTACACGGCCTATCCCTGCTGACGAGGGATGATACCCCGAAACACGTGTCCAGGGATGGCGAAGACAGCGAAGATAGCAGAAGATCGAAAGATGATGCATCGCGCACACTTTACTACATTGACCAGAGTCCTTAGGGGTGACACCGCCGGTGTGTGAGTAGTGTGTGACCCCACCCCCATTTGTAACTTTAAAGCTCCCGTGAGCAGTGGGCTGACGAGCCTGGGATCCCGCACCTACGCGCCTGAGTGGTACTATACCTGGCAGATATTGGCAGCCATCGGCAACCCCAGTACACGGCCTATCCCTGCTGACGAGGGGTGATACCCCGAAACACGTGTCCAGGGATGGCGAAGACAGCGAAGACAGCAGAAGATCGAAAGATGATGCATCGCGCACACTTTACTACATTGACCAGAGTCCTTAGGGGTGACACCGCCGGTGTGTGAGTAATGTGCGACCTCACCCCCATTTGCGACAATCGGATCCAGCCCAGGGCAGTTCCTTGTATGCCGGCATTGTGTAGTCTGTCAACTAGTGTTTAGTGAGAGACGGGGTCGAAGGCTGCCGACAGGTCGAGGAGGATGAGGGCTGCAGATTTACCTTGGTCCAGGAGGGAGCGGATGTCGTCTGTGGCGGCAAGTAGGGCGGTCTCAGGGCTGTGGTTGCTATGGAATCCGGATTGGGACGGGTCAAGGGCGGCATTCTCTTTGATGAATCGTGTCAGTTCCCTGTTGACTACTTTCCCTGCCACTTTGGCTGTGAAGGGGAGGAGAGCAAGATGGGCCGGTAGTTCTTGAGGTCGGTGGGGTCGGCCGTGGGCTTCTTGAGAAGGGGCCTGACTTCTGAGCACTTCCAGTCATCTGGGAAAGTTCCTGTTGTTGAATAGCCAACCTGAAACAATTGCATCATGACAACACCACAACAATATGACATGGCCAGGACCGTGCCCTTTTATTCCTGTGGAACTGAATTAGGTTACTGGATGTAATCCTGTGCACTAAAAGGTTCTGACACCAACACATCAGTTAATGGTGCGAGGAGGTCCTGTTGACGAAGAAAAGATAGTAAGGGTTCCCAAATATCCTTGAGTCGAGAACATATGAGCATCAGCTCACAGTAAATAGTTAGCTGCTCCTGACAATATACTACATCTTTCAACCATGTCTTGTATGTAGGACTGGGTTATCGCCCCCAATGAACTGCCACTAATAATAGAAGCATAGCAGTGAGACAACGACAAGAGGTAGGTATGTCCGATACATAGCCTAGGATGCCAAATAAAGGGGTCAAAGGTGGTAGATAGCCTGTGATAGCATGTATATCCATGTACACTTCTTGCCAAAGAACACCAATCTTGGGCATAACCATGTCAAATGAATAAAATCGGCCTGGGGTAATCCGTAACGCAGACAGCATGCTTTAGAGACAAGTCCAATTTTGAATAGCTGAAGCGGAGAGCGATAAAATCGCTGACGGAATTTGAAGTGTATAAGTTGAAGTTTGTATTTCGGGGAAAGATCATTTAACTGCTGGCAACAGAAGTTCCATAGCTCATCTTTCAGGGGAGGGTCAACATCCCCATCCCAAGCCATAAGCGCAGTCTTGCCAGTAATCGGTGAGGTGCTTTTCAAGCTATTGTATAAGCGAGTTATGAGTTTACTTGGGGAGGGGAAGTGTACATGAGTTCCAGTGTTTGAAGGGTAGGCGGGGGAGCGGGAAATGTGGCGTGAATGGTGTGGCAAGTAGTCTTGAGTTGGTAATACAACAGAGAATCTAATGTGGTAGTTTTATGGTAGTCCTCAAATTGGGCAATAAAGCAATCATCAGAATATTGATCTGAGAAAGTTCTAAGTTGGAGCCTATGTGCCGGCAACTTGGCACCCTTATGTTGAAGTGATGTAATGAGAGAGGGAGCCAGCCTTTGGCTCCCACATGCAGATTTTGTAAATGTACATTGCAGCTTTGATTCATGGGTTTTTATTATACACTTCCTTAGTAGAGCTTAGTAGTAAACTGAAAAAAGAAAACAAATTATGTGTATGCAAATGAATTGAAATCAAGATAATTGTGTTATCCGAAATATAAAGTCATGAAATCATGTGAAATGTATCTACTGTCTAAGGAAGAGAATACATGTGGTTCATAGAATATTATTGAGATTGTAAATTTATTTATCATTTTCTACACAATATTTATAAAAAACATGTTCTATGCAAAAAAGATGTAAGAATATCGATAAGAAAATAATAAACTATTCATATTTATCATTTAGAAGCATTTGTGTTTTGACTGCATATATATTTAGTTAGTCTAGAGTTGTCAGCCTCAGGTTAAACACACTTTGCCCGGTGTTCTTATTTTCCAAAGAAGTAATTTCCCTGTCAAGGTTTTGTATCCTAATTTCAGGGGCCCTGTCCTTTCCCCCCAAAATAATGGCATCAGAGAGGGAGCCAGCCTTTGGCTCCCACATACAGATTGTGTAAATGTACATTGAAGCTTATATGCGACATTTAAACTTTATGCCGCACGTACATTTCTTGAGCCATGTCACTGTGGCCCAACATAAAACACAAATAAGCCAATTAGGTTTAGCTTATATCTCTGAATGTTTTAATTGTAGAACACAATCACTTGGGATTGTTCAGTACCCCAACGCTCAGAGTCAATATATGGCAGTAACGTCAGTGCCCTAAAAGCAAAACAAATAGACAGAGTCCCAGCAGAAGGACAACATTGCTACAGTCATTAATGACACAAATGCCTCTTAATGTCTTCAAATTGTACTGCTTAATAGTATTACCTTGTAGTAATAATATTACTTTGTAGTCTGTCTTTGGATCCGAATTGCAATGTGAATCAATTTGATAATGTAAAGTCTTCAAACCTGTTTGGGAGACATTTAACAAAAACTAAAAAAGTGGCCCTGTTTGTTTTGGGGAAGATTATGAAATCTATTAGGATTTGTAATGCTTCTGCCAGGCAATTGGAATTGGCCAAACAGATAGAAGACTGAATCAAATTGACAAGAAAATTAATCTTCTCCCTGACTGAATGTTTACTACCCTACATGGAGGCATGCAAAACATGTAGGGCCAGACGTACCAAGGCTTTTTGCATTTCTTAACGGGACGAATCACAACTTTGGCCATGTAAGAAATGGAAAACAGCCTATTCATAAGTACAAAGGCCAGAAACTGGTCACACTTTGCGACTGCGATTTAGGAAAGCACTAAGGATTACCTATTTGTGGTTACTAAAGCACACCTACAAAGCATTTCCTAAATGTGAATTGGTCATTTAGGAAATGCTCAAAGTCGATGGTGGTAACCATAAGAAGAATAAAAAAGTATTTTTTTAATGTCACATGAAGCAAACATATGCCCCATTTTGGGGTGCCTATTAGAAAATGCAAAACATTTCCTAATTAGCCCAAAGGTGGGAATACAATAGCATTTTCTATTTGCGATTTCCTAATAAGGATTCTTACTCTGCAGGACTCCCTAATAGCAAATTGCAAATTTGGTACATGTCATTTTGCATTTCCTAAATAACGATTCATAATGAATCGCTATTTAGAAAATGCAAAATAGGAATTTTGTACATCTGGCCTGTAATTTTGCATGTGTGCAATTCCTAAACTCATAATACATGTGCTGCGTAACTCTTTTTGCTACTAACAATTAAATCTGAACACTTCGGCCAGCTCACCATGGGTGGTAAACCAGCTACATGTGTACAATACGTTGCCGCCAGCAATGCTCAGCAGGCGGGTGTCTACTGGACTAGGACCCGCAGCCATCCCGCAGCAGGAAGGTAATCCTTACCTTCAAATTGCCAAAATAAAGTAAGAAAATGAGAGCCAAGGAGGTAGGTTTTCCTTTTTTAAATCAAAATTGTTTGTGTTTACAATAAACCTTTTTGTGGGGGAAGGGTTGAGGTTTTTTGTTTATTTTCTTTTGTATGTTTAATTTGTTTTAAATAACTAAAAAGCTGGAGCACCATCTAGCCATTTTCCAATAGGAACTGTTTTTCAGATTAAATTATGCATGGGATTTATTACAGTGTTCCCCCATTTTGTATTTGCCAATAGTAGGATTATGTTCTCCACACCAGATACTTTTTAACACTATGTGCCAATGTTACCAGCTGTCCGCAAGGCCTCCCAAGCCTCAATAAGGACTTCATTACTTGTGGTGGAATACTGTTCATACAATTACTCATTTGCTTTCTACCAATTTATATAAATATAATGAAAATAAATATAGACTAATAAACCATGAAAGTGGTATTTACAAGAAGTGTACAAATACCCATATAGTTACTTGTTTATTAAAGCAGTAAAGGTTAACTGATGTCAGACAACACTGCTTATTGTCTGACAGATGCAATTCTATAACCATTTTGTTGGTGTTGGCCTTTCTGCAGGGTCATCTCCAAACGTGTGGTCTTTACAGTCCTGTTTTTCAACCCCCTTTTATTGGCTGCTAACCAGTGATAAAGTGCTCTCTCCTTTAAACAAGGTAAATTGTTGGCTTACCCCAAATAGCAAATTTAATCTACTTGTATATCCCTCGTAAAGTGGTACTACATGTACCCAGGGCCTGTAAATTAATTGCTACTAGTGGCCCTGCAGCTCTTATTGTGCTACCCATACAATTAGCCTTTTAAATAACTACCAGGCCTGCTGTGTGTATGCAATTTTAAAGTGCCATTTCGACCTAGCATGATAAACCTTTTGAAAAATCCTTGCCAACCCACTGGTTTCCTAGAGCCCAAATGCACAGCTGTATGAGCCCTTGGGCTAATCCTGGCCTAACGTATATAATTACAAATCAACAGTGTTAGCAATCAATCAGAGTACTCATATGTATTTAAAATGTACTTAACATACAAATAATTTATTTATTTGTACATCTTTGAATTGTTTTAAAAAATACTAATTCACATTAATTACAACAAAAATGCTTCCTTGAAGTAGTAGTTTAGTTTTGCAGTAGATGCTTGTTGATTGATACCCAATGCAGTTTGAGTGATCCCAACCCTTCATCATGGGTAACTGTGGAATAATATATACAACAGTACTATGCTACAAAATTGTAGAAAGCAATTACCAAGAAATGAGAAATGTTGAACACAACGTATTACTGTTGTAAAAGAGAAGCATAACAACATGCAGCAGCATCGCAGTGAGGTTCCGTGAATCCTTAACCCGTTTCATAAAGGTCATGGTTTTGTTACGAATTTGGTATTAGCGAACCGTAACCAGTTAGTACGGCAAGCATGAGTGTTTTCGTCACATTACACCGATGGATTCACCACGTATTTAGGGATTCGTTCTGAACCCTTGAGTTCCATTTTGTATATGGCAGCCATTTTGTGGTTGCCCTCACATAGGCCGATGACTTCAGCCGAACGAGTCTTTAGCACACGTACACTTTAGCTGACTTCTGAATGACCCGGGCGAACGTCCCTCTTGCCTGTAGCCAAACTTGCTAGGCCAGTTCCTTTCCCAGTAGCTGATCGAGATTGAGGATCCAGGCACAAGACATCATAAACCTTTTATTGCACACAACTATGTCTTATCTTACTCACACCTGTCTCTGTTTCTTACTCCTCTGGCTGTTTACGATGGGGAGGTGCCCGGTTTTATGGTGGGTTTCGATCAACCTGTCTGATGAAGAATGTTGGGTTCGACCAATGATCGATCATGGGCTGGGCAACTGAAAAGTGGGTTTTACCATCATGCAGTACCTCTGATCTAGAGGCATTTGATTGGACAGTTTGAAAATGTAAGGTATTTGTTTGGAATGTGATTTTTGGCATAAAAAGGATGGCTTGCTTTGTACAAATTGAGCAGTCTCCTACGAATATACAGCCTCTGGGCTTCGTGGACCTCTGTTTCTGGTTGCAGCCAATAAATTCGATCTTTGACCTTTGACGTCACCAAGAAGATTCCGTGTCTCTGTGTTTAGAAGACAGGTGAACTCGGAGACTTTGGGCGTGTCCCCTGCCGCCGCTGGGTCTTAAATAATCCGCTTCTTCATTTGGCGCCCAACGCGGGGCGACTTAAGCGGTACCGGTCCAAGCCTGAAGATCGTGAGGAGCTTCTTGTGGAAATTCTGGAGGAAGGCATGCCACTTCATCGACCCCTGTATGTCGTCGTGGTCCGAAAGTCTTTGCTGCGAGGTTTCCCGCTTTCCGACGGCTACAAAGGACTGCTGCCCTGACTGTAGCCCTGTCTAGGAGCCTTTGATGATTTGTAGAGCGAGACAATAGACGGATCTTCTGGCGACGTCATCGATACTTCAGTTAAGTATGAGTGGAGCGTCTCCCAGTCCTTTGTTTTTGGGTATCCCTTGGGATCTTTGATTTGGGACTTGCAAGCTCCAAAGCCGAGGGACTTGTGTATTCACGAGACTATCGTATTCGATACTCCTTTGAAGTTTGAAGCTAGACTAGTGAGCGAAGATGTCTGGTCTTAGCAGACTTGGAAGAATATTTTTTGTGGTCGTAATAGGGATTCCCGATTGGAGGATTCGTGTCCAGTTCCTCCGATTGGAACTCCAACCTATGAGCTCTATGTGAAACATGGCGTGGGTCCCATCACGTATAATGACGTTCGGATTCGTTACACTAAAAAGGATGGTGTCCCCAAATGGCCCCAATATGGTAGTTTTGACACGGAAATTTTAGATAATCTAGAGGTTAGACTCTTTAAGAAGAAAGCCCGGCCGGCGATGTTTGACTCTTTCCGCCTATGGCGAAAGGAAGCCAAACAGAAAGAAATTAAATTAGCTAAGAAGAATAAAAGAGAAAAGGGTATCTCTATAATGCAAGCTGCTATACAGTTTAAAGATAATGAAGAAGAACAAGCGAGTGAGCAGTTGCACAGGCAAAGTAAAATGGTGATTGATAAATGCTATCCAGTTTTGCTGCCTCTTCAGCAAGATGCGATGAAGGATCTTGTGAAAGATCCTTTGATGTCACATTTGTTGAATTCGCCACCCCCTTATGCACAGACTGCTACAGCACCTCCGCAACCTCTAGTTGCGCCACCTCCGGTTGCTTTGCCTCTCGCCGTTGCACAACCGCCAGCTCCTCTTCAGTTGGCTCCTACTCCTCTGGTGCAGCCTTCTCAAGGGCTGCCGACTTTGCTACCTGCTCCGCCTTTAATTCCTGCGACTTTTCCGCCTGTTCTCGCTGCCTCCTCTGCTACTGCTCATACGTTGACCTTTTCTCAGTCCGCTTTATCTCCTGTCCTGTCAACTTCTCCTTCTGTTCGACAGAGGATGACTGATACTGTCACTACTCTTTTGTCTCCTTTCTTTGGGTCATTTAGTACGACCCCCGTTTCAGAGCGTAAGCAGTTGCGTAGTCAACTGCCTGATTCCCGAGAGAGGGAAGTATTGGATTATTTAGCACGTAAATGGGTCACTCGTCCTTTAAGATATGATGTAGAGTCTGTTATGGATGTCTTCCGTCAATGGGAAGCGCCGAAGCTGAGATATGTCTTTGATAAGATGTGCACGTTCCTTCATGAGGAGTGGGAAGATGGCGATCTGGAACTAACTCCACCTGAGTTGTCCAATGTGCAATCAGAGTTTGCGAAAGGTACGATTGTGGGTCCCGACGTTGAAAGAGCGGTAGCGACGCTGCTTTCGTTCAGGAACGAGTCTCCTTCTCGGTCATTGTTTGAGCCTGACCCTTCTGTTAGGAGAAAGGTGAGACAGTATCCCATGAGAGAAGTTCCTCCTGTATGGAAGGACGCTGTTGAGGCTGATGCCGCTCATAACATTGATTCCGTGCCGGCTCATTTTCAACGTGTTTGGGTGCATGTTCCGTGGAAACGAGCTGAAGTCTTGACTCTTAAGCAGACTTTGCCTGACCCCCGAAAAAATTCTGCAGGGTATTATAAGGAATTATCACAGACTGCAGACTCATGCATCATGAATCTAGCGGATATAGACATGTTGTTTGGTAATGTGGTCCCGCAGCCTTTATGGGGTTTGATTCGTCAAACTGATCATGCGCCGGAGTTAGGTGATACATGGGCTAATATTGGCGCTGCGGATGCGCGACAAGTTGGTGGTGCTAAACCTGAGCCTTTAGTCGCAGAACTTCCTGGTAAGATCATTACTTACATGAAAACGTTAATGCCTGCTATGAGAGTAAATTGGGACACATTGTCTGCGTGTAAGCAGAAGAAAGATGAAACCGTATCTGATTTCTTCACTAGGTTTGAAGAAACGTTCATTGCCCTAATCAATGTGCGTATTGCAAAGAGGAGGGTCATTTTAAACATAGTTGCCCGGTTTTGTTGCAGCGTTTGAATGGTGTTTCTGGTGCAAGAGGTCGGGGTGTTCTGCAAGCTTCGAGAGGTAGGGGACGTGGAGGTTTCCCCCAGAATGCGCGTTCCTTCCTTCAGCAGAATTCAATGAACTGTTTCGATCAACAGAATAACACGTCTGGTAGGACGACTCAGTACTATGCTGATGACTACTATGTCAAAGGTGAGAATGTGGATGGTAATGATTGCTAGGACAGCCACGGACAAACATAGGGAGTTGTTTCAGTTCCAGTAGATCAGAGTGGACCTTATATTGAAGTGATTACATCAGGTGTGTCAGAGCCTTTTCTGTTGGATACTGGTGCTACGAAGAGTTCTATTATGCACTCTAGACTCCCTGGCGCACCTTTGTCTGGCTTAACAAATGTTTCAGTAGGTGTTTCTGGCGCCCCGGTTAGAAACCCGATTTCTAGTCCTTTGTCCCTTTCTGTTGGACCTCGTGAATTCGAATCACCCCTTATTCTGACGACAGGTTGTGGTGAGAACTTGCTGGGATTGGATCTGTTGAGAAGATTATATGCGACATTGTATTGTTCTCCTTCGGGAGTACAACTTACATTGGGTAAGAAAGTGGTCTCTCCGATGTATTTGTCGAGGGATCAACTTCCGACAGAATTGTATTCTCTTCCTGATACTATTTGGGCTACTGGTCCTAATGATGTGGGTCTTTTGGAGATACCGCCATATGTTGTGACGCTGAAGGCGAACGGTAAAATGCCACGCATTCCTCAATATAGGATCTCTGAAAGAGCGTTGCTAGCGATTATCCATGCACTAATCGAGAAAGATGTAATTGAAGAAACGAGAGGTAATGTTTGTAATAGTCCTGTTTTGCCTGTCTTGAAACGCACCGACTCTTCTCAGCCACCTGTCTACAGATTTGTGATAGATCTTAGAGAGGTGAATAAGATAGTTGTGCCACAATTTCCTGTTGTTCCAGATATCACTGCCTTATTGACAATGATTCCAGCTTCGGCCACGTGGTTTTCGGTGATTGATTTGAAAAATGCTTTCTTCAGCATCCCGATTGCCGAGGAGAGTAGGGATATCTTTGGCATCTCTTTAGGAGGCAGCAGCTTCCGGTTTAAGAGAGCTCCTCACGGCTACTGCGAGAGTGCTTCTATATATAGTCAGACTTTAAAAACACAGCTTGATACGATTGCTTTACCTAATGGTGCTGGTCTTCTCTAGTACGTTGACGATTTGTTAGTCGCTGCCGATACTGAGGAGATTTGTAAGGAAGCTACCTTGTCGTTGTTGCGTCATTTGTCTGACTTTCATCACAAGGTGTCTCGAAGTTACAGTATTGTCGACAAGAAGTGACCTACTTAGGTCATCACTTATCGAAGGAGGGAAGAAGACTGACTCCAGAACGAATTCAAGCAATTGCTAAAATGAGTGTGCCTATTACACAAAGAGAAGTGCGTGCTTTCTTGGGTATTACGTCATATTGCAGACAATGGATACCGAATTTTTCTTTGCTGGCCAAACCTCTAGTGGCATTGACTTGTAAAGATACACCGAATCCCCTCCCGTGGTCTGATGACTGTCAGAAAAGTTTTTCTGAATAGCGCGATGCATTGTGTTCGGCTTCTGTGTTGGGTACTCCCGACTACAGTAAGCCTTTTACGCTTTATGTCCACGAGAGAGTGGGATGCGCGTTGTCAGTGTTGACGCAATCTTTTGGGGACAAGCAACGTCCATGCGCGTATTTCTCGTCGACCTTGGATCCGGTAGCTAAAGCGTTGCCGAGTTGCTTGAGAGCCACAGCGGCAGCAGCTGTTTCTATTCGACGGTCTGCTGACTTGGTGATGAATAATACATTGATTGTAATGGTGCCACATGCAGTGGATACCTTGTTAAACAGGACTAGGACACAACACTTAACAAGTGCTCGATTGTCAGGTTATGAGTTGACACTCTTAGCGAGTCATGTGCACATAAAGAGATGCAATACGTTGAATCCAGCAATGTTCTTGCCAATTTCAGTAGATACAGAGGTTTCTGAACAGCATGATTGTTTTCTCAGGACAGAAGAGGAAACGAAAGGGAGAGTAGATCTTACGGACGGTGCACAGACATAATATCGACTCCAAAATATCGTTTGGACAGAATATCGAGTTTTAAATATCGTTTGGAGAAAATATCGACAGGACAGAATATCGACAGCCAAAATATCGTTTTTAAGGTAAGTGAAGTAATATCGACTGTAAATAATATCGAAAGTGAAAATATCCAAGTATATAATCTAGATAGTAAAAAATATCGTTTTTTAAATAATATGTAATTATTTATAGTGTCTTTATGTTATAATATGTGTGAAAAGTGTCATTTTATGTTATAATTATTTTTAATTAATGATTTTTTTAAAATTATTGTGTCATTTTATTCTGTAGCGGGTTGTGGGTTTATAGGGGAATAGGGTGGAAGTAATTTAATTATAATTAATTAAATATGTAAATTTATTAATTGGTAGTAATAATTAATTAATTGGTAATTAAATAATATATGTTAATTATTTAAAATTTAATTGGTAATTAATTTAATTTAATTTATTAATTGCTAATTATGTAAATTAAAATAATGTATTTCCTGTAGCGGGTTGTGGGTTTATAGGAGAATAGGGTGGGAAGTAATTTAATTATTATTTATTAAATATGTAAATGTATTAATTGGTAGTAATATTTAATTAATTGGTAATTAAATAATATTTGTTAATTATTTAAAATGTAATTGGTAATTAATTTAATTTAATTGATTAATTGCTAATTATGTTAAATTAAAGGGGTATTTCTAGGGTTCAGGGTCAGTTTTTAGTTTTTGGGTAAAGGGGTATTTTTAGGGTTCAGGGTCAGTTTTTAGTTTTTGGGGAAAGGGGTATTTTTAGGGTTCAGGGTCAGTTTTTAGTTTTTGGGGAAAGGGGTATTTTTAGGGTTCAGGGTCAGTTTTTAGTTTTTGGGTAAAGGGGTATTTTTAGGGTTCAGGGTCAGTTTTTAGTTTTTGGGTAAAGGGGTATTTTTAGGGTTCAGGGTCAGTTTTTAGTTTTTGGGTAAAGGGGTATTTTTAGGGTTCAGGGTCAGTTTTGGGTTTTTGGGTAAAGGGGTATTTTTAGGCTTCAGGGTCAGTTTTTAGTTTTTGGGTAAAGGGGTATTTTTAGGGTTCAGGGTCAGTTTTTAGTTTTTGGGTAAAGGGGTATTTTTAGGGTTCAGGGTCAGTTTCTAGTTTTTGGGTAAAGGGGTATTTTTAGGGTTCAGGGTCAGTATTGGGTTTTTGGGTAAAGGGTTTTTTTAGGGTTCAGGGTCAGTTTTGGGTTTTTGGGGTACAGGGGTACAGTGTAAAAATAAAGTAAAATTAAATTTACATTAATTTAATTTAATGAAATGAAATTAAATTAAATTAAATTTAAATAATTTTAAATAATTTAAATATTTTTTTTTATTATATACTTACCAATACTTACGTTGTAATGGTAGTGCGTTGTAAAAGTTGCGTTGTAACGTCATATATCCACTGTTGCACTCTTTGCAGTGGGAATAGTAATTTTTACTCTTTTGTATTTGTACGTTAATAATATTGGCTATTATTTAATTACATTTTGTTACTATATATATATATGTTTTAAGAAATATGATTAAAAAAAATATATTTTTTTACTTTCATTAATTATTTAATTATTAAAAGTTATTTTAAGTATTGTTAATTATATTTTAGTAATTAATTTTTATATTAATGTAATTAAACATTGTTTTTATTAAAGTCGATATTTTTTACAACTATATTTTTGTAAACGATATTTTGTACTCGATATTTTTGTACTTACCTGTTTGTACATACAAACTCGATATTTTGGTTGTAGATATTTTTTCCTCGATATTTTGGGTAGTCGATATTTTGGTAGTCGATATTATTTCAGTGATCCCTTACGGACACCCCTCTTGTAAACTGCGATGGTACCTTATGGGTGGATGGTTCATGCTTCAAGCTTCCAAATGGTGATACGACTGCGGCATATGCTGTTACGACTTTGCATACGATTGTTGAAGCTACACGTATCCCACATAATTCAGCTCAAGCAGCCGAGTTGATTGCACTTACGAGAGCGTGCGTGTTATCGAATGGAAAGAGAGTGACCATATATACCGACAGCCAGTATGCGTTTGGTGTGGCTCATAGTTTTGGACGCTTGTGGAAGGAATGTGGGTTCCTCACGTCTCATGGAACGAAGATTCAGAATGGTCAGTTGGTGAATGAGTTTCTTGAGTCACTTACTTTGCCGTTACAGGTTGCGATTGTGAAATGCAGTGCACACAAAAAGATTACCGATGACGTTGGTCGTGGTAATGCGTTTGCAGACGAAGTTGCGAAAGATGTGGCGAGGGATGGTATGAGTCGAATGTATGTTTCAGGCTCTGCAAGATGGATTGGTGATGTTGGAATGTGTGAGGATACGATAGAAAGTGTGAAGTCTATTCAAGCTGAAGCTACAGAGAAAGAGTTGAGTGTGTGGAGAGAGAGTACGGGTAAATTGGATGCGAATGGTTGTTGGGTTGAGTTGTCAGAGCATCAGCGATGGTTGTTACCCGATGCGTACGTGCTTGCAGTGGTTACGATGGCGCATGGAATGGCTCATATCAGTGTGAAAGGGATTTGTAAGTTGTTGGCTCCAGTATGGCAGAATGCTGGAATTCCTAAGTGTGCAGAGAATGTGGTCAAGAATTTTATGGTTTGCCTGATGTACAATCCTGGTAAGGGAACCCCAACTCCAGCTGGTCATTTTGCGCCTCCGACGTATCCGTTTGAGGTTTTAAAATTAGATTTCATTCACATGGAGAGATGCAACAACCTGAAATACGTGCTCGTGGTTGTTTGTGCCTTTTCGAGATGGGTAGAAGCATATCCCCTAAAAGATAATACTGCCTTGTCCACAGCTAAAGCCCTTATTAAGGAGTTTTTCCTTAGGTATGGTTTGCCAAGAATGGTTTGGAGTGACAATGGGAGTGAATTTGTGGGTCAAGTAATGAAGAGAGTGTGTGAGGGGTTAGGAATCCGACAGAAGTTCCACACTGCAAATCACCCGCAATCAGCTGGACTAGTAGAGTGCTATAATGGCACTCTTAAGTTAAAACTTGCCAAAATACAGGCGAGCTCTGGTCTTAAATGGCCTGACGCGTTGCCATTAGCACTTTTGTCAATCAGGATGACTGTACATTAATAGTCCCTATGAAATAATTTTTGGTCGCCCAGCAAACATATGGGGAGTGCCGAGGCCGACGAAATTCAGCGAGATTGAACACCCTGTATTGCTTGACTATCTGTATGATTTGACGGCTAAATTGCGTGTCTTATACCAACAGGTTCATGATACATTGCCTCAAGTTTCTGACGATCCAGGACATGCCATCGATCCCGGCTCCTGGGTGCTGATCAAGAACTTTCAGCGGACAAAGAACGATCAGCCTCGCTGGATTGGTCCCTACTTGGTGCTGTTATCAACGCGATCTGCAGTGCGAGTGCAAGGAAAAAAGAACTGGATCCACGGCGTACATTGTAAAAGGGTTCCTTTGCCTCTGCCGTTCGACCGGTGGGTCCAGGAGGGCATTCCTGATTCAGAAACTGACACTGTGCCTTGTTTTCTACCTTTTAGCGATGCATGTTTAAGTGGTTGAGTCCACCGTAATTGAAACTGCCGGTGCCCTTAGTAACTTGACTGCTGCGCTCCAGTCGGATCGCCTTATGACTCTCCAGAACAGAGTTGCGTTAGACGTCATACTTGCAGATCGAGGTCGGGTATGTAAAGTGATCCAATCGAGCTGCTGTGTTTTCATTCCAGACAATGCTCCGACAGTATACCAGGCCATTTCCAAGTTACATAAAATCTCCGACTCTATACACGTGGATAAAGGAGATTGGTCGTTAATGGGATGGTTCTGGGAACTATTATCCACCTGGGGATGGAAGATTCTGATGGTCATTGGGATGGCTTTAGCGATTCTGTTTTTGTTCTGTCTTTGTGTACAGTGTGCCCCTGCTATATATGGCCTCTGTGCTACTACGTGCGCAAGGAGCCCTATCCCAAGAGAGGTACTAAGCAATAGGGTTATGCTTCAGCAACATCTTGATGATCTGATGAATATAGACCTGGACTCAGATTGACGTGAGTGTAGGTTAATTGCCTATGTAAGGGCAAAAGGAGGGCTGAGGTTCCGTGAATCCTGAACCCGTTTCATAAAGGTCATGGTTTCGTTACGAATTTGGTATTAGCGAACCGTAACCAGTTAGTACGGCAAGCATGAGTGTTTTCGTCACATTACACCGATGGATTCACCACGTATTTAGGGATTCGTTCTGAACCCTTGGGTTCCATTTTGTATATGGCAGCCATTTTGTGGTTGCCCTCACATAGGCCGATAACTTCGGCCGAACGAGTCTTTAGCACACGTACACTTTAGCTGACTTCTGAATGACCCAGGTGAACGTCCCTCTTGCCTGTAGCCAAACTTGCTAGGCCAGTTCCTTTCCCAGTAGCTGATCGAGATTGAGGATCCAGGCACAAGACATCATAAACCTTTTATTGCACACAACTATGTCTTATCTTACTCACACCTGTCTCTGTTTCTTACTCCTCTGGCTGTTTACGTTGGGGAGGTGCCCGGTTTTATGGTGGGTTTCGATCGACCTGTCTGATGAAGAATGTTGGGTTTGACCAATGATCGATCATGGGCTGGGCAACTGAAAAGTGTGTTTTACCGTCATGCGATACCTCTAATCTAGAGGCATTTGATTGGACAGTTTGAAAATGTAAGGTATTTGTTTGGAATGTGATTTTTGGCATAAAAAGGATGGCTTGCTTTGTACAAATTGAGCAGTCTCCTACGAATATACAGCCTCTGGGCTTCGTGGACCTCTGTTTCTGGTTGCAGACAATAAATTCGATCTTTGACCTTTGACGTCACCAAGAAGATTCTGTGTCTCTGTGTTTAGAAGACAGGTGAACTCGGAGACTTTGGGCGTGTCCCCTGAAGCCACTGGGTCTTAAATAACCCGGTTCTTCAGCAGAGTTACCAAACGCTGGTGTTACCCATGTAGCCAATATCTGAAGACAAATGGTGGATCAGAAAGTGTCCACACCTTGGAGAACACTCATGAGTCACATTCCACTTCACCTAGTGCTTGGCAATGCACAATGTACCAGGCAGCAAACTCAACACAAGTGCACAGAAAAGATAGTAAATTTGTGAATTCTAAAAATACTGCATATGTCTGCATGATTCATTAAAATGTGCCCTGGTAAACAGTGGACTCATTATCCCAACAAGCATTTAGAAAAACTCTTACTGAGTAAGCAAACCAATTGTGCTTCACAAGTTGTTCACAACAACCACGAATCTAAGCAAGGGAGCAAAGTCCACGAGAAGAACTGTGAAAAGAACACACAAGGTCGAAATATGGTTAAACATGGGGAACAAAGTCAAAAACCATACACCAATAAAGTTTGTGCACTTACAACAAAATGCCAACATACAGAGAGCAAGAAGTTCTGTACATTCCATGACCCAGAGCGGTTCCGTAGTATCATAAATATATACACTATGTCTAAATTAAAGAAGACGGGTGAGTAGGTCACAAAAACACTAGTGAGTTTTAAAATGAGTCAGTGTGAGTAGTTAATATGTACCCCCGTGAATGTGGCGCTCCTCATGCAAGTAACTGAATGCCTAACATACGCCTTCTTAAAGTGATAAGCCTCCCATTACGTAAAAAGTCATTGTTAGACCAGGGATTCCTGGTTGACTGAGGTCGGTTCCCTAGGCCAAATAGGACCCCTTGTTTCCACATCAGGGAAAGGAAGGACACCTTCTCAGTTAACCCTGTTCTCCAACTCAATAGCTTGGCACGAGCAACCAGGCTTATCTTCAAGGCAAATTTGTAAAGTATTTGCAACCATGCTCACAGCAACCCAATGATGACACCACAAATGGACTCCACACGAGTTTCATAAAAAAAGGGTATACATTTATATAAAAAGATGTTCGATAAGACCACACGATATAAATCCAACATATGCGTGTTTGTAATATTCCTCCTGGCCGGTTGTTAGGCCAGCCAGCCCTTGTAAGTTCTGGTGATATTAATGAGCATTTCTAAACGTTCCACTGCAGTCCTACTGCAATGCTATGCCGTTCGTAATGCTAGAATCAGGCACTTTGCAATGTAAAAATAATGCAGTTCGTAATGCTAGAATCAGGCACTTTGAAATGTAAAAATAATGCAATTCGTAACGTAACATTCAGGTACTTTGTTATGCAGAAATAATGCAATGTGTAATACACTAACCAGGTATTTCGTTATGCAGGAATAATGCAATGCGTAATACACTAACCTGGTATTTCGTTTTGCAGACATAATGCAATCTGTAATGCAACAATCAGGTAGTTCATTATGCAGAAATAATGCAATGTGTAATACGACAATCAAGTAGTTTGGTATGCAGAAAAAATGCAATGCGTAATACACTCCAGCACCGATCACAGTGCCTTAGGTGGTCTCTCCGCCACTCGTGCTGACTGGCAGTCAGCCTCTGTCAACAGTTGCCCCCGCACTTTGGCCCCAGTACTGCCACTTCTTTGGCAAGTACGGGCTGCGATATGAGCCAAAGTAGAGGCTCCTGCTACAGGAATGGGAGAGGCCGAGAGCGTCTCCTCCGAGCCCACACCCCGCCCCAGGCGTCAACACAAGTTACCTGGGGAGTGCAACCTCGCTCTCCTCTCCTCTTCCAGCGACTTGGGCCTTCGATGCAATCTTTGTGAATTCCGGGCAGTGGGACTCGGGCACTCCCTCAACAAGGTTGTTTCTGAGGTCCTGCTCTGGCAACGGCAGAAACGGGCCAGCAGCTCAGCTCCTCCGGGGCTGCCGGTCCAGGCCGCTGATACTACAAAGATCTCATGCTGCAACAGGGCATACAAACACAGCGTCGCTGAGACTCACTTGTGCTTCGGGTGCACGATTACAAGGCAATCCTCACAAAGGTCTCAGGCTGCACAAAGCACATGCTCACAGCATCGCTAAGACTCACTTGGACTCTGGGTGTGCACAATAACAAGGCAATCCTCATGAAGTTCTCAGGCTGCACAAAGCACACACACACACAGCGTTGCTGAGACTTACTTGGACTCCGGGTGTACACGATATCAAGGCATTCCTCACGATGGTCCCAGGCACGATCACAGGACAATCTTCAGAAAGGGCTCAGGCTGCAAAAAGCACACGCACACAGCGTCGCTGAAACTCGCTTGAACTCCAGGTGCCCACGATCACAGGGCACTTCTTATATAATAATAATAAGGGAGTTTTATAAAGCGCCTGGTTATGCTCAGATGGTGTGTCCCCGCGCTAAGACAGAAAAACTCACGCAGACTAGGCCGCAGAGTCTGCTCGATTACCGTGTATATAGGTATGTTTTGAGCTTCTTCCTGAAGCTGGGTTCAGATGGCTCCAGGCGAAGGTCCAGAGGTAAGGCATTCCAGCTCTTCGCCGCCAGATAGCAAAAAGATCTGCCTCCCATGCGAGCCCTTCTTATCCTAGGGACCTTTAGTAGGCCTCCATAGGAGGAGCGAAGGGCGCGCGTGGGCGCGTATCTGGTGATCAGGTTCTGGAGCGGTGCTGGTGCCTTCCCAGTAAGGATGCGATGGCAAGTGCAAAGGGCCTTAAACTCGACCCTACTCCTTACTGGCAGCCAGTGAAGGGTCTGAAGGGTAGCTTTGGAGGCCGATCTTTTGGGAAATTTTAGAATGAGGCGAGCTTCCGCATTCTGCAACACCTGGAGGCGATTTATTGCCTTACTGGTTGCTCCCAAATACAGAAGATTGCCGTAGTCCAGGCGCGATGTGACGAGGGCATGCACCAGCGTCCTACGGGCTGATGTAGGAAGGAGATCTAAGACCTTCGGCAGATTTTTTAGGACGCTGAAGCAGACACCCACCACATGGCCTATCTAAGGTCCAAAGGACAGGTCAGCATCAAGCCAGACTCCAAGGTTCCTAGCTTCTTGACAGGGTGTTGGAACCTCACCTAAGCATGGAGGCCACCACGCCGACGACCAGACAGATGGGTTCCCCCCCACCACGAGCACCTCGGTCTTACTGCCATTTAATTTGAGGCAATTGGTGGACATCCAGGCTGCAAGGTCTTGCATGCAGGCTCTGAAATTGTCCACCGCAAGACCGGGAGCACGTGAAAGGGAGATAACCAGCTGCGTGTCGTCGGCGTAAGACACTATGTGCAGACCATGGCCCTCAGCAATAGGAGCCACTAGGGAGACATATAGATTAAATAGGGTGGGACTCAGGGACGAGCCCTGGGGCACGCCCTGACCCAAGCCGATTTCCCTAGAATAGCATTCACCCTGGCGGACCTGAAAGCCTCTCCCCGTCAGGAAGGACTGGATCAATTCGAGTGCAGCTCCAGATATCCCTCCACTATTCAGACACTGTAGCAAGGTGGTATGAGCTACAGTGTTGAAAGCTGCACTCAGGTCCAATAGGATGAGGGCCATAGTCTGACCCTCATCCACCCCCTGACGCAAGGTCTCCACAGCCATCAGAAGCGCAGATTCAGTTGAGTGGCGGGGACGGAAACCAAACTGGGTGTCGTGTAGGAGGCAGCCTCTTCCACGAAATCCATCAGTTGCATGTTTACCGTTTTTTCCGCCACTTTGGCCAGGTAGGGCAGAAGGGAGATAGGTCGGAGGTTCTCTAGCTTTTCGAAACTGATGTTAGGTTTCTTCCTAAGAGGTAGAACCACTGCCTGTTTCCAGTCTCTGGGCACGGACTTGGTTCTAAATGACACGTCTAGTAGGTGTCTGATATATGGTTCCAGAACCGGTAAGCTATCAACTAGACGCTTCGGCGTGGTGGGGTCCCGTGGTGAGCCCGATTTGATGGATCCACAGATTTTTAGGAGGTCCTCTGGGGAGGGTCTTACGAGGGTCTTAGGCTGCAAAAAGCACACGCACACAGAGGCGCTGAGACTCTCCTGGAAACGTTTGTGTTCCTGAGTTTCCGCAACAGGGAGCCAGCTCACCTCAGGCCCTTGGGGATACGTTTCTTTCGGACACAGCACACAGCAAAGTCCTTTCAAGCAGGGGGACACAACACACAGCAAAGTCCCTTTAGCCTCTCCTTGGTTAAAGCAGCAATCTGCAGGCCAGCCCCAGAACACACAGCAAGGGTCAGTCCTTTCCTTCAGTCTCTTCAGCTGTTTCTTCCTTGGCAAAGGTTCCCCATGACCACAAAGTAGCTTCAGTCTTGTTCAATCTTGATCAATCCATTTCTCCAAAGTTCAGGGGCTTCAGCTCTCATTGTTATACCCCTAAATGTCTTTGAAGTCTTTGGGGCCCATTAGGATGGTGGGCGATTTCCCCCGCCGGGCCGGCGGTAGCTACCGCCGGCCCGCCATCCTCAACAAAATGACCCCCACTACATTAGGATGGCTGGGGGTCCGTGGTGGACGGAAAGTCCATCCGCCGCATTTCCGCCGGTCGACTTCGTGACTGGCGGAAAAAGGAATTTTCTATGTTGGCAGTGTCTGCAAGACGCCGCCAACCATATTATGATGAGGGCGGTCCAATGCTTTTCCACGGCGGCATTGCCGCCATGGAGGAGCATGCGGTCTTTACTTTGGGGGCCTGTTGCAGGCCCCCATTGTAAAGGCGAGGTGGGGGGTGCACATGGGGAGTATCTGTGATACTCCCCTGCATTTGCATACACAATGCGGCAGGCACCGCATGGTGCCTGCAGCTTTGTGTATGCAAATGCATAACATGCATTTTAAACATTGCGGTGGGTGCTGGTGTAAACATCATAATGTGCATGGCGGGACTGCAGCTCAGATCGAGGGCGGTCTCTTTTTCCACGAGAATGGCGGGCGGACATCCTAATGTGCCCCTTTGTGTTCAGGGGGGCACTGACCCCTGTTCAAACCAGTTCTGGGTGCCTCCCTGCCAGCGACACCTTCTTCCTTTGATTAGTGGGGATCTGGATACTCAATCACTCAGCAGGAGATAGGACCATTGTTTTATGGCAGCAACCCAGGCCTCTTCACCTCTAGGGTCTACTCCTCCCCCTACACTCCAGATGCAGGTCATCCTGTTGCTGTCTCACCTCCTCCCGTGGGTCAAGACATTCCCCTATCCTATCACTTTCAAATCCATTCTGTAAATCCACAACCAGGCAGAGACACACAGAAATGTTAGAGCATAAAAACCCAGCCACAACCAGGCAGAGACACACAGAAATGTTAGAGCATAAAAACCCAGCCACTTCTAAAAGAGGGGGTTCTAAACACAGAATCCAAAAACCACCTTCACAAAAAAATGTGTTATTGAATTGTGAGTTCAGGCATACTAAACTTCACCTCTCCATCTTCAGCCTTTGGGAAGATAGGCTGGAAACATATTACACAGCCACCCCATTTTGTCCTATGGGCAACATGTCCTACCTTTCACATGCACTGCACCCTGCCCAGGTGGGGGCGAGTTGGGGGGTGCACATGGGGGGTACCTGTGGTACCCCCTGCATTTGCATACACAATGCGGTAGGCACCGCGCGGGGCCTGCAGCTTTGTGTATGCAAATGCATAACATGCATTTTTAACATTGCGGCGGGTGCTGGTGTAAATACCGCCCGCCGCAATGTTAAAAATTCATGATGTGCCCGCCAGTGTGGCGGGCGCATCATAATGTGCATGGTGGGACCGCCGCTCAGATCGAGGGCGGTCCCGTTTTCCACGAGGATGGCGGGCGGACATCCTAATGTGCCCCTTTGTGTTCAGGGGGGCACTGACCCCTGTTCAAACCAGTTCTGGGTGCCTCCCTGCCAGCGACACCTTCTTCCTTTGATTAGTGGGGATCTGGATACTCAATCACTCAGCAGGCGATAGGACCATTGTTTTATGGCAGCAACCCAGGCCTCTTCACCTCTAGGGTCTACTCCTCCCCCTACACTCCAGATGCAGGTCATCCTGTTGCTGTCTCACCTCCTCCCGTGGGTCAAGACATTCCCCTATCCTATCACTTTCAAATCCATTCTGTAAATCCACAACCAGGCAGAGACACACAGAAATGTTAGAGCATAAAAACCCAGCCACAACCAGGCAGAGACACACAGAAATGTGTCAGAGTCAACTTTCTTACCGACTTCTCTTCTCGAAGACTTGCACAGGAACAGAAGATGCTAGCTTTCCGACTCCCACTTCCAACCAATCAGAATCAGAATATATCTTGACTCTAACTGATTAGATAGAGGGAAGGGGAAAATTGGATAAAATAACAAAATAAATAAAACAGAGAAGAGACTGGTCCTGATCCTCTGGAGTTCCGTGGGAATCTTCAATTAGCTCGCAAATCAGCTTCTCAAAGAACCCTAGGAATACTAAGCACATACAAATAATGAATCACAGTACCTGAGCTACTATGGTTTTCCTATTACTGTTTCTAAGAACACCTACCCAGGAATCAGTAACGACCTGCCTCTCTTCTATTCTGAAGTGTAGCTTGGTGAATGATCTGTCTAATCTGTATTTTCTGCTGACAGCTCTTCCACCTACTTCTGCAATGACAATAGAGTTATTACTTCCTGCTCACTGCTCTGTGTTGGCTTTATATAATGCTGTTTGTGTTTTCCCCACCTACCAGTGTTGTCTAAATGTTGTCCTTATATTGTTTTCTTTCTTCTTGTACAGAGGCCTTCTCCTGAATAGATGAATTACCTCATTCAACTCTCCAGGTAAGTTTCTTATTCTTCTGTTTGTAAATTCTTTCACAGAACCAAAACTACCTCTCTAACACTGTCCCTATTCTTTTCTAGATAACGTGAAGTCTTTAGTCTTGCTCTGGTTCAATGGACGAAATTCAGCACTGGTGAGTTTTGATTCACTCAGTTAATGTTCATTTATCTTTCCATGCATTGATAACGTGAAAAACTATATACACACAGTCTCATGTACTTGCACAGATTACAGGAAACATTCCACTTAGCTTTATATTTCTCCGCTACTTCGAATGAGTCTCTCTCCTTCAGCTTCCGTGAATGAAAAACAGGAATTCACTGCTTCGAAAGATTCTTCTCTGACACGCAGTTCAAAGGGCTCCGGTTTCTTCTCTGAAAACACGAACTTGGTTAAACACTCTGTAAACTCTGGACTACGTGAACCCAAGTTCAAGGTAATGAAAGTTGAAACAACTCTTCGCTGGCTGAAAACGTTTCTTAGCTTATTTTCCGAAGACACACTATAACGCGACCACTGTGGCTGGGTTCCTCGGTGAAGTGCGCAGTTCCAAAGGAACGCGCGCTGCACCTGGACTCTCGATCTCGCGCTGGGAAGGCTAGACTGCTAACCTAGCATTCCGCGCATTCCACAACTCGGACCAAGTAAAGTCTCGGCTGGTGCGCCATTTTCTTGTCTGTAAGCACACCGAATCTGCATTAGGCTTGCTGAAAGGAGGGATCCTGACAGTACCCCCCACCAAGGAGGGTCCTCCCCGTCTAGGTTTGGTAGGATTTCTTTGGTGAAAGAGACACACCAACCTAGGGGCATGCATATCCGACTCCAACTCCCAAGACCTTTCCTCTGGCCCATAGCCTTTCCAGTCCACTAGATAGTACAGTTTTCCTCGTACTCGTTTTGAATCCACAATGTCCTTGACCTCAAATTCTAATCCAGTTTCTAACTGAATGGGAGGTGGAATTCCTTCTTTCCGCAACCCCTCAACTGATTTCTTTAATAAGGAGACATGGAAAACTGGATGAATTTTTAGTTTCGTGGGCAAAGTTAGTTTAAAGGTTACTGGATTGATCTGTTCTGCAATAGGATATGGTCCTATGAATCTAGGCTGAAACTTTCTACTGCCTTTTAATCGAAGATTCTTAGTATTTAACCAAACCTCATCACCTACTTTTAAATCTGGGGTATCTCTTCTCTTCTTGTCAGCATACTTCTTGTACCTGCTTTTTGCCTGCTCTAAATTCTTGGATGCCTCTTCATGTATCTGCTGTGAGTTACTAAATCCTGAACTGCCGGGACCGAGATGTGAACATCTTGCACTGTGGAATTCGGGTGTTTGCCATAATTCAAATAGAATGGTGAATAACCCGTGGACACATTCTTTGCGTTATTATAGGCAAATTCTGCAGTCCATAAATAGTCCAACCATTCCCCACCCTGCTTCAACGTGTATAACCTTAAATACTGCTCCACTTCCTGGTTCACTCGTTCCGTTTGTCCATCAGTCTCTGGGTGGAAACTGGTGGAAAAACGTGTCTCAACCCCAAGTCTCTTCATAAAGGCCTTCCAGAAATGAGACACAAATTGAGTTCCTCGGTCCGATATCATGACCTCAGGAATTCCATGTAATCTCACCACCTGAGCAGTAAATTGAGCTGCCAACTGCCTAGCAGTTGGAGTTCCTTTCAACGCTACAAAGTGCGCCATTTTGGTGTATGCATCCACTACCACTAAGATGGTGTTAAACCCTTGACAAGTGGGAAGATCAGTTATCAAATCTAGAGTGACTGTGTGCCAGGGGGAAGGAGGGTTAGGCAAAGGTTGTAATAAACCCTTAGGTGCTTGCCGTTCTGATTTTCCCTGCGCACAAATCTCACATGTCTTTACATATTGCTCAATGTCCTTATTCATGTGTGGCCACCAATACTTTCTTTTAACTAAGTCCACAGTCTTCAATTCTCCCTTGTGACCTGCCAACAGATGATCATGGCATTCATTCATCGCTTGTCTCTGTAGTGAAGAAGTGGGTAAGTACAAGGCTTCAGTCTGATAAGGTAAACCATCAATGACTTCTCTCCCAACTCCTTGCTGCACCCACTCCAGCATTTCCTCAGGCGACATGACCTGGAGAATTCGTTCCTTAACACTCAAAGAATCTACTGCACCGATGATTTTTGAATTGGGAATGATTGCTTGTGTCTTAATTTCCTCTTTTCCTTCTCCTGTACCCATTCGGGACAAGGCGTCTGCTTTTCCATTCTGAGCTCCGGGTCTGTAGGTAATAACAAAATCGTAGTCGGCGAAATACAATGACCAGCGAAGTTGCCGAGGCGTCAAGGTCCTGGCTGATTTTAAAAATTTCAAATTACGATGGTCGGTGTAAACCGTAACTACATGATGAGCTCCCATTAAGTAGTGTCTCCACTCCTTGAAGGCGTCTTTTATTGCTAATAGTTCCTTTTCGGTTATTGTATAGTTGATTTCTGCTGGAGTCAATTTCCGTGAACGATAGGCCACGGGGTGTAGTTGACCAGTTTCCTTGTTCCTTTGAGAAAGTACACCTCCTACAGCCAGATCTGAAGCGTCCGTTTCAACATAGAAGGGCTCAGATGGGTCTGCATGAAGAAGGATTGGAGCTGAGGTAAATTCATCCTTTAAGGCCTTGAACGCTAATTCTGCTTCCTCAGACCATTCAAATTGTACCCCTTTCCTCAACAGCCTAGTGAGAGGAAGGATTCGGCGGGAGAACTCACTAATGAACGGACGATAGAAGTTTGCAAAACCAATGAATGCTTGTACTTCTTTTACACTGGTTGGGGACTTCCATTCCAACACTGCCTGAATTTTCCGCTTGTCCATGTGAATCCCCGACTGCGAGATTACAAAACCCAGGAACTCAACTTCAGTGACATTGAAAGCACATTTTTCCAGCTTGACAAATAACCTGTTTTCTCTCAACTTTTGTAGAATCTTTTGTACTTGGTTCCGATGTTCTTGTTCATCGACAGAGTAAATCAAGATGTCGTCAATATAAACTATTGCACATTGATCTATGTATTCACTGAGAACATCGTTGATGAAATGCTGAAAGGCAGCAGGGGCATTGCACAACCCATAGGGCATCACCTGATACTCGAACAGTCCAAAACGGGTTCTAAACGCCGTTTTCCATTCATCCCCAGCCCTTACTCGGATGAGATGGTATGCCCCTCTTAGATCCAACTTCGTGAATATTCGTGCCCCCTTCACCTGGTCTAACAAGACGGAAATGAGAGGAAGTGGATATCTATTCTTCTTGGTTATTCGGTTGATTGCGCGATAGTCTATGCAAGTCCTCAACTCGCCTTCTTCCTTCTTCGGCACGAAGAATAGAGGCGAGGAGACTGGGGATTGAGAAGGACGAATGAATCCATTTGCTAAATACTTGTTGAGGTACTCCTTTAAGTGAGCATGCTCCTTCTCAGTCAGAGCATAAACCCGACTGCACGGCATATTTGCCCCTGGTTCAAGATCTATTTTACAATCATAGACACGATGCGGTGGTAACTGTTCCGCTTCCTGCTCATCAAACACATCTTTAAATTCTTGATATTCCGGGGGTATCGTCTGGGTATTGATTACACACACCATTGCATCAGCTGAACATAAGGCTTGGGCCGGATTCTCCCGATGGTTTTCTATTTGGTTTCCGAAACAGTTGTTCCTACAGTAATCTGAAGTCATTTCTATGGTTCTGGCAGCCCAATCTATCGTTGGATTATGCTCAGTGAGCCAAGGAAGTCCAAGAATCAACTGAAACTGAGGGGCGTCGATCAAATTAAAATGAATGTCTTCTTGATGGCCATCCTCTCGAATTAACTGCACCAATTCCGTGTGACTTACTATAGGGCCAGAAGACAAATTCGTCCCATCAATGGCTCTGACCGATTCACTCTTGTCTTTGGCTATGGCTCTCAATCCAATCTTACTTGCGAATTTCAGATCACAAAAGTTTCCAGTTGCCCCTGAATCCACCATAACTGTTATGCCTTCTGGCACTTCTTGACAGAATTTGATGGTCGTTGATAATATGAGATGTGGAGAAGACGACTGTAGGGTGTTAGCCAATTGATGTTCTTGTGGAGTTGATTCTTGACTCGCATCCACCTGTACAACTCCTTCTACAGGTGGTGCAGCTAGTTTTCCTTCGGCTTATAAGATCCTTTGGGTTTCTTTGGACAATTCCTCACAAAATGTCCGCTTGAGCCGCAATACATGCATAAATTCCTGGCTCGTCTTTTCTCTTTTTCTTCCTTAGTAAGCGGTCCCCTTATTGTTCCGATTTGCATGGGTTCTGAGCTGTTACCTCCTTCTGTAACTTTTCCTGGTTCAAACCTTGCTCTATCAAAACGGGGTACTGTGCTTCGAAACTCACGTCGTCTTTCTCCCTTCCGTTCCCCTTGACGGAAATTCAATTCCAATACTAGGTCTATTAGGGCAGATATCTCTGTGGGTCGATTAGGTATTTGTGCCAGTCCATCTTTTAATTCATCTCGTAGGCCACGATAGAATATTGCAGTTCTTTTACTTTCGGGCCAATCTGTCTCCATAATTAACTTGTTAAATTGGGCCAAATACGCTACTAAGTCTCTATTGCCCTGTTTCAAATCCAACAACTCATTGTCCACTGCCTGCGAGATTCTTCTTCGGTCAAATATTCGCAAAAATTATTTTTTAAACTCGTCATAATTCTGCAGAAGAGGGTCATCTCTTGATGCCAAAGGCATAGACCATGCGGCCGCATCCCCACTCAAATATGATAAGATAAATGCCACTTTAGATTGCGCGTCAGGGAAGATAGAAGGGCGACACATAAAGTGCAAAGAACATTGTGTGATGAACACCTGTGCTTTCTGGGGATCCCCATTAAATCTCTCTGGTGCCGCTAGGGGTATCACTGGGGACAAGGAATGTATGACCTGTTTGGTTGATTTGCTAGTTCCCCCTGTAGATGTTATGGGAGTCTCCCTATTTCTTAAAAGTGATGGCCCAACTTGCTGCCCTAACTCTGCGGTTTCTTTTCTGGAATTAATCACCTCTTGTCTCAACCTTTGGTTTTCTTCTTTTACCGCTACTAACTCCTTTTGTATAGTATCTAACACCGCCCCCAATGACTGCAAATTAATTCCCTCAACCATTCTGTTCGGGTGCAAGTTTACAACGTGGGCACTTCACTCTGTCAGAGTCCACTTTCTTACCGACTTCTCTTCTCGAAGACTTGCACAGGAACAGAAGATGCTAGCTTTCCGACTCCCACTTCCAACCAATCAGAATCAGAATATATCTTGACTCTAACTGATTAGATAGAGGGAAGGGGAAAATTGGATAAAATAACGAAATAAATAAAACAGAGAAGAGACTGGTCCTGATCCTCTGGAGTTCCGTGGGAATCTTCAATTAGCTCGCAAATCAGCTTCTCAAAGAACCCTAGGAATACTAAGCACATACAAATAATGAATCACAGTACCTGAGCTACTATGGTTTTCCTATTACTGTTTCTAAGAACACCTACCCAGGAATCAGTAACGACCTGCCTCTCTTCTATTCTGAAGTGTAGCTTGGTGAATGATCTGTCTAATCTGTATTTTCTGCTGACAGCTCTTCCACCTACTTCTGCAATGACAATAGAGTTATTACTTCCTGCTCACTGCTCTGTGTTGGCTTTATATAATGCTGTTTGTGTTTTCCCCACCTACCAGTGTTGTCTAAATGTTGTCCTTATATTGTTTTCTTTCTTCTTGTACAGAGGCCTTCTCCTGAATAGATGAATTACCTCATTCAACTCTCCAGGTAAGTTTCTTATTCTTCTGTTTGTAAATTCTTTCACAGAACCAAAACTACCTCTCTAACACTGTCCCTATTCTTTTCTAGATAACGTGAAGTCTTTAGTCTTGCTCTCGTTCAATGGACGAAATTCAGCACTGGTGAGTTTTGATTCACTCAGTTAATGTTCATTTATCTTTCCATGCATTGATAACGTGAAAAACTATATACACACAGTCTCATGTACTTGCACAGATTACAGGAAACATTCCACTTAGCTTTATATTTCTCTGCTACTTCGAATGATTCTCTCTCCTTCAGCTTCCGTGAATGAAAAACAGGAATTCACTGCTTCGAAAGATTCTTCTCTGACACGCAGTTCAAAGGGCTCCGGTTTCTTCTCTGAAAACACGAACTTGGTTAAACACTCTGTAAACTCTGGACTACGTGAACCCAAGGTCAAGGTAATGAAAGTTGAAACAACTCTTCGCTGGCTGAAAACGTTTCTTAGCTTATTTTCCGAAGACACACTATAACGCGACCACTGTGGCAGGGTTCCTCGGTGAAGTGCGCAGTTCCAAAGGAACGCGCGCTGCACCTGGACTCTCGATCTCGCGCTGGGAAGGCTAGACTGCTAACCTAGCATTCCGCGCATTCCACAACTCGGACCAAGTAAAGTCTCGGCTGGTGCGCCATTTTCTTGTCTGTAAGCACACCGAATCTGCATTAGGCTTGCTGAAAGGAGGGATCCTGACAAAATGTTAGAGCATAAAAACCCAGCCACTTCTAAAAGAGGGGGTTCTAAACACAGAATCCAAAAACCACCTTCACAAAAAGATGTGTTATTGAATTGTGAGTTCAGGCATACTAAACTTCACCTCTCCATCTTAAGCCTTTGGGATGATAGGCTGGAAATATATTACACAGCCACCCCATTCTGTCCTATGGGCAACATGTCCTACCTTTCACATGCACTGCATCCTGCCCAGGGGGTACCTTGGACCTACCATCGGGGTGTCTGGTGTGCATAGAAAGGGAAGGGTAAGGTCTGGAAAGTGGGTGCATTTGTCAGAACAACATGGCAGTTTAAGAAACTGCGTGCAGGCACTGCAATGCAAGACCTGAGTTCCCTCTATCGGGCTACTTGTGTGGGTGGCACACTTAGTGCAGCAGGCCCACTAGTAGCATTTGCATTACTAGCCCTGGCACACATACTGCACTTTACTAAGGACTTTACTAGTAAGGCAAACATGCCAATCAGGGACAACCAATTACCATTACACTTTATACAGGGAGCACTTGCACTTTGACACTCATTAACAGTGGCAAAGTGCCCAAAGCATCTAAGTTGGCAACACCATGTCAGAAAAAAGGTCTAAGGGGAAAGCAAAAAGTTTAGGGAACTTTAGCCGAAATGGTCCCAGTGCAGCAGTAATACACACTGAAGATAGAGCAAAATCATTAGTGAAGTCATGAATACACAAGAAAGTGTCGCAGACAAAACCCATGAGTGCCAACGAGGTAAACACGAAACTTCGTTCGATGTACACAAGTGCATGTTAAAACGCACCATCATAGATGTCAAAAGGCACAGTATAAATGAAGAATGAAAACCATCAAGGTTTGACATCCTCTAGTTATCATAAAACAATATAGATAATCTAAAAAATTACTTAAATGCTGCACAAGAATGTTACAGTGCCCTACATACTAAACATTCCATGTTTGTTAATATGAAGCGTTGGTGTAATGAAGCAACCATAAAGTCTCATTAATACAAGTTGTGCTCTGTTGAATAAGGCTGATAAATGTTGGACTTATTTGGTTTATTCACCGAAGTTGGGCAAACAATAGGCAAATAGACCCAGCGAGCCCAGTTTTAACCACCAAGGACAAGGTCAAAATATACACAATATTCATGAACAATACATAAAATATAATGCTCAATGCAACTGACAGTGGAATAATTTAAGCATAGCCATCAAACCTATGGTGCATGATAATAAGGAACAAAGCATTTCTACTTTCCCGTTCAAACCGTTAGGTAAAAGACTGTCCAAATATTTAATTCAAAAGTTTCTCTATGTGCTAGTGTCTTCTGTATGTTAGTGTTCGGGTTTACAGTGGTTTTTCGATGACTGTAAACCGTAACTGAGCAATGTTATAGTTGTGATCTAATCAATGGACCACCAAACTAGAGTTGCAATTTTTAGTTCTGATCATGCTTTTATGCTCTGCTTAAGGGCCTTTCATGGCATAAATCAATTTATCTGAATTACATTCAAATGTCAACAGATGCAGGTTTTACCCATGATTACATTGGCACAGTGAATACAGTTGTGGCCTTTTTAAATGCCTTTTTGGTTCAACACTTTTGGATATGTGGGAGAGGTTGAAATTTCTTTAAAATTCCTTGAACGTGAGTGTGCAAAGAGTGGTTTCTCTTTGAAAAGCACTTTATAATCAGGTTCTGTTTGAAGTAATTCCCAACGTCTGCAAATACTCTGTTTGATATCTTCAGATTTAGTGGAAAATTTCATGACGAGGACTTTTCTTTGTGTGACTGTTTCAACAATGTTGTGCTATTCATAGAGGTCACTCGTGGTAAGGCTGTGTGTAGGCCTTTCTGGCACTTCCAGGTCAGTTTACCACTCTGTAAATAATGCTCTCGCCTTCAGGCAAAGAGTTCACTTCTCTTCATCATCAACATTTAAAAATAAATGTATGATCAAAATAAAGTCAGGGCCTTCTAGAGTACGTCTGTATCTTCAGTGGGCCGGGCTATAGGATTATTCTTCCTCTACCCCACTCTTTGCATTACTTTGAAGCTGGACTAGTCCATGTGAGTCCCTCGAAAAAAAGGTCAGAGAGGGATATGGAGTCAGTCTTCCCTGTAAGGGTTTATGTATAAATTTCCCTTCCCCACACCAATCAAGTTTGTTACATGCAGGACACACTTCAGTGCATTACAATTGTAGTGTTTGGTTATCACTGGGTGTAGCGCGTACTCGCTCCCACCACCTCTTAAAAATGAGAAAAGTCGTATTTGGCACTTGCCTGAAACTAAGACCCTCCTGGGTCATGGCGTGGGGAGTCTCAGCGTCCACATCTTTCTCTGGATAGCTGGACTAGAGTGCGTTGCTCCTGGATCTGATTTCAGTTTCTACTGCGATGCTGTCTGCTCTGTGGGCCGCTCTCCCGTACGGCACTCAATGCTTGGTACCTCCTTCATGGGTGGTTCCGTTGTCTATATTCCGTTCCGCGTCTTCTCCGTCATCGCTGTGCTTCATGTCTTACTCCAGATTCCCGTCTCAGGCATCTTCGTTCCCAGCTGAAACTTCGGTTGCGCTGATAAACTAGACTCGCCCCTTTGAGCCTTCTAAAATGAGCTTCTGGGACCCTGTGTGAATTTTAGAGCCGACTGTTTGCTTCCTGTTTGGCAGGATTTGGCCACCAGTTTGGAGGTATGGTGATTCGTCTCGGACAGATCACCTTGCTCTCCCAACAAGAATAGACCTGCGGGCCATTCATTTATCAGATCGCGAGATAAGAAGTCTGTATTAGATTGGTGTTTCCCCAGAATATGAAGGGTTTGAAGCTAAAAGGCTGCAAATCAAGAAACCAACGGAGAATTTTAGGGTTTGAGTCCTTATGTAAAGCAAGCCAAGTAAGTGGAGCATGATCAGTTAGTAAAATAAAAGAACATCCCAGGAGGTAGTACTGTAACACTTCCATAGCCTATTTAATTGCATGGCCCACCTTTTCAACTGTGGCATATTTGACCTCCCCAGGGAATAACTTCCTGCTGAGGAATAACGTGGCATGGAAGTCACCCTTATTGTCTGGTTGGGAGAGAACTGCTCTGAGACCCCGACCAGAGGCGTCACTTGGGAGGATTCATGTATTTTCAAAATCAGTACATAAGAGGACAAGGGCTTGATACAACAATTCTTTTAGTTGTAGAAAGCTTCTTACATGAATAGTGGACCATGCAAACTGTTTCTCTGGGATTTTTCGGCACCAGCAGGTCTGTGAGGTGGCTGGCTATTTCTGAAAACTGGGCAACGTACCTTCAGTAGTACCTCACGAGTCCCAAGAAGGAAAGTAGGTCCTTCTTGGTAGAGGGCTAGGGGATGTTCTGAATGGCCTTTACTTTGTTAATTTAGAGTCGAATGATACTGGCTTGGATATAGAACCCCAAGTATTCAATGTGGATAGTACCAAGAGTAGTCTTTTTAGGATTTAGGGTAAGACATGCCTACTGTAAGGTACGCAAGACTTGTTCTAAATGAATAATATGAGTCTCCCAGCAGGGACTGTGAACAACAATATCAACTAAATAGATGACTTTGTACTCATTGTGTGTGCGTAAAAGAATATCCATAAGTCTTTGAAAGGTGGCTGGGCCACCATGAAGACCCAAGGGAAGGACCTTAAAATGATAGAGTCCAGTGAGGGTAGAAAAGTCAATTTTTTCTCAGGCATCAGAAGAAATGGGAATCTGCCAATACCCCTTTGTGCGGTCAATTGTGGACATGATCCTGGCATCATCTAACATTTCCATGAGTTTGTCTACCCGGGGCGTAGGATAGGCATCAAAACGGGACACAGCATTTAATTGACGAAATTCAATACAGAATTGTAGGCTCCCATCAGGTTTTTTGCTTAAGGACAATTGGGGAACGTCAGGCACTTTAGGACGGCTAAATGACGTTAGCCTATAACATAGCCTTGACCTACTTCTCCACTGCCTGCCACCTAGCAGCTGGAATGCGATAAGGTTGTGGCTTTTCTATTTTTTACCTTTGGTAAAAATGTTATGTTCAACCAAAGAGGTCCATAGAGGGGTACAGTTATGTTCAAGCAAAGAGGTGCGTACAGGGGTACTGAACCGTAATTTAGGATATTTATTCACTAATGCAATCAGCTGTTGTTTTTTTCAGTTGTTAGATTATCTCCTAGCTAAATTGAACCCTCTGTACTGTCTATTAGAGGCTGGAGAGGAATGTCTAGAGGTCTGCTTACACTGACATGGTTTCCGGTGACCTCCTCATCCAACGAGCTATGAGATGACTCCTCCCCGACTTTTAGAAGGTTGACGTGGTAAATTTGTCCTCTATGTGTAATGGATTTTCTATATGTGAGAGGAGTGAACTGCTCTAGAATTTGATAGTACCCTTTCCATGTAGCTAGTAATTTCTTCAGAACTTGGGAGTAGAACTAAAACCTTGTCTCCCACTGAGAATTCCCTTAACTTAGTACCTTAATCGTAACACTGTTTCCGATGGCTTGGGGTTTTTTCCTTGTTTATCTGGACCTCGTCCCACAGGGTGGCAAGGGTTTCTTTTAGAGCCTAAATATAGGCCAAGAAGGGTTTACATCTGGGGAGGTTAAATATGCCACTCTTATACAGCCATGTCTAGAAGAGCAAATGGTTTTCTACCAATGAAAAGTTCAAAAGGTTGAAAGCCTGTGGCATTTTCATCACTGGTGCGAATAGCGAACAGTACTTAGGGAAGTTACCGGTCCCACTCCCTCTCTGACTTATGATAATTTTCTTGAGCATCGTTTTAATGGTTTCATTATATATCTCCACTAGGCCATCTGTTTGGGGATAGTACACTGCAGTCCTGATTTTTGAAGAGCAAAGTAAGTCAGATCAAAAAGAACGTGTAGCCTTATATACCGCCCTAAAGGAACAGGCGGCCCTCCTAACCTCTAACCAGCAAGTACAAGACACTGCAATTCTGATGCTGACTGATGCCTTAGCTAGTGCCTGCATACACCCAGATGTATCTGGGGCAGTACTACACAAATTCCAGGAAGGAGATGATCCAAGCTACTTTTTTGTAAACTTTGAAAGAGTTGCATTAACAGCGGCCTGGCCACTAGTAAGGTAGGCCCAGTACATAGCTCTTTTGTTGTCAGGAGAATTACTACATATCGTCACTGTTTTCCTGGTGCTGATGGGCAGGCAGCTGAAGACTTTGTAGAGCATATGGAGCATGTGGAAGCAGGCTGAGGAAATAGCGTTAACCTGACGTTTCATGGAGAGTTCGCTGTCCAGGATGATGCTGAGGTTATGACCGTGGGCTTTCGGCATGGTGTGGTTCGGAGCTCTGCCGGCCACCAGAAGTCATCCCATAGAGTGGTGTGACTGCCGTAGATCAGAACTTTTAAAGGCTGCACAGGGCATTGATCGGGTCTTGCATCGGGTCAAACAATGCCTCTGGCCAGAGGCATTGTTAGGGAAGGACCTGCTCAGCAGGTGCCATGCCTATAAATGGCCTGGCACCCCTTTTTTGCCCTATCACCGGTGACAGCCACAGCCACCAACAATTTCATGTTTTACTCACTCTTTTGTTCGCTATGAGTATTCGCCTTTTCAATATGGTATGTTTCTTTAGTTTTTCAAGCACCATAATACTTATTTATAGTACAGTGTGAAAAGAGTTGCGCGTATGTATCTGTGTGTGTTCAGGTTGTGGGTGACTTTGAATGAGATATGCGGAGTTGAAGCTGAATGCAGTGCAAATATCTCATGGTGCCTGTCACGGGGATATAAAGGGGTTCAGAAAACATACTCATCCAATCCTTAGCCTCTCTACAGAGCACACAGAGCAATGATCAGATGTGCCAATTATATTTGTGATTTAATGTGAAGGAGCCTGTCAGGATCCCCATTGACTCAGCACCTCCCAGTACTCTGAGTATGGTAAACGACAAATTTCTCCCAACTATACTCAACCTACTTAATACCTCTCTAGCCACTGGCTCAGTCCCACCTCCTTGGAAGTGCGCCATGGTTAAGGCCCTTCTAAAAAATAAAACAATCTTGACCAAAGTGATCCCAAAAACTACAGGCCAATCTCCCTACTCCCTTGGTTGAGTAAACTACTCGAAAACATACCAACACTACACTAGTAGACTTCATCGAGTCTAACCATCTGCTCAATATCTCCCAAACTGGCTTTCACCCCAAGCATGGGACTGAAACCGCGCTGTTTGCAGTGACGGAGGAGGCCAGGAAGATCTTGGACCAGGGAGGATCAGCTGCCATAATCCTCCTAGACCTAAATGCCGCCTTCGACACTGTCAACCATAGCACGCTACTCCAATGACTTGCAAACATCGGGATCTCAGGTAAGGCCATTGCCTGGCTTGAATCATATCTCTCTGTTCGCTCTTTTCAAGTGTTTGAGGGTAACATCACTTCCCCGAGCAAGCCCCTTGTCTGCGGCATACCTCAAGGCTCTTCTTTGAGCCCTACGCTATTTAATGTTTACATGGGTCCACTAGCTGAGGTAGTCTGTCCGTATGGAATTAAAATCATCACATACGCAGATGACACTCAGCTAGTAGTGGCCCTTAACCAACTGGACATGAATCCCGACAATCTTAGGACCTGCCTAGAAGAGGTTTCCAAATGGATGACCCTGTCATGCCTGAAATTGAACGGAGAAAAAACTGAGCTAATGCTGCTAGGCAACCCCTCACCACTCGAGCTCAAGTCACTCTGGCCCCCGTGCCTGGGCGCATCCCCATTCCTAAGGACACAATCAATAGCCTAGGCATATGGCTCGATAAATCCCTCAATTTTAACGCCCAAGCCACCAAACTTTCGGCAACCTGTTTTGGCCTACTTAGACTAATACGGAAGATCCTCCCCCTACTGCCTCTCCAAGCCAGGAAAATAATGATCCAGGGACTCGTTCTTTCCAGGCTGGATTTTGGAAATGCCCTGTACTTAGGAGCTCCCCAGTCCACCCTGAACACGCTCCAGATAGTGCAGAATTGCACGGCGCGCACTCTACTCCAAATCCTCCAAAGTCTCTTGGTCAGGACTGGACTGAGGAGCCTCCACTGGCTTCCGGTGAGACAAAGAATCGAGTTCAAGACCCTCTGCATCAACCATCGAGCATACTGGAAAACCGGAGCTGCCATTAATCACTCCCTGATCACTGCATACAGCCCCGCTAGACACCTTAGATCATCATCCTCTCTCCTGGTGACAGTTCCCAGGATTAAGAGAGCTAGATGCGGAGTCCGATCCTTTTCGTACAACGCATCAAGGTTCTGGAACTCCCTTCCTCACCATCTGCGCGCAGAACCCAATTTATTATCGTTCCGCAAGCATCTAGAAACCCTGCTCTTTTCATACCCTGAATAATCTTCGCCCAATCCCCACTAACCACAAGTATTCAGCGCTAGGACGCCTCAAGGTAGCTACCACGCTTTATAAGTTCTCTTTTCATTTCATTTCATTTCATTTCAGGAGGTACACAGCTGTCAAAACATTGCCTGGGTAAAAAGAGAGAGGGCATGTCAGATATTCAGATTAAGTGTTCCAGACAGATACAAAGAGGTCATGATGATGGCAGACGCTGCCCACGCAAGCTGCCGTTAGCGCTCCCTCATTCCTGCCATCCTAGGGGCAGGCAGCCACTCGCTGTGGCTGCAGCTGCAGAGATGGAGACTCGCAGCGAGGAGCTTTTGTGAGCTCCCAAATCTATGTGCAGGGAGCGGAGAAGAGGGGCATCTGAGTGCAGGCCAGTGAGGTAGATCAGCGTTGTTGAAGCGAGGGGCTTCATCTGGAGAGACGGATGGATTGGCGGTGCCGGGTACCCAGAGTCAGAAAGCAGAGCCAGAGGAATGGAGTACCCACCGAGGCCATAGCGTGGTACATACAAGGAGCTGTTGGATGATTCCTAGACAGCAGAATTGTGCTGCCTGACCGGAATAAGGGGAGCGCGCGTCGCGGCCAGGAGTCGGGGTGGGCGGGCTCACCTCTGATTAGGAACTAACCGTTAGGTTCTCGGGTGACTTTCGCAATCGAGTGCAGGAACTTCGCTTTCACAGAAACCTGCTGCCCACCTTACTCTAATTAATATCTGGGATGCGCTTTTGCAGAGGAGTACTTGTGGAATATTTGAGCCAGCCTCTTTCTTCAATGTCTCTCGAATTCTCACGGCAGCACTTTGGTACTTAAGCACTTGCCTGAAGAAAACACTGCAGTTAATGTTATCATGATCTTAACAATCACCACTTGAGCACTACAACGGCACATGATGTGCACTCAGCAAGGCAATTAGGAGTAAACCTACAATGGAAGGGGGCGTGGCTTGGTGGCGAAGCGAAATGGCCGCACTTTAGAGCGGCTCTGCCGGCCGGGTAAATAATCCGGAATTAATCTGTATACCAGGCGCAAATTCCTGCTCCCAATAGCACAGAATGGTCTACTAAAGTGCCATGAGGAAGCTGCGGGCTTGAGAAGGACTGCCAAGTGCCGTGATACAGCAGCGGAGAGACCGGACTGTGCTGGGCCTGGGGCCTGGACCTCCGTGTGATGCCGGGGCCTAGATTTTGGAGTCCCCCCAGATGTCGGCCTATGCACGCGGCGACCGGATGGTTCGCGAGCGGGACAGAGTGTGACCGACTGGCTGGCCAGGGCAGAGACAGTTGCGGTGAACATCCCCTGAGCCTGACGGAGCACCCTGGGGTGCCTTGCCCGGGTCGGTCCATCGACGCCCGAGACCGACGGAGCTTACGGCCGGCCGCTGTTGGTGACGGAGGGGGGCCTATCTGCATTGGACCTAGTAGCGTAGAGCTCTGGACACTTGCGGGACGGCAGCAAAGTGTGGCGATTGACTCGTACCCTGTCGATTCTGGTGAACACCCGGAGCCCTGCAGAAGGTGAGGAGTCGCCATTTTGACTTGTGGACCTGTGGGCTGATTGTGGCGCTGGATAGATTGCCCCGCTTGGCTGCCCTGTGGATGTATGCGGGCAGGTGGAGGAAACGCTGCCACTTTGGCCTCTGCCTAGAGGATACGAGGCGGCTTGGAACAGGGGTATCTGGGTCACTTGAAACGGCATTTTGGAGGGCCAACAGATTGTTGCCTGCAGCCTACATCACGCAGCCAGCGGCGCATTGAGGCCTGGCCTGATGGGCCCTTATAGCACCTCAACGGTGTTGGTAACTTCACAGCCTCACACATAAAGCTGTGGTAATTTTAACACCTGGGCCATTATTCGGCCAAAGTAAGATCTGCAGCCGGGGTGTGGAGGTTGGTTGTCTCGCTACCAATCTGATAACGACGCATATCGCTGTACTTCAGCCTACACGGGGGTGCGGTAGGCCCACAAGACCATTGAGACGCAGTGCAGCGTAAAGGCGGGAGCAGAGCTGTATATACTTATGCTACAAGAGACATATTGCTATACTGCCACAGATCCTTTCCACGTTTGAGGCTCAGGTTTACAGTGACTACGAGCGGCTGGAGGGTGTTTTGTGCGCCAGCTGTGTGCCAGAGGGGGTGCGGAGGCAAGAATGGGTAAACCGGATACGCGACAGCCTCGGATTAACTTTGAAAAAAAGAATACAAAAACCGCTGAGGTTGACGACAGCTCGCAGGGCCCGTCGGTGGGCTCTGCTATGCCCAAGCTGCCACCTGAGGATATTCGAGATATGTTCAAGGATCTTAAAACTAGTCTGCAAGCTATAGATGCCAAAATGGACACCCTGGCTGCTAGAATGGACGGTATAACTCGGAGGATGGACAAATAGGAAGGTCGGGTTGGCGTACTCGAAAACAGAGTGACCGAAACGGAGGAAGGCCAGACAGAAATGGATAAAAAGTTGAGAAGCATGGACGGAGCCCTATACGCAATCCAACAAAAGAACATGGATTTGGAAGCGAGGTAGAGACGCAATAATGTCGGATCTGTTTGGTCAGCAGCTGTGGGCCGCGTCCGGGTGCGCCTCCCCGCCCGGTACTTGCTCGTATCCTGAATTACAGAGACCGTGACACCATACTGCACTTCAATACGACGGGAATCATCTGGCACTTTATCCGGATTTCACGCTTCAGGTTCAGGCCGCGCGTAGAGAATTCATTCCTGCCAAAAAGATTTTCCAACAGATCAGCACCAAATATTCCTTGATATACCCAGCCAAATTGAGGGTGCAAGGGCCGGGCAAGCCTACCTTTTTCACTGACGCAAAGGCAGCACTTGCATATGACAAGCAATTGGTGAAAGAACATAAACGACAGGATGAAACTGAACAACAGAGTGCTGACAACAATCTCAGTGATATTGATTGACCGCTAGACTCTGAGGACCGGGACACATAGATAAGTACCGTATGCTTGCTGTGAATATTGTTCGGTTGACTATTGGGGGATACTGCAAAGACTGCAAGTGTTGGTGCCATCTTCCCCCTTTTTTTCTTTTAGCGTTCGATATTGAAGTAGACGTAAGATGAAAGACTCATGTTTACAGAGACACATTTTGGAGTTTGGATATGAGCGCTATACACCCGGCCACCCTGCCAAGAGCGCGGGGGAGTTCGGCCTGCTAACTCATGTACCCCATTGGGAAGTTTCCCACTAGGTCACTACTGTGGACCTTTTGTTTACAGTTCAGAGAGTTATGGGAGGGTAAAACTCAACCTGGTTGGGGGGTTGGTGTGGGTGGTAGAGAGGGGGGTATAGTTTCTGTTCCCTATACCTGTTCTGCTATGTACTGCCTGATCGTGTTTGTGGTTGGTGAACCTATGTATCAATTTAGGGGTCACGGATCCCCATGGTTCCGATGGAAGGTGGTTTGGCAACCGAAAATGAGATAAACTCTGAATACTGTTCCACGAGATTCTAGAATGACATCCTTAACATGTATGTCCTGGAATATACGGGGTCTTAATGATCGCCGGTAGGTGAGACTGGTACAATCATACTTACTAAGGCATATTGTTGATATCTGCTTACTTCAGGAAACGCATCTACCCCCGACTGCGACTTGTACACTTAAGCATAATAGATGGGGCGAGATACAGATGTCGGAATATTCAACATACTCTAGAGGGGTTGCCATACTTATACGTAGGGGTCTGCAGTGGAAGACACACCAGGTAATTACGGATAGTGAGGGCAGATTTGTTATCATACTAGGTACACTTTACGACACCCCCACGGCGATTGTTAATGTATATGGCCCAAACACCGACTGTCCAGCGTTTTTCCAAGCCCTCAGTCATAGAATACTTGCGCTCAACCCTGTGGCGCTTCTATGGGGAGGAGATTTTAATGTAGTGTTATCCCCCGTGTTAGATAGAGAGGGAGTGTCCCAAACTCATCATCCCAGGGCCGCTCAGCTACTGTCTGATATTATCCAAGACGATCACCTGGTAGATTCATGGAGGGCATTACGCCCAACGGTCAGGGAAGGTACCTGCATCACACATCATAGAAGCTCGTGGTCCAGGATAGACTACTGGCTTGTATCGAAAGATATTCACACTAGGGTGACCGATGCCACACATTAACCCCGTACACTATCTGACCACGCGCCCACGGTATTATAACTGCGTGTCCCTGAGCAATATGTTCAGCCATTTGCATGGTGTTTCTAATCCTCTGCGCTTTTGGACCAGGTCTTTCGAGAGAAGCTTAGAGAGCAGATAGAAGACTATTTCATGTTGAATGAGGGCTCAGTCGACTCCCCCGGAACTCTCTGGGAGGCCTTTAAAGTGGTGGTCAGAGGTAACTGCATAGCGTTAAAGACTGGAGTACTGAGGGATATACGACGCACGCTAGTCAGATTAGAACGAGAGATAGGGGATTTGGAGCGCGACTTCCAGACTAGTCCGTCTCCAGCCACCACGGCAAAAATAAGAGTGACATTGACAGACTTTCAAATCGAGGCGGAGAGGGAAACAAAGTATCTACATAAGTATGTGCAGGCGTGACGTTATGGGGAGGGCGACAGGGCTGGCAAAACATTGGCGGGGCTTCTGCGTGCCCCCAGATGTGCTGAATATATAACCAAATTACAGACAGATACCGGTGAGATGGCCAGGGCGCCGCGAGACATCTTAGCTACCATGACTAAATACTATCAGACCCTGTATACCTCTTGCGTGCGCCCATCAGAGGCAGACATAACGGATTATTTGGATACAGTAGCCCTAGCTTGGTTCAATGATGGTGCGCGAGCATATATGAACATGCCGATAACGGTTGAGGATATACGGCAGGTAATTGGCAGTAGGCCGGCTGGCAAGGCCTGACGGCTGCTTTCTATAAGGAGTACGCTGATATACTGGCCCCTCGCTTACTACATGTTTACCAGGAATCGATGGACTCGGGTGTGCTACCACCAACCTTGAGAGAAGCAATGATCATTACTTTGCTAAAGCCGGACAAGGACCCTTCTTCTCCTGAGTCCTATAGGCCCTTGTCACTTATTAATTTAGATGCTAAGATATATACGTGAAGCTATTGGTGAACAGGTTGCAGCCAATGCTTCCACAGATAGCACTTCCGTATCAGTCCGGCTTTATACCAGGGAGGTCGACATCACATAATCTGCGGACTCTCTTTGGGGTTTTACATTACTTGGCTCCCCATGTGCAGGCGGTGGCTGCCTTGTTGGATGCGACCAAGGCTTTTGATTCATTGGAATGGAAATTTCTCTTTACACTGCTGACTCGGCTGGGTTTGAGCCCGGTTATTATCCAGCAGGTTCAGATTTTATACTCCAACCCGGTGGCAAGGGTGCGCGTCAATGGGTAGGTGTCAGATTCTTTTAGTGTTACTCGTGGCACACGACAGGGATGCCCGTTGTCGCCATTGCTTTTCGCCATCACGACCGAGCCATTGGCGGCAAGACTCCACCAACATCATACCCATAGAAGCATAGGATTCCAATCTAGGGGTTTATTAATCTCTATGTACGCTGATGACATGATGATTTATGTGACCAACCCCAAGGACAATTATGACGTTATAATGAGGGAACTGATTAGATATGAGGGCTTGACCGGGATTCAAATAAATTGGACCAAATCTACTATATTAACGCTCACAGGGGGACGGAACCTTTTACGACTGAATATCCAATTGGCTGGGTGGAATCTGAAACCAAATATCTAGGTATAGTTATTAGCCGTATCTTTCAGGACCTGTGGCAAGCTAATTTTGGGAGAGTTATGGACTGGATAGATACTAAGATACAGAGATGGAAAAAGCTCCCCTTGTCACTGCTAGGGCACATAGCTATCATTAAAATGGCCATCCTTCCCAAATTGCTATATCTGTTCATTAATGTGCCAATGCCACTCACAGTGCATTTTTTCAGACGACTAAGGACAGCCGTGCTTGAATTGGCGTGGGCCGGCAGACAGTCCCGTGTTGCCTGGAACCTACTAATGCTGCCTTTTAGACAGGGAGGTCTGGCTGCCCCTGACTATGAATTGTATGCATACAGTGCTCAGGGGCAATATATACATTTTTGGCAACACCCTACCCCGTTTCAACCGCATGTGGCGGTAGAGAATGACCGGGCGGCACCTGTCCCACTGAACGTGACGTTGTATCAAACATACAAACGTCCTCAACAGGAGATAGATACGGTTGAAGTGACAAGATGGGCATGGCGTAAAATAGCGAACTGGGTAGGGATGACGGAGTTGTATGCCCCATCCATGCCATTGGAGGGGAACCCGCTGCTGACCCCACTTACAGACAAAACTACTGCCAAATGAGCGGCGACGCACGGGCTGGTTGTGGACGGTGATCTATATCCGGAGTCTACCTTCTTGTCGCTGCGGGATATGTGCAAAGAGCAGACTCCTACAGCAGCTGACACATTACTGTTTTATCAGCTTAGGTCGACCTGCAGGTCAAGGTACACAGGATTCCCCCAAGAACCGCAGACTCTTGCTGCACTTGAAAATATCCAATCTAATCCGTCCTCTAAGAAACTCATTACACATATCTATACTGACACACAAAGGACATCCCCTGTTGCATCGTTCACCTCCCGCGTAGAGTGGGAAACTGACACTGGCACACCAATCACAGACCAGCAGTGGACGTACTGTTGCACACAACTGGAGTACCTATCTCCGAATTACAGACTTATATTGATTCATTTTAATTTTCTACACAGGGTTTACCGCACACCGGTACAGATGCATCGCATGGGGTTAATGACGGACACGAACTGCTGGCGATGCGGGCACCATGATGCCACATTTTTACATTTAGCATGGTCCTGTAGTACATTAACATTATATTGGACGGAGATAGTCAGGCACATTGGGGACATCACTGATATTTTAATACCACTCACGCCATTGGTTGTATTGTTGGGTCATGTCTTCAACATACCGAAGGTTAATCGTAAATTGGTAGCAATGCTATTACTGTTGGCCAAGCGCCAGGTGGCGGTTCACTGGAAGATACCTAGTCCGCTTTTGGTGAGAGGTTGGCTGCACTCGGTCACCTATTGCAAGGATCAACTGACACACTACTGCGAGCAGTTGCCTGCCCGCTCCCGTCCTTTGGATATTTGGGGCCCTTACGTCGCGTGGTTGAAAGCCGGGGGTGTGGATCACGGTCAAGCGGGGTCTGATTGACTCATGCAATTAGTGTTACTTTGTAAGATGCGGGTTGATGGGTGCAGAATAACTAATAGGTGTGTCGCTCACAATCACATCGGAAACCGTACACTATATTACAAAGTACATATGGACACATGTACACATGGACATATTCCAGCTGTCCATGGGTTGACACCAGCTAAGCAGACACATTACTATTCATCAAGAGTCGGGTATTTGCAGGCAGACAGGGGATGGGGATGGGTGATGGGTTTTTAAGGGAATTGTTTATTAGATTAATGGGATAGTACATAGAAGGCATTTTGGCTGCTCTCCGTATTCCATGTTATGTGCATAATAGCTATGTTGTCTTCATTGCGTCCATTTGAAATAAGTCACTGCTCACTTTGGATCGCTGCCGGGCCCCTGAGCTGTCAGCGATACAGCTGTGTATTGGAAGTGCCTTACGATTGTCTTACGCTGCCGGCCTCCGGGTTGTAGGGAAATAGAAAGTGTGTATGACTTGAATATGTGAATAAACTTGTAAAAAAAAAAATAACCTACAATGGAAAATCAATCTACCCTGACCCCAGCTCCTACAATTAAAAGCAGGGTGCAACGTAGCGTGCAAGAAAGAATGGAGATGAAGGGTAGGGCCCTTCTGGAAGCAGAGAAGCAGATGGACACAGACACTAACATGGGAATTACGGAGGTACTGGAGTCATAAAGTGCAGGAGAGATGTCTGAGCTGCAGATATCCGATACATCTTTCGATTTGGAGCCCGTAAATAGTCCACAGGTTGGTAACTTCGACCACACATAAAGCAGCAGCATTGTTAGTTCTAAACAATATCCTTTGTTCCAAAAACAGGAAAAAATACAGCACGAGCTGCAGCGGTAACTCAGACGCCTGCTCTGGGTCAGACTCAGACCCAGACCCTGAAGCAAGCTCAGGCTCAGATAGTGGCTACCGCAAGACAGACGAGTCCAGCCTCAAGCCTTATGAAACAAGCTAGCATGCCCATAACGTACACCTTTTCTTCAAACTGTAGTGTAGTTCCTATATTCCCAATAGGCTCGGCACATTGGAATAATATATCCTATAGGTTAGAGGTAGGACTGAGGTCCACTTAGTCTCTATCGAATATATTAGACTTAATTGTGAGTGCCAGCTAGCTCAGAGGTCACTAGAAACTTTCTCGAATAACAAAGAAGAGATTAGTTACTGACAACCGCTAAAAACATGACAACTTTGTTTCCCAAGAATAAGAAATGTATCTCTAGAGTCACGGAAACAATAGATAGATGTTTCACTCAGTCAATCGTGCATGCTTTGTTTCACCAGAGGTGCAGAGAAATAGAGAGACAGGCGTTTTCAATAAAAAGGTATTTATTGAACAGTTTTCTTTCTCAAGATGAGGAAATGAACTGCTACAATCGTAATACTGGTTGCAAAGTACAATGCGTACAGTACGAAGAGTATTATAAAATAATACTGAAAAAGCATGGTATGGTTTCTAAGCCATAAAATACATACATTAATAAATAAAGACTAAAAGTACTCAACTGGTGCTTCTAAAATACGCCTACCCCGGTGTACCTAACCTAGGTCTAGTACAAGGGAAGAAGTGAGTGAGGTGTAGCTTAAGTTTTAGTATTCTTTGCCAAGAATCTATCCAATAATTCTCCAAGGGTCTAATCAGCTCCGTACCTTGGTTTTAGAATGTAGGAGGTCTGGTATCTCTTTCTCTCAGGACTCGATTTCCCAGCAACCCGCAAGGGTAGCCTGGAAACACTGGAGCTGGATATCTCGGCAAGAGCAAAGACAGCGTCTCTCTCGGTGCATCTGCTGGAGGGCCGGCTTCCTTAGGCACTTGCTTCGGCGAGCTGTGTCGTGTAGGTAGATAGTCGAACTGCTCCAAACCATTGTGTGTTTGCCTGGGCAAGTGTGGGTATATTTATACCTTGAAGGTGCCGAGTTTGACATAAGGTTGGACATAATAACATCATCAAAGACTCAATTCTTTGAAAACTCCATGAGTTCTTGGACAAATCAATGTTCAAGCACGGGGAAGTCCCTGACTGCTGAAGGCGGGTTTTTCCAAGAAATCGTTGTGGATTTTCGGAACTAGTGGAAGTAGCCATGCCATATTTGGACTGCATGGGCTAAGTCTAAATATGGTTATGATTTCTATGCCCATATAAGGATAAGGTGATTTATACCTATATAAGGGCATGAATCAGGAAAATTACACCAGGGTCCTAAATTCATATACAACACCCACTCCACTTTATTAAGTTTAACATTACTAATTTATAAGTACTTAAAACATATCTAAAGCATGTGTTTACAATCCCCCAAAATACAAAAAAATGCATTTGAAAAGGCTGTACACGAAATGAGCACAAACTGTACGCTTTTAAAAAAAAGTGTTTTCATATATGATATATAGCATAAAAGCATAAACACTAACCCAATGAATCTTGAATTTACATTTATGAAATGGCTCTTAATTACAGAAAAAAAGGTCGAGACATCCCATAGCAGAATATATAAACTGTTTTGATTTTGAGGACAAGGCCAAATATTTTCTCTAGGAAGTGTTCTCTAAGAATAGTTCTACTTTAAGCAGATTACTCTGTGCCAAAAATAAGTTCTATTTGGAAAAAGTTCAAATTAAATCGTAGAAAAATAGAGTTACCAAGTCAGAAGGTTTGTTTTGAAAAAACAAAGGTCGAATTTCAGAGTTCAAGGACCGCTGTGTGCAAGATTCAAAAGTTATTCTCGGTGTCAGGAGAAAACATCAAATCGTCTAAGCTGGCAAAGAAATCGTCTACCACAGTAGGTGAAAGTGGAACTACTTCATTAAGTAGATCAATTGTGCACAGAAGAGAAGCATCGCCGTCAGCGTCATCCGCATTAGTAATGTTCGCAGTAGATTGTACCTGTGTGCCTGTTGTTCCACGTACCTCACCATTAGCTGGAATTCCCGGTGAGATCTCTATGAATGCCGTCATCAGGATTGCCAGCCGTTGCAGGCCACACGATGCATGAGCCGTTACCGGACCTAGCAAAGCGTCAACATCCGTTGGCAGTGCTGATGGAAGTGTAAGACAAAAGTCCAACACGCATTCTTCTCCCCAAAGCAGGCATCGTAGAACAGGTAAGATGCAATCTTGCCAGATTGGTCTGAAACAAAGGTACCAAGTGGTATTCAGATCTCTTAAACGAGCCAAGCCAAGAATCTGTGTAACTCTGTCACGGTACCGCATGGATAGGAGAGCGTTCTCCATGGTAGTCTGGGTATCGTTGGTGATTGGACTTGCCATATCGAAGCAGAACAAAAAAAATAGAATTCTTGCTACGAGTCCCAAAAGGAGAGGCAGGCTGCCGAACACAGAGTGCACGAAGTTTGGAAAAATGCCTAGGACTACTTCAAAGGGTGCTAACAGTCCCGAAAAAACTGTCTTAAATACATGTGCAATACCACTCATATCAGACATGTTTAAGATACGACTCAACATTTCTACGAAATGTATAGGACAATTTGTTGATAATAGGGCATGTATCTACGCAGAAGTCCTTGCGACTTGCAGATCATACATCTCTCTGAACGAGGTCAATGGCACAGTTTTTTGCAAAAGAATGACTTTCATTCTGCTTAAAGTATCAATTTGATTAGAAGAGATATTCAGTGAAGGCCATAACGGCGACTCCCCATCTGTCTTGCTTTTAGGAAACAATACTTGCATACAACAAGTGACCCTGGCTGACACACTAACCATATAGGCTATACCTGGCAACATTCCACAACAGCTGTGATCACTCAACATTATGTAGCTACCAATGGATAGCTGCCTAAAAACTGGGTCTATCACTGCTGCTGGAGAACCGTGCAGGTGGCAAGAAAGGTTATTTGAAGAACCCTCGCAGGCTCTGTGTAAATTGATACCATGACACAAAAGTGTACCGCTTAGTGAGTTCTTACAATTTTTTCCACTAAGAAATAACTCCTTTCCCCACTCCAACATTTGTGTGTATATGGTAAAGTCCAGGTCGACTTAATGTACTCTTTACCCAACCTTTCATACAGGCCCGCTGGTGTGTTTCTTAAGCAATACTGAAACTGGAAAGTCGTCACTGGTATCATGATGGTGCCATGTATTATCCATTCAACGACAGGTTTCTCAGAAACAGTTAATGGTAATCTTTCCAGTTTTTCTATGCTCAGCACCGTATAGTCTGCTTCTCTTTGTGCCAAAGAGATTTGTTTATCTGTAAGGTTAAATACAGTAATCAATGACGTGGTGTTGATTAGACGCCATGGCTCGTAGCCTGAATGGAGATTTTGCAACTTCCAGCCTAGCAGCAATATAGAACGTAATTGAGACTGGCCATGTTGTAACATTAGCAAATCCTGTTCTATTATGTCAATGGCAGAGGATACAATGTTGTCCAAAGAATAAATTCTGGAGGACAGAGTAGTTAACCCATTGTCCACTATAGAAAGAGTTTTCTCTAAATTAATACGATCAATTTCTCGTATTCTTTCTGCAGTTTCCATTTGCGTGACTTCCCATGCTTCATTGTTAGCAGCGTATATACCAGTGTATATGAAACATTTATGACGTGGTTTACGAGGCCCAAGTAAGAAGTCTCTCAAATCAATGCCATCTTTAAGTAAAGTTAAGTGTTGTTTAATTTCTGGAAGTGTGGATTTCTATAGCCGCTCAAGGCATAGTTTTCCTACACTGTAAGTTGTTATTATCCCTGGATGCTGTCTCTGGGAATATCTTGTATCTGGCCTATTCACCGTGAACCCTTGTGTTTTGTTTAGGAATCTATCTTGACAGTTATTCGTGTCTATGGGCCAGATTAACCATTTTTTCCAGTCAGGATTAGTTCTGTTTTGTTGTAAAATCTGTTTCACGTCTACCTGCTCATCTATAGTGCTATTACTATCAGGTGTGGGCTTAGGTATGGACGGTTTGTTTAACTCTTTTATCTTAGCTAAGCCAAGACAAGAGGTCTGTTGAACAGTGTCATTTAAACACATTATTTGCTCTGGGATAATGCAGGCTCTGAATACAGCTTCTAAACCTTGTACCTGCCAGTCTTTTGTGCCCCAGACAGTTTTTGTCTCAATATTGTCTTTCCAAAAGTTAAAACCTAATGTAGACAGCTGAGCATAAAAGTTTGCAGAATAAATTTGTTTAGTATTAGTCAACATGTTTTTCATTCCTGTCTTATTCCCAATTTTGAAATAAAACATTTCTGGATTTGTGACATTAAACCCTGAGAAGTATGGAAACTTTTCATAAAATGTTTTTGAGCTGCCCTTTGGCGGTGTTGGACAATGTTCCCATTGATTATAAGAAAACGCATTTCTAGGGTTTGCAGATTTGTGCAAATAATGGTGACCATAATGATTGAAACAATACATTTGTTCATAATCTGATGAACCTTCTAAGTATTCATGTGTTGTGAATTTAGCTAACATTTCTAAATCTGCCATCATGTTATTAACAGTCTCAAAGTCCCAATCATGAGAAAATGTGCTGGGTGAAACAAAGTCACTCAAAGAAACCTTAAACTGGTGTAGAATCTTCAACAGTTCCACCGGGCCATAAATGTCATAATCAGTTGTATCCCATGCTACACCACCAGGTATAGGAACGGCTGTGATGTTCACTGATGACAGGTCTCTTCGCTCACGATGAGATGATTTGTGAGGTTTCAGGAGCAAGTTGATGTTCTTACTTGCTGTGTCCATTATACTGTATTTTCCATCTATCATCTTTCCCAAACTTAAAACAAGAATGAGTCAAAGTAGGAGAAAAAGTACACCTAACACAATCCAAAATTCAACCCATGGTGAAACCAGATATATATTTTCAAGTTGATGCAAGAGTTCTGTTATTTTTTCTTTGAATGTTTTGTTTGCTGGTGTAGTTTTAGGTTCACTGGGATCCTTAGAAAATGTATCAAAGTTGATGAAATAGCCAGAGGCAGTTCTGTCAATTGTTGGAATTGCATCCGAATTGTTTGAAATCACTGTAGCTTTTTCTTCCTTTGTCATATTTGTATAGTCAGAGGCTACATCATTATAGACAGGAGTTTCTTGACAAACTGCTATTTGGGTTTCAAGAGGCACAAGTTCCATGGCATTGTTGCATAGTCCTTCTTTTCTCACTGCAGGTTTATCAAAGGTGATAAGTCTTTCAGTTTGAAGCTCTTGGATTTTAGCAAGATTTGATCGTCTGCTACATCTTGGGAGTCCAGTGGGCCTACTACTTATTATCGGCCACATGATGCGGTTTTCCCAGGGCGATTGATACGAACCTGTTCTCCTTTCTTCCAGCAAGTGGTGGTAGTAATACTGTTCTTGATCCGTGGATTGCTAGTACAGGTACTGGTTTTCTGTAAGAAGGCCCAAATTCCTTCTTATCCGCGATCTTTTCTCTGACCAGATCCCCAATCTTTGGAATCCAGACAGGCCTTGCTGTGACAGGCGGTTTTTCTTCAGTGGTCATTGGCTTTTGTGTTGTGTTGCTCAGACTTCTTCTTGTTTCATTTAAATCCTGTAAAACAGCCAAACAGTCTGTGATATCAAACAGTTTTTGTTCCCCCACTGAAGTGTGACGATCAAGGTCCTGTATGAGCATTCTAGTACCAAAAAGTATTTCATATGGAGTGATTCCACCCAGAGAATTTCTTGACAGATTATTAAGACTACGTTGGACACTTATTAGATGTTTGACCCACCAGTCACCCGAACCTAATACCCTTGCTGTTATAGATTGCTTTAAGTCACGTTTTTTTCTTCCCACTACCGAATTTCCCTCAGGATGGAATGGACTTGAGTACCGCAATGCAACGCCCAAGCTGGCCATGGCCTCCTTGTAAGCTCGAGAGCTAAACGCAGGACTCTGGTCATAATGTAGCATGCCGATTGCGTATGTGCAGATAAAGACTCGCAAATCTTTCATAACAGTTCAGGCGTCAGCCGAGCGCTGAGGCCACATCCAAATGCATCTTGAGCAGGAATCCACTGCGACCATGATATATTTTTAGTTGCAATCCCTTTGTAAGGGACCACAGTGGTCCAGGTAAACACACGCTAACGGTTTATCTGAAAGTAGAAGGGGCGTCTGCGCAGGTCGTTTCACTGTTGAAACTTTCATCTTCTGGCAGTTTCACATTCTAGAACATAGTTTCTAGTTTGTTTCCTCATGTGCGGCCACCAATATCTCTGTTTTAATAATGATACTGTGGCGGAAACTCCTGCGTGAGCAGAGGCTAGCCCTTCATGTGCTGCTAAGATTAGTCCTAACCTATGTTCCATGTTTGGAATTGCCCTATCCCCCACTCCAGGGATTCGAGCAAAAGGAACATTATTTGCATCAGTTATATATGAGTACTTTACTGGAAAGCCTTTTGGGAGTGTTTTACCACTGTCTTTCACTGAAGTGGTGACAGCTTGCATTATTTCACTGTTTATTTTTGTTTTTGAATGAGTGATTGCAGCTACGGAAGCCGTTTGCACAGCTGCCTTGGCGGCTTCATTTATTTATTTTTTATTTATTTATTGCCATTTATAAAGCGCGACGTATACCCGAAGGTGGATTGGCGCTGGTTAATTTGCAGATTTCAGATGGTTATTAAATGCTTCAACAAGTTACCCACTTGTTTAAAGGTTATTGGGTGAACAACCACGTCTTAAGTCTCTTACGAAACTGGAGGAGTGTGGCACAGGTTCTGATGTCCTGGGGCAAAGTGTTCCAGAGTTTGGGGGCAGCGACCATAAAGCCAATGAATTCCCTGCAACGTGAACGCCATCACGCTGATGACTCAGTGTATGGATCACGTGAGTCTTTTGTAGTTCTTTCTGAAATAGAACTACTTGTTCCCAAAGCAATTTATGCTTAATTGCGCCACCTTTTGCGTCTTTGAAACCGTTTTGAACCCAGTTCTGTAAATATTCATTATAAGACTGGACGCAGTAATATGAATCGTACATTATGAGTGTGGGGAATTCGCGATCGGTATTTTCAAGCGACATCTTGAAAGCCTGTAGTTCAGCTCACTGAGCTGTACAGTCACCGAGTGATTGAGTTTTAGTGACCATAGGTCTAAATTTACCTTCGCGCCAGCGACCTTTAACAATCGCGCAAGAAGCACTATAGACTTGTTTACCCCCAATAGCGGGTTGTGCTGATCCGTCTGTATACATTATACAGCTGTAATGTTCTAGTGGCAGAATCTCAATAGGCAGAGGGCATTCTTGTTCGTATTGTAGGAATTCTTGTGTCTTCAAGTATGGATTAAAAACGTATTCAACGCCTGTTGCAGCAAGATAATTAACACATTGTATTCATCATGGATGTAAAGCTTTAGCATTTGGAATGCTCACTTTTGTCACTGCCTCTAAGGCAGGTACAGGCGTAACGATCATTATGCGTTTTCCCTGTGCGAGGCTCTCTCTTTTGCTACTGCAGTTTGAACTGCTGTCAGAATCTTTTCTGTTGAAGTGAATTTCATTTCAGCTTGTGTGTACAAGTGTGATTTGTAAGCTATTGGTACCTTTTCACCTTCATTATAGGTTAGGTACGTGAATCCGCATCTCCCTGGGATGATTCGAATCACAAGGTTGCGCACGTTGTCGCGTGTCAGTAACTGTGTTTTTGCTAACATGTCTGTTTGCACTGAACCCAGAATTTGTGTGTTTTTGTGTCCAAGTAGTTGGATTGAAATCAGGTTTGATTAGTTCGTAGAGAGGTGTAACCTTTTCTACGTAATTTAGAACATAAGTTCTTTCAAAATTCAGGAAACCTAGAATTGACTGTAAGTTCTTCAGCGTTTTTGGAGGTTGGAGCAGCGCACATTTCTCTAGAAAGTTTGCTGCCAGGCTTTTGCCTTCACTTGAAAGTTTGTATCCTAAAAATAGGACATTGAGATGGGCAATTCGTGATTTCTTAAAATTGAATTCGTACCCTTCAGAAGCGAACCCAAGTATAATGGAGTTCACCCTGCTCAAGTGGCTTTCCAAATCATCGTCTGTAAGATAGATGTCATCGACATAAGATAATGCCTCATCATCATATGTTTCTAGTAATCTGTTACTCTGGCTGAAAATAAACCTGGACTATTCTTGAATCCCTGGGGGAGATGGCAAAATTGTCGCTGTGTCTCCATTATTGAGAAAGCGGTCAAGTACCTGCTTTCTGGTGCAATGTTTTGACACAAAAAAACATTTGAAATATCTAATGTGGTTTTGTATTTTTTCCGCACAATGTTATTCATCAATGCTGCACTGTGTGCATTTTGTACTGCAAAAGTTTTACAAGAAGAGTTTAAATGTCTGTAGTCCAAAACTAGACGTTATGAATTGTCTGGTTTGGAGACAGGAAACAAAGGATTGTTCATAGATGAGGTGCATGTTTCAATCACCCTTTGATATTCAAGTTGATTTAAAATCTCCCTGACCTGTTTTTTAGCTTTCTATTTAACAGGATATTGCCTTTGCATTGTTGGCTGTGTTTTAACTGGATTTTATGGTGAGGAGAATCCTCATCCCATCCTACATGAGTTTTATATAATGCTGGAGCCTGGGCTACTGGCCATTTTCTGGCATATGTGTATTTTTTATGAATTGGAATGTGATTTGAGAAAGCTGGGATAATGATTTCTTCGCCATGTGGGCACTCCCTGATCAATTCAGGTGGCCAGTCTTGTTCAGCAAGAAGAATGTCATAACCCTTAGATAGCTTTTCCCAAAAGAGTGCTTTTATTTTTCTAGTTATGTCCCCCTCCATCCGGAGTGTTACTTAATATAACTTATGAGGTACGCTAACCCTGGTGTCAGCAGTTTCAACTTGAATGCATTCATTCAAGTCCACTGTCTCCCGATGATCCTTCAGGATCTTGCGAGCTATGGTGACTTCTGCTGCGCTGTCTAGCATTGTCGGGGCCCACTCCCCGTTCTTGAGTTGTATCCTATAGATCCTCGGCATGTCTGATCTTTACAATTGCTACCTTCATTTTGGTAAATTGAGTTTTCTTATTTTTTGGAACGTGCAGTTCGTCTTTTGACTTCACGCGTTCTTCTTCGTGTTCTGATCGTCCTCTTTTTTTCAGATTTCTGCGAGGAATTCTGAAAGATATGAGAGGAACGTGTATCAGTATCTTGATATCTATCAGGTTTTCTCAAATTATCCCTATTCCTGAGGTTATACCTCTTTTCAAAGGCCTCCTGTTGAGGAGACCTACCTCTGGACGGAGAATGCTTCTCTTTAGGAGGGGTCGGTTTAGTGTTTTCCCACTTCTTTTTAGGAGTAGTGAGATTATTTTTAATAAAAACCTTTTCAGGATTTTCTGTTAGTTGGGGTTTTATTGGTTTCCCACCCAAACTATCTCTACCTAGTTCTTCATAGGATTTTTCAATAATTCTTGCAAGTTCATTTGGTTGCTCTGTTATATCTGTTTCTTTTAGTTTTTGGCGGATTGCCACGGATGCTGCCTCACCTTTAATGTTAGCTAATAGTATAGCCGAGACCTGTTTGAAATTTTTTAGTAAATTCATACTAAGATTTAAAGCAGGTTCTGGTCTGTATTCCTTTTGAATCTGTCTTAGAACGTCTGGTATCACCGCCATAGACGGAACACCATGTGTTTTTGTGTAGATTGAAGCAAAGACTGTACCCCAAGTGTCACAGTCCTCCACGTGTGGTGCAATCCCCATTGGTAGACAGATTGTTAGAATCCTGTGTTTCTCATGAGGTGTACTATCGGGAAATACTGCCTCTATCTGAGTAATTTTTTGAGCTAACCCGAACGGAATTTGTTCTCTTTTTGCTGGTAATTTACCAATGACTGATTGTATAGCCTGTGGTGTAATTTTGCTTGTGTTTCCCTGGTGAGGGATGTGCTGAGGAATCCTTACAGCAGGTTGGACTGTTAAGGTCCTCTTGACATATTGAACCAATTGTCTATGTATTTTAATTAACTGTTTTAGCTGGGCTAAAAGTTCTTGACCTGTCATGTTTTCAATGTCAGGATGTGGTGTATAGCTGGCTAGTACCGGCCAATTAGCTCCTGGTCTACCTAGTGGACCGAGCCTGGTAATGTGATTTTGATGTTGTAGGGCACCTTTAAACCAGAGCTGATGCTCTTGGTATGTTAATGGAATTTCAACGTCCTCGAAAGGAACGTATTCCGCTAGAGGTTCTTCCACTTTGTAGTAGTGGAACTCATTTGTTCCAGGATTTGTTGTGGGAAACTGAATCCAAGAATAGACTACCTCTGTCTGCCGATATTCATGTGCCTCTATAACAAATATTACCTTATCACCTCTTGGTGATAAGCCATTTGTCAAAAGCTTTGTAGTGATTATTTTTCTTACGTTCACCGGGATGTTTACAGCACCCGGGTCGTTTGGTTGAAGACCTGTGTGTTCTACGGCTGGTCGGGCTGCTGCTGCAGTTCTAAGCCTTTCCTTTTCACTATCCGACATTTTGTTGACTGGAAGTTTGCAGAGCAAGTTTCAAGGAAATAAAGGTAAGGTGCACAATATTTTTGGAACAAGCTAGCATGCCCATAACGTACACCTTTTCTTCAAACTGTAGTGTAGTTCCTATATTCCCAATAGGCTCTGCGCATTGGAATAATATATCCTCTAGGTTAGACGTAGGACTGAGGTCCACTTAGTCTCTATTGAATATATCAGACTTAATTGTGAGTGCCAGCTAGCTCAGAGGTCACTAGAAACTTTCTCGAATAAACAAGTAGAGATTAGTTTCTGACAACCGCTTAAAACATGACAACTTTGTTTCCCAAGAATAAGAAATGTATCTCCAGAGTTGCGGAAACAATAGATAGATATTTCACTCAGTCAATCGTGCATGCTTTGTTTCACCAGAGGTGCAGAGAAATAGAGAGACGGGCATTTACAATAAAAAGGTATTTATGAGCAGTCTTCTTTCTCAATCAGAGGAAATGAACTGCTACAATAGTAATACTGGTTGCAAAGTACAATGCATACAGTACGAAGAGTATTATAAAATAATACTGTAAAAGCATGGTATGGTTTCTAAGCCATAAAATACATAAAATACATACATTAATAAATAAAGACTAAAAGTACTCAACTGGTGCTTCTAAAATATGCCTACCCCGGTGTACCTATCCTAGGTCTAGTGCAAGGGAAGAAGTAAGTGAGGTGTAGCTTAAGTTTTAGTATTCTTTGCCAAGAATCTATCCAAGAATTCTCTAAGGGTCTAATCAGCTCCATACCTTGGTTTTAGAATGTAGGAGGTCTGGTATCTCTTTCTCTCAGGACTCGATTACCCAGCAACCCGCAAGGGTAGCCTGGAAACACTGGAGCTGGATTTCTCGGCAAGAGCAAAGACAGCATCTCTCTCAGTGCGTCTGCGGGCGGGTGGGCTTCCTTCGGCACTTGCTTCGGAGCACTGTGTCGTGTAGGTAGATTGTTGAACTGCTCCAAACCACCGTTTGTTTGCCTGGGCAAGTGTGGGTATATTTATACCTTGAAGGTGCCGAGTTTGACGTAAGGTTGGACATAATAACGTCATCAAAGACTCAATTCTTTGAAAACTCCATGAGTTCTTGGACAAATCAATATTCAAGCAGGGGGAAGTCCCTGACTGCTGAAGGTGGGTTTTTCCAAGAAATCGTTGTGGATTTTCGTAAATCGTGGAAGTAGCCATGCCGTATTTGTACTGCATGGGCTAAGTCTATATATGGTTATGATTTCTATGCCCATATAAGGATAAGGTGATTTATACCTATATATGGTCATGAATCGGGAAAATTACACTAGGGTCCTAAATTCATATACAACAAAATGATTAAGGTACTAAGGGTACACATGCACCCTATCTAGAGATAGGAGTGAGTATAGAGGGAAAAAGTCGAACACAAGAATCAAAGGAGATAGAAGAAGGTGAGGGAATCAATCACAAGCAAGTTGGTTACCAACCTAAGAGAAATCAGGGATGTGAAAATATCACAAGTACAAGAGATAGCAATGCTCCATGAAAGACTCAAAACTGGAGGAAAACATGTCCTCAATCCCGATAAGATTGAAAGAGGCTGAGAATCGTGTTTCAGAATTGGAGGATAAAATGGCTGGTATGCTGCAAGAGGTCATCCAACTGGAAAAAAGCAAAAAAAAACAGATCGAGAACAAACTACAAGATTTGGAGAACTATGATAGACTTTTCTAATCTTCGATTGGTGGGTATACCTGAGGGTAATGAGGGCACTCAAGTATTAAATGGACTGAGGCACTATTAATGAAAGCTATACCAGAGTTAGAAAGGGATACACCAATAACAAGAGCTCACAGAGTACCGGCTCAGACACATTGAATCCCGGGTTGAACAAGACTGGAAACATGCCATGGTCGTTCCCCTGCTCAAAAAATCAGGTGCTGACATCACAAATCTTGCTAACTTCAGGCCTATATCCCTGCTGCCAGCCTGCTCCAAAATATTGGAGCGTCATGTTAACACCCAGCTTACTGAGTTTGTTGAAAACGTGGGATATCTCCATCCATCCCAATCAGGCTTTCGCGCTAACTATTCCACCGAATCCGCACTCCTTGGGGTGACTGAGCGACTCCGACACGGTATCGATAGCGGTGAGACCTTTGCGCTTATTCTTCTTGATTTAAGCGCTGCTTTCGATACCGTGTCCCATTCCATCCTGCTGGAGTCTCTCTGCTCCCTCGGTGTTGCTGGACCAGCGCTTGCCTGGGTGGACTCATTTCTTAATGAGCGCACCTTTCAGGTTTTCTCGAACAAAGCTGAATCTGCAGTTTATTCCTCTGCCTACGGCGTCCCTCAAGGGTCTATATTGAGCCCTTTGTTGTTCAATATTTATATCAGACCACTTGCATCTATCGTTGAGGACGCCGGTTTGTCTATATACTCATATGCAGACGACACGCAGATAGTGTTCTCTTTGTCTAGCAGCAGGACCCAGGACATTTCTGCCCTCAAAATTGGCCTTTCTCGTGTTGCAGCTTGGATGCAAGCACATCTGCTAAAGCTCAACGGAGACAAGACCGAGGTGATTATACTGGGTAAACATAAAGATCTGTGGGGCTCTAGACACTGGCCCAGTGATATGGGCCCGCTGCCTATCCCCGTGTCTGTTGCCCGCAACCTCGGTGTCCTGATTGACGACAATCTTTCAATGAGGCAGCAGGCAACAAAGGTCGATGCAATCTGCTTTAATACTCTACGCTGGTTGCAGAAGATCATATGGATGTTGCCTGAGTCCATCCGAAGAACTGTTGTACAGGCTCTTGTGATGTCTCGTATCGACTATGGCAATGTGCTCTATTTAGGAGCAGATAAAGCTACAATCAACAAACTCCAGGTTGTACAGAACTCAGCTGCGCGCCTGCTGCGCAATGTCCCATGGAGAACGTCCGCAATGCAAGCTTTGCGTGACCTCCATTGGCTAAAAATTTCTGATCGTGTGGTCTTCAAAACTCTGTGCTTTTTATTTAAGATTCGTCAGGGTTCTGCGCCCAGCTATCTGTCCAATCTTGCCCAGCCATATCAGCCTGGCCGCTCTCTTAGGTCATCCAACAACAATAATCTTGTGATTCCTAGGACTCGACTGACAAAAATGGGAGGTCGCTCATTCGCATATCTGGGACCCAAGATGTGGAATGCTCTCCCGTTGGCGTTAAAAACAGAAACTAGTCTTTCTGTTTTCCGTAAAAAATTAAAGACTTTTTTGTTTTAATTTTTTCTTAATTCTGTTTCTATCTTCAGCCTCTGCTTGTTTTCTTCTCTAGTCTGTCCCTGGCGCCGGGAAACCCATTGCGGGTAGCTGTGCGCAATATAAGTTCAATAAAATAAATAAATAAATAAAATAAATACCCCTGTACAATACTTCTGAATTTTGCAGACTTTCGCATTAAGGATTGCATCTTAAGCATGGACATATAAAGGAAAACGTTCTCAACTCCAGAAGTACCCGAATTCAAATATTGTTCTGATGTGTCGGCAGGAAAAGCACGGCGATGAAAAGAATGTGTGAAAATGATTGATTTATTTAAGGCTAAGGGTGCCCAGGCATCCACAGCCCAACAAACTAAATTTTAAGTATTACCAAAGGGCCAATTTGTTTTATTTAGAGACATTAGGGAAGCCCAGTCATTGTTTATGAAATTGTCTATTTCGAAATCCTGAAGTTTGGTAGCTGCTTAGGTTTAAATATATCGTGTTGGATCAGTCTGGTTAGGGGGAGAGGAGTCGCCTGCAATTAGATTCCGGAGGACCTGAGGTTGAGCGCAGAAGGGGTGCAACACAATGGCATCCAGGTTAAAGATGGGGATGGGGAGGAAAGCATGGCCAATCCTTCAGGGTGGATCACTGGTAACTCACAGGTGTGGGGGTGCAGCAACAGAAAAAAGGAGAGTTCACGTACATGTTTCTCAATATTGGGTGGGGTTAAACAAAGACAGAACTATAGGGTTGAGAACAACTGTAATAATGGCAAAAGGGAAGTCAAAGAAGGGCAAAGAGACAGCATTAAAGCGGAATGAAAGCTTAAGGTATATGATGCACTTTTTATTGCATAATGCACTTTATATTATATTATGCACTTTGACCAAGTTAAATTGGATTAATAGCCAGCTTTTAGTACATGACACTTTAGTTAGGTAGTCAGAGAAATGAATCATGATTATTAGTATTTTCTTCTTCTATACACTTAGGGGTCCATTAGGATGGCGGGCGGATCACCCCGCCAGGCTGGCGGAAGCCACCGCCAGCCTGGCGGGTGCGATCCGCCCGCCATCCGCCCCGGAATGACCCCCCGCCTTATTAGTATTGCTGAGGAGTCTGCGGCGGACGTAAAGACTGTCCGCCGCTTTTCCGCCCCGGTCGCCTTGCGACCGGTGCGGAAAAGGGTTTATATGGTGGCGGTGTCTATCAGACACCGCCAGCCATATTACAATGGGCTTTTGTGAATGCCTTTCCGTGGCGGCATTGAGGCATGCGGAGTCTGCTCTGGCGGCCCGTTGCGGGCCCCCAGGGACTCCAGGGAGGGGTGGGGGGTGCACATGGAGGGTACCTATGGTACCCCCCTGCATTTCAAAGTACAACGTGGCAGGCACCGTGCGGTGCCTGTCATGTTGTGCTTTGAAATTAACAACATGTATTTTTGCCATTGCGGCGGGCGGTGCTTTCAGAAATAAAAATACAGGATGCGCCCGCCATTGTGGCCGGCGCATCCTAATTCCCCCCACGGGCCCCCGCCCTTATGGCGGGCGGTCCCTTCCCACGACAGGATGGCGGTCGGATAAAGTCCGCCCGTCATCCTAATGAGCCCCTTAGTATGTAGAAAAAGTAGGACAGGATTGGTGTTTTGAGAGAGAATAGCTCATGCCACTTTTTACTTTGCAAGGTATAATGCTCCCCTCAGTTGGTAAAATAAGATGCACTTGGATGTCTATGAGAGTCCATTTCAATGCAACTCACTTTTTACTTTGGTAATGTCCTATGAGAGAGAGTACCTAAGGCACATGTCACATTCTTTCCTGTCAATATATGATGCACTCTTCTCTGGAGAATTCCAGCTTTCTAATGCATGAGTCACTTTATCCACCTTCTAGGAAATCTCGATTAAAAGCATTTCTAAAAAGTCAGGGGAAAATATGCAGCTCCAGCAGAAACCAAGATGCAGAAAGAAACTTTGAAGGTAATTTTAAATGCCAATGGCCCCAATAATAAACAAAAGGCTCAGGCTATATATGCATCGTTGAGAGGACACAACCCAGATATTGGGCTCTTACAGGAAACACATTTTACGGATAAAAAAAGGCATGAGCAAAGTGTCTATCAAATGCCGGCGCTGCACATAGGTGTGTGGGGATATACATTAGTAGATACCTACCATTTCAGATAACATTTACAGAGACTGATTTGGAGGGAAGGTGGGCGCTAATCAATGTAATTTTGAATAAAACAAGGCTAACTATAGCTACGGTATACGCACCAATACTAGATCCCGCCCTTCCACTCTCAGAACTTAAACATGCCTTAATTAATATTCCAGGCCAGGTGATCGTGGGTGGAGATTTTAACTTTTTGCAAGATTCGGCGCTAGACACATCCTCTATTACTCGGAAGCAAAATAAGCCGCAAATGGTTAAAAGCTTTTGCCAATAGCAAGATAGAATTAGATTTATTCGATCTTTTGTTAAATCAATACCCTAAGAAACATGAATTCTCATCTTTTTTCTGTTAAATATTACCCTGCTTCAAGAATAGATTACTTTCTTACTACGTATACAGCAAAGAAAGGTGGCATCCTTACAAAGACTGGAACTGGAGGAAGAATTATATTAGGGAAGCATAGAACTTCTGCAAATCAGGAATGCTGGCTGTAAATAAAGAATCATTTAACCAGGCAAAAATACGTATGCAAGATTATTACTATGCACAAGGATACACTGCAAACATCGCGTACCTCCAAAAGGTATATTAAGAAAGCGAATACACAGGTAAATTACTGGCTTGACAGTCCAGAGATCGGCAAGGCAGTAATAAGATCACATCCTTAGTAGATATAGAAACTAAGGCCCACTTAACAGAATCACAAGATATTGAGAAGAATTTTCTGCAACATTGCGAGTAGATTTATAACTCACAGCAACAGGTAGCGACCATGCAATTTAAGTAGTCTTTAGATAAACTTCCTATTCCACGGCTGACAAATAATCAAGCTCAGAAGATGGTTACTAAATTCTCCATTGAAGAAATTGACAGAGTGGTGTAATCCTTATCTTTAAAAAAAAAAATATATGGTGTGGCTTAGGCGGCGATGAGCTGAGATGTGTCCTCTGTGAGCTCCGGCGCCCTGCTGCCTATTTTAGCCATTACTAGCGGATTTTGGGGGCTGTGCAGAGACCCCGAGTGCTGGGGGGACCCCCGGAGGGAGCAATACCTGGTGGTGTGTCGGTGCGGCGGATAGCCCAGCTGGAAACACTGAGCGGGCTCGGTGCAGCCCCTGCGAGCGACCCGGACCCGTCATTTTGGCTCCCAGGATGGCGGCAAGCCCCTGACTGTTGGACTGTTGGACTTGGCTGTGGGCTACCTGTGGATCCCGGCTGGGATCTGGACGGGTGCGGGAGAGTGCCGGGGCACGACCCTCCCGGCGGAGACACAGAGGCATTGGTGCGGGGCTGCCAGGGGCGGGAGCCTGGGCGGAGGCTCCGGGGATTGACTGCGGCGCCTGCGAGAGTCTCGGCCTGCCGTAGCCGAGGGGTGGACTGCGAGGCCGCTGGGCCCGATCGGAGCGCCGGAGAAGCCCCTGAGGGGCGGAGAGGCCCAACCAGACTGCTGGCGACAGAGACCCCACCTTGTACGCCACCATCCTGGTACATAGTCACATCAGGGCCACAGGAAGTCCCCCGCCCCCACATTCCCCAAACGCGCAAAATAATACACAGACATCGTATTAGTTTGGGGAAAAAATTTGCTGCAGGTTTATTTACATACAACATATGTAAAGAAGGTGGGTAAACCTTACGGGCGATCCCGGGCCGGCTGCATTCTCGCCACCTGCCCGCCTGTTGAGCCAAACAGCACAGTGGCGAACCACCCAACTGCTGTACAATTAGAATATAAATACTGACACGCCCCTTGGCGTGACTAGGCAAACCCCCGGTTGCACAGGCCCACAACCGCCCGAAGGACTACTGGGGCGCCGACACGAATTCCTGCACCTCCCATGAGGTTACAGGTTAGGCTCTGGCACCCCTATGTGCCCGCTGAAGTACATCGTTTGCACCTCTCTTCTTCCGGATCGCCCAGTAACTCCGCTTAACTCCAACCTGCAACGATAAATGGACACATTAAAAACCTCCACAAATCCCCTATACCGACACTCTGGGTTAGAGGCAAGGGAGGGAAAAGAGTGTCCCGATGAGCATAAGACGGCGTCCGGGGCGGCAAAGAGGCCCTCCAGCGTGGTGCAGAAGCATAAAAGCCCACGGAGGCCCCTCCCCGCCGTCCCGGACGAGAATCACGGCCAGCCGCCTCCTCCAACCAGTGAGGAGGAGAGGCTGAACATCCTGTTGGGGGCGGGACAGCCCTCCGTGACTAGTGGCCCGCCCTCTCTATGGCCACTGCGTGGCCTCGGGCAGGCGCATAGTCACATCAGGGCCACAGGAAGTCCCCCGCCCCCACATTCCCCAAACGCGCAAAATAATACACAGACATCGTATTAGTTTGGGGAAAAAATTTGCTGCAGGTTTATTTACATACAACATATGTAAAGAAGGTGGGTAAACATTACGGGCGATCCCGGGCCGGCTGCATTCTCGCCACCTGCCCGCCTGTTGAGCCAAACAGCACAGTGGCGAACCACCCAACTGCTGTACAATTAGAATATAAATACTGACACGCCCCTTGGCGTGACTAGGCAAACCCCCGGTTGCACAGGCCCACAACCGCCCGAAGGACTACTGGGGCGCCGACACGAATTCCTGCACCTCCCATGAGGTTACAGGTTAGGCTCTGGCACCCCTATGTGCCCGCTGAAGTACATCGTTTGCACCTCTCTTCTTCCGGATCGCCCAGTAACTCCGCCACAGCCTGTGCGGTGGTACCCGCTGCCGCACAGGCCTCCCCACCATTGCTACCTTTACTACCTGCAACCTTTGCTCATGAGTGTTTCTTTCAAGTTGCGCAGGAGGAGGTCTACGCCTGCAGGCGTGAGGTGAACACCATCCTCCTACAAATAACCCTTCACTTAGTCCTGACACATGTCATTGTTGGAACACGCCATGACCCCTACGCTGGGTGACCCTTACAAGGCACCACCACCATGCTTTTTGGGGACAAAACCTGCAATCTTTGCTCAGCAGAGCATCTAATCAGTCACTGAACAAGACCAGGCCGACGGTATAGCGGTGGACCCTTGCCATCTCGCCGATACCTGATGCTGGCATGAACCTTACATGCCTAGTGAGACACCCAGACCTCCTGCCACTATTGTCCAGCAGGAGGAGGTCTCTGAAATCTTTGCCCTGCAGGGCATATAGTCGGTCAAACTAGGCAAGACCAGGACGACGGTAGAGAGGTGGACCCTTACCTCCTCGTAGATACCTGGTGCTGGCATGAACTTAACATGCCCAATGAGACACCCAGGTCAACTGTCACTGTAGTCGAGCAGGAGGAGGTCTAAGCCTACAGGCGTAAGGTGAACTGCGGTGAACACCATCCTCCTCCCAATAACCCTGACTTGGTCCTGACACCTGTCATTGCTTGGACACGCCTAAACCCCTACGCTGGGTGAACCTATTCATGGCACCACCAACATGCTTTCGGGAAGGAACATGCAATCTTTGCTCTGCAGAGCATTAGTCAGTCAAACTGAACAAGACCAGGGCGACGTTAGCGCGGTGGACCCATACCACCTCGCAACCTGATGCTGGCATGAACATTACATGTCTACCGAGCCACCCAGGCCTCCCACCACTAACCGCGGATACCCCTTGGTCTTTTAGTCCTTGCAACCGTAGAGTAGCCATCCCCAGACGGGAAGACATGCCATCCACCTCCAAACATGGAGAAAGTGTGCTTACGATGAACGCCTGTGCAGCAATGCTCGAGCGCACCGGGACAAAGAAGGGGTCAGTACCACTTATCTTATACAACTCGGGTGATGTCATACATATGCCAATACAGGATTGGCGCAACAGCTGGCAACACATGCCCGCCCGGGTTGTTGACAGAAGGCCACTTAGGCTAAAGAACAATAGGCCTAGCTGCCCATGCCCCGAAGCTCAACCCCCACCGTGGGCAGTAGACTGAAGGCCACTTAGGCTATTGAACCTAGGCATTACAACCCATGCCCTGAAACTCAACCCCTATCCTTCACCACAGGCCCCCTCCAGTAAACCCAGCTAAGTTGCAACTACTGGCGAAGCGCCGCTCATCGCAAAACATGGCGAAAGTGCGCTCACCAAGAACGCTAGGGCTACTAAAGTTCGAGAAAGCGCAGGGACAAGGGGGGCAATACACATCATATTAACCTCCATATGTCAATACAGGATTGACAGGACTAAAAGGCGGGCCACACCTGCCCGCCAGAGATGAGGACTGAAGGCAGCTTGGACATGCTACCTACAAGATAGCTTGGTCAGAGGTCACCAACATGCGAACGCTGGGCCTAAGACTAAGTGCACCCTTTAAGATCCCGCCCTGCAACATGACGCTCGGCCATGCTACCTCTAAGGTAGTGTATCTGTATGCAGGCACACCTGCCTAACAAAGCCCCTCAGCCACTAAACAGCATATACCCCCGGGACAAATCCCCCTATGGCAATCGTGCAGGCTCTACCTGGTACGCGAATCATACCCAGCGAAGAGACCGGGGATACGGCAACCTCATACCCAGCGAAGAGACCGGGGATACGGCGACCTCACCCGCTGCTAGCGCTCCTAACTATGGGATGGGAGAACCAGCGCCGCCACTGAAATCAGCCACACACATCACACAAAGCCTCAGCAGACTACACCCAGTCTCGTCAATCTTCTGCTGAGGCGCAGATAACGACTTCAACTGTTGAATTGCGCTATATGTACGCTTGTGCAACTAGACTTGACCAGTACAGACGGCTAATTCAGTGTGAAATGTTAATTAGTGCGCTTACCGGAGACATTCCGGGTTTCACAGTGGCTGAAACTTTACTCTGGCGCACTCTTTATTGAGAGTCTACTAGGGGCCCACGACTATAGTTCTTAAAGGCAATTCAGGCTCCAGCATTGGATAAAATTAACTCCACAAAATGTGGAAAGAGAAACGCTGCCGGCTGTATACCGGACGTACTGCTAATACTGCGGGGGCCAAGAAAGTTCCACACATCCACTACCACCTTTGGCACACTGATTACACTGTTGTGTTCTATTTGCATCTGTTCAAATGGTCGAACTAACCTGTTTTTGGCAATGCTACCAATATCCCAATGCTACCTTCCTACTTACTTACTATAACTAGTGGTGTCAGGTATGATAATAGTTATGGCATGCCACAAATGGGAGGTATATTTGCCCCTAGTTGAATTAATGACATTCACTCAACTTTGCTACTGCATATTTCTATGATTTGTCCTTAGACTACTCCTTCATACCCAATATTGGCTCTTAGAACCCTATAAAAGCGATCCACCGGAATGGCACCGACTAAAACCTGGAAAACATTCCATACAGGAATTGGCTTAATCTCAGCTGGACCGAACACCTCTAGCTTCTAGGGGGGTGGGGGGGACCTAACCACAAGACTTTGCATGCAATTACCTAGGCCCCATCGCGCGATTTGGATCTGTTATGAAAAAGAGCAAAGGTAAGCTCCACCGTTGTGCTACTTCTACTAACCACCACCTCGTGCAACGTACACCAGCTAGGGACTTTAGGTATACACAGAATATAATGACCCAGGGGCAGCCAGTCACACTTGCACATTAGCGGCCTCATGCGGCGCACACTAGCATCAGGCCTGGAGTACCACGCCCTAAATGCAGGTACTCAAACCCGTAGTAGGAGTATATCAATTCAACTCATAGGCAGGCACCCAGAGATATGTACTTGTTGGGTAAATCATACAGTGTCGACTGGCTGCTAGTCTCACACGCACTCAAGCACTTCCAATTAAGGTGTACCTTCCTAAGCAACTAAGACGTTTCTATCTAATATCCGCTTAGTAGCCCCGGGGGATGTAGTGAAACTGAGTCTCGTAATGTGCTCCGACACCTATGGGCAAAAAGCCGCGCTATGTAAAACAGGAGGAGCAGTGATAGCTACCGCTCCTGCCCCGCTGCATAATGGGAGCGTTAACCCTGCTTGTAAATTGAACCTGGTTCTACTATGCGCCGTTCTGAGCCAGGCAACGCCTGTGCCCACAGGCCTAGAGTTTCCGATGCATGCCCATGAGCACCACGAACGAGTCGTCTAGTGTAAGTTATTCTCGGCGGCCAACATTGGGTTTATGCGGGGAGCAAGGGAGATAGGAGCACAGTGTAGAGGAGTGGCAACCAAGGACAGTCATAACCACTAACATTCACGACCAGGTGTCTGGTTGTTAACATACATCGTATATACTGGGTGTGAACCTAAGTTCCCAACAATGCTTGCCGGCTGCACCAATTCCCAATGCCACGTGGGATGGAGGTGCTGGATACCACATGCCTGTCATGCGGAGACCCGTGTGCACCTCTGGCCTACTCAAATAACGCCCCGCTTATTTGAATTGAATAGCAGCGAGAGACGACCGCGTGTGACAGGTGTCAGCAGCATCTGCACAGGAAAAGGCACCTATCTGAGTTGCCCAGCGGCCACTCAATCTGTGAGCTAGATTAACTCCGTACATTACGCCCATATCAAAGTATGCCGGATACACAACAGGTGATGATCAAATACACCGAGTCAGAGGCCTGCCGGAGGCCTACCAGAGGCTTACCAAGGGCGTATCCGGTGCCTTGGTCACGTTCGGGAACTGGTGCAGGCAAAACAAAAGTTGCGCGCTATGTTAGCGAATTATTTGGTACCGTGGGGAAAACGGGACCTTAATCCTACTGGCGCCAGGGTGGGTAGCCAGTGACACCAAATCAAACTGCCTGGTTCCCGATGCGCATGGGGGAATGTGCACATGCACAAGAGAGCCCGCGCATGAGACAAGAGTCACAACCGGAACCCGGGAGAAGTCCAGGGAGAAGCACACAACTACGCTCTCCCCAGGAACGGGCGATTCTAGGACCCAGCCGAACACACAGGACGGCCCGGTGCGATATAGCTCCCTAGTTACCAAACGAGTCTTGCCCGAGCTGGAGAGCGATGTCCCAGCAATCAGAGACAAAAGTATTTTCCAGTTTTTATTTTATTTATTTTTTTATTTTTATGGCACGAGCTAGACACGGCTTGGGTCTCAGAGCGCCTTACATAGCACCAGTTGCATTACAAGACACATTCATTATAGTTACGCACGGGGAGATAAGTGGCCTGGCAAGACTCACAGGATGTACAGCGTCATTGCAGAGGCACGAATCACGGTCCCCAGATTCGAGGACGCCTGCAGAGGCTCGAACCACGGTCCCCAGATTCGAGGACGCCCGCCCTAGCCGTTAGGCCACCTCCTCTCCTAATGAATACCATGACACTCGCACTCACTGCACCAGAGGCAAGCAGGAAATTCACCCCACAGGGCATCACGTTGGAACACTCCCCGGCTGCAGTCCGGACCATGGCTGGCGCGTCAGACACATGGCTGCAGATGGGCAATCTTATTTGTCCATATAGTTAATCATTGTGGCCAAACTGCAGCGCCGCAAGAACGCGGTACACAACTGAAATAAATGTACTTCATGATGAGCATTGAATATGAGGGTGCATATTCTCCGTTCTTCTCTAAACGTGTCCCCCGGGGACATAAAACGTGTCAGCAGCTAACACTGTGTATTGCAGCTGCCAGTTCTTACATTTTTGCAAATACTCTATGCACAAGCCTCAGTCAGCATATTTTATCATCCTGAATTTGAAAACTGACATCCTGTGCACACGGCCCGAAACCGCAGAACATAGAATTGACCCCCACTCGATTCCATGAGGCTGGCATAGGGCAGGCGCCTATTTTGTCATCTACTATTGTCAACCATAGACGACGTAAACACTCCTAATGTAGCGGCACTTAGCAGGTCCCCCTACAAGTGGGGTAAATACCGGCCATAAAGGAGACCCAGGATTTGCCTGGAGGTAAGGTCTGAACCAGGCCACCCATACAGTTGAAACAAAGCACTCGAATGCGTCTCACCCCCCTAGCGCAACGTGGCCCTCTCTGCGACTTATACATACCTCACAACTTAGGGGGGGGGGAAGACCACCAGTGCGAGCACGCAAGGGGCAGGCCGGACTCAGTCTGCAAAACAAGCGTGGCGAAAAAGGACCCCACAGATGTAACTTTAGAAACAATAGTTTTATCGCGCTACAAGGCCCGCAGTCAGCACGCTCGGTGAGCAACCGTCGTCAAGCCGACCCGGAGTCTCAAACTCACCACCTCGGCATGCATCATGCAAGTACTGTTGCAAAAGTACCGTCCGCTAAGCGATTATACCCTTGGAGCTCGGCAACTGGCGATCCTGGAATTGGCAACGCGATCCACATAGTTGCCCAGACAGCCTCCCCCCCGGAAACCACCTGGAAGCCGCGGCGCCGCCGGGCTAGCACCCCAGATGTAGGCTTGGTCCCATGCGCACCTGGTACATGGCCTCACGCCCGGTGGCCAGGCCATTCCGCTACCAACACCTAGCGCCCCGCTCCCGGTCTCTACCTCACAGTCCCCTCCAGCAAGGCTAGGCAGGGAGGGGAGCTGGGGCAGCAAAACAGGGGAGAGGGATGCATCCGTTACTCATCGTGGCACACATCGACGCATCACGCCCCGAGTGTCACATTCACGTGTCGCTCCTTGGAAGACGATAAGCTTCCGAGGGGTGAACCTTTGCCTCGCAAGCGTCGCCCAGATATGCGCAGCAGCTGGGTTAACCCGCTGAGCTATGTCAGCGGCTGCAAGACGAGCCAAAGCCCACAAGGGTGCGGGAATGTGAGGCGTAAACACCCACCGCACCAAGGTGCACCTCGGGAAGGATTCACGACTGCATTCTTGTAACTACAGGACTAGGCCGAAAGGTTCACCCACCTGAAAATTTGCTGCAATGCCCGGGCACACGCCAGCCTCACTCGGGAGCACCGCGACAGTAAAGAAATTAGGGCGAAAGAGGACATGAACAGATGGACATGGACCTGCTGGCTCAACCAGCCCAGCGCCGCTAGGGGAAAGCGATTGGCCGGTCAAACTCAGGCCAAGGGGGCACACATCAAAATGCTTCGAGCACAAACACATCTCCGAGGCATAGTCGCCCCAGCACAAACCCTAAGACAATTGGACCCGCGGCCTGGAAAGAAAAGCCCACGGCCTGCACCCTCCGTCGGAGGTGCCTACAAAGCGGCATTGGACGCGTGGCAGGCAGAGGGAAAGGACACAAAACCCCCGGGCAACACCAATGACCGTGCGGGCCAACGTTATCGCCCGCGCCCAAAGAAAGGCGCGGGGCGGGAATAACTCTTTGCCGTTTTGCGGCCGGAAGGACACGAACCCCATGGAGTGGGGGCGGGGTGGGAGCGTTTGGGAGAATTGGCACACTCCGCCGCCAGGGCAAGGGGGGCAACTCATAGTTTGCGTGCACCTGGACCCCCGCCACCGACCGGTTGGCCCCCCCACCACACGGGAATAGTGCGAAAATGCACAAAGCAAAGGGACACTCAACAGCGCGGCCCACAAAGCCGCAGCGGGGCCGACGAATTACAGGCCGGCCCGCTACGGGGGCCACACCGGGGACCGGACGTTCCCCCCCCCACAGCAGCCCATAAGAAATGGGCCGCCTCGCCAGGCTCACAACTCCACGGAGGGAGCAGGCGGAGGGGAAGGGGGGGGGCAAGATAGAGACCACACCGGGGCACCGGACGTCCCCCCCCACAGCAGCCCATAAGAAATGGGCCGCCTCGCCAGGCTCACAACTCCACGGAGGGAGCAGGCGGAGGGGAAGGGGGGGGCAAGATAGAGACCACACCGGGGCACCGGACGTCCCCCCCCCACAGCAGCCCATAAGAAATGGGCCGCCTCGCCAGGCTCACAACTCCACGGAGGGAGCAGGCGGAGGGGAAGGGGGGGGGCAAGATAGAGACCACACCGGGGCACCGGACGTCCCCCCCCACAGCAGCCCATAAGAAATGGGCCGCCTCGCCAGGCTCACAACTCCACGGAGGGAGCAGGCGGAGGGGAAGGGGGGGGGCAAGATAAAGACCACACCGGGGCACCGGACGTCCCCCCCCACAGCAGCCCATAAGAAATGGGCCGCCTCGCCAGGCTCACAACTCCACGGAGGGAGCAGGCGGAGGGGAAGGGGGGGGCAAGATAGAGACCACACCGGGGCACCGGACGTCCCCCCCCACAGCAGCCCATAAGAAATGGGCCGCCTCGCCAGGCTCACAACTCCACGGAGGGAGCAGGCGGAGGGGAAGGGGGGGGGCAAGATAGAGACCACACCGGGGCACCGGACGTCCCCCCCCACAGCAGCCCATAAGAAATGGGCCGCCTCGCCAGGCTCATAACTCCACGGAGGGAGCAGGCGGAGGGGAAGGGGGGGGGCAAGATAGAGACCACACCGGGGCACCGGACGTCCCCCCCACAGCAGCCCATAAGAAATGGGCCGCCTCGCCAGGCTCACTGCTCCGAGGGAGAGAGCGGGCGGAGGGGAAGGGGGGGGGAGAATAGGCCGGGCAAGGCCTCACTCACCTCGTAGTGTGTCACGAAAAGAGTGTCCCGATGAGCATAAGACGGCGTCCGGGGCGGCAAAGAGGCCCTCCAGCGTGGTGCAGAAGCATAAAAGCCCACGGAGGCCCCTCCCCGCCGTCCCGGACGAGAATCACGGCCAGCCGCCTCCTCCAACCAGTGAGGAGGAGAGGCTGAACATCCTGTTGGGGGCGGGACAGCCCTCCGTGACTAGTGGCCCGCCCTCTCTATGGCCACTGCGTGGCCTCGGGCAGGCGCAGAGCTGTGCCCCCCTTCTTGCTGCCCCGGTGCCTGCATCTGTGAGGAGCCCGGGAGGCGTTGGGCGCAGTAGCACTGGTAGACTGCCTTTGCGTGGGACCTTGGTGTGTGGCTGGCGGCGCTCCTGGAGATGGCGGGACGGAGCTGAGGAGGGAGAGGACTCTGGAGGCGTGCGCCCCCTGGAAGCGGCGGAGAGGCCTGCGGAGGTGAGGAGTCCTGGTGCTGCCCTGCCTGGGGGCTGTGGTGCGGCGGAGCTCTGCGATCGATGCTGGATTTCCTTGGTGGCAAGCGGAGAGGCCTGCGAGTACAGGGACCCTGTGAGCTCGACTGCCCGAAGAAGGAGGCTGAGCTACTGCGACGAGACGGGCCTGAGGGGACGCTATAACCGCCATCTTGGTCCCTGGGCCTCGTGTGGGCCGCGATTGGTCATCTCGTGTGGCTGTGGAACCCTGGGACACGGGAGTCCGCTAGGAGGTGAGGCGTATCCGTTGGGGGCTACAGGGGGAGTGACTGCATGCCAAGGGTGCCCCCTCGCTTCTGGTGCCCCTGATGGACCTTGGCCTGCACTGCTATCCTGCGCCCCCCTCCCCACGACCAAGGACCTGCTCTGGCGGCTGCACCCGGCGGGGGAGAACTGGACACTGTGAGCCTTTGAAGCCAGGGACGCTGCGCAGACCTGGGCTCTCGCCGCCTGCTGACCTCCCTTCTGCGAGTCCCTGGGGGAGTGGACCCTTCTAGCGTGAGACGCACCTTGGCCCGGGGCCTTACTGCGTGCTGCTCCTACCTATCCTTGCCTGGCGGTGTGCGTCTAGTGGGGGGTGTGGGGCCCTGCCGCCTGGTTCTGCTGCTGGGTACATTCTGGTGGTAGGGTGGGGTGCTCCCTGTTGCTGAACTCTGCCCTGTCCCTTTACAGACGTTACTTTGAGTGCAGTGGGGCAAATTTGGCCTGCTTGGGTGGAGAAGCCGGCCGGAGGGTTTGTGGGAGTCGTGGGCGCTGGGCCCTGAGGGTGTGGCGGCCATTGCCCTGGTCCCTTTGAGTGGCTTGCTGCTTCCTCCCGCTGTGGTGCTGGGGGCAGTGCGTTGCCTGGGGCCTACTCTCCTTGGACTGTGTGGGTGCGGGCTTTTGGTCCCCTATCGGCCTGCTGTTCTGCCCCGGGTGTCACGCGTTGCACTTCACCCGGCGCTGTTAGCCCCTATCTTCTGACTGCACTGTGGTGGGGCGCCCTTCCCTCTGGGCCTGGAGTAACGGACACTTGGCTCCTCGCTGCGGACCCGACAATGACGAGATCCAGAGGGGGCAAGCAGGAACCGGCGGCGTCGACCAAGGACACATCGGTGATGGCTATGTGGGGAAAGACTGGAGCGGTGGCGCCATCTGAAGTCCCCTCGTCGATGACAACGGACTGACCGCCGGTGACTCAAGCGTTCATGGCCTCCTTCATGTCGGCTCTCAAGACGGAGATAGGCTCCTTGCGCACTGAAGTCCAATCTTGCGTCAAGGAGCTGCGCAAGGAGGTCACTGAGCTGGGCGATAGGGTGGACGGCCTGGAGAAGATTGTTGATGCGCGCACGGAGGACCAGGAACAGCTGTGGCAGAGAGTGGTGGCCCTGGGGGAGCAAAACATCGAACTACAGGTCAAGCAGGAGGATCTTGAGAACAGGAGCCGCCGGAATAACCTCCGAATCCGTGGCGTGCCGCTCGACGAAGAAGGGACGGACATTCTGACATACGTGGCGCAACTCCTGCACGAGGTGTGGGGGGACGAAGATGCCTCCCCCCCGACCCTGGATCGTGCCCATCGGGTGTATGGACCGGCGGGTAGAGCGGGCCCCCTCCCGGACATCCTGACACTGGTGCACTATTTTGCGGAGAAGGAGGCCATCTTGAAAGCGGCCCGAGACAAGCCCAACATCACCTACGGAGGCCACAAAATACAGATTTTCCAAGACTTGGCCCCTAACACCTTGCGACGACGAAGAGCTTTTCGCCCAGTGACGGAGAAGCTGAGGGCTCTCAACATAGCTTATCAATGGGGCCACCCCTTTGCCCTCATTTTTCGCTGGGAGGATAAACGCAGAGTCCTTCGCTCCTACCGGGAGGCGGCGCAGCTTCTCAAGATGCCAGACTCGCCGGCCCACAGCCCCTCAAAACCGCGACACAAGGAGAGGGCTCCTGCCCGTCCCGACTGGACCCAGGTTCGACGACACCGTCGCTCCCCCCTGGTGGATGAGAAGACCGCGTCCCAGGCCAAGCAGGACATCATAGCGCACATCCGCTCCCTAGAGAATGACCGAGACGGCCAGACCTCTCTTCCGCCCACTCCGTGATCTGGGTTGTGCTGCAGCGTCCTTTCTGAAGGTCCCCTGCGGCGCTTTGGGAGGCGCCGCTGCTCCTCTGTATGGGGACCTGCTCTGGCTAGCTACTTACACTGATGCCCCAGTGGATGCCTGGCTTCTTGCGTTTAGCTGAGGTGACCGGACGGATCTCCGGTACCCTTGAATCACGGACGGCTTACGCTCCCATGGCGCCTCGCCCTGACCTACACCTGACGACTTCACTGCTCCCGATCCCAACGTGTGGGCCCCCCCAGAGCTGCTTGTGGGATAGACCCGGTCCCAGTGGGGCTATGTTTGATCTACGCAGCCTGCTCTGCCTCTAGGGGCTGAGCGATGCCAATTGGCCTGCCCGGCTGCCTCGCTTGGACTGATGGTGCCCCTGATCCTGGTTCGAGCAGCGAGGTTGCTGGGGCTGAGGCCTTTTCTTCTGACTGTGGGTGCCCCCCTCTACTACCCCATAGGGAGTGACATTCCTGAGTGCGTCCAAACCCTTGGGTAGAGGATGCCCGGTGAATGGGGTAGTCCGACATGGCCCTGTTGGCCTCTTCTGTTTTTGATGTGTCCGGGGCGTTTTTGGTCTCCGGCTGTTTACTCTCCCTTTCCCTTCCGCTCTTACTTCTCTTCTTTGCTTTCCCTCATCTGGCCTTCCCTTCTGTTCCTTTCCTCTGGTCTGGCGGGTGGTGGGGTGGGACTGGGGCGGCAACCGTTGTCTGGGTGGTGGGAGCGGGATCTTTGGCATCTTCCTCTGGTCTCCTCCTTCTGCGCTGGTGGGAACGGGGCATATAGGTGGCCACTGGTTGACGTTTGCTATGGCTGCGACTACACCTAGTACCCTGAAGGTTCTATCACTTAATGTCAAGGGCCTGAACTCCCCTAATAAGCGTAAGCAGGTGTGGCGCTATCTCCTCCAACAAAACCCCGACATCATTTATCTCCAGGAAACCCACTTACTACAGGGGGACACGCACCGCATGGCCCACCCCAAATACCCTCTCCAGTTCTGGGCGGCAGCGGACACCAAATCTGCGGGGGTGGCCATACTCTGTAGGACTGGCTTCAGGCGGGGAGACTCCCGGCCCTTCAAGAGTGGGGATGGGCGCTTCCTCAGGATCACGGTGTGTGCGGAACGGCGCAGGTTCACCTTATGCAATGTGTACGCTCCTAACCAGCTACAGGACCGCTATCTCCAGACACTCCTGAGGGAGCAGGTACCCTGTGGAGGTCAGCACACAATACTGGGTGGGGACTTCAATCTGGTGTGGGAATCGGACCTGGACCGCTGCGGTACTACCTCCAACGCCTCCGGGGTGATGTCCTCTGTCCTGCGCAAACAGATTTTGGATCTGGGACTATTTGATGTGTGGCGCTATCACAACCCGGACCTTCGAGACTACTCATTCTATTCGCACTCCCACAGGTCCTACTCCCGTATAGACTTCCTTTTTGTGTCGCTGGGGCTGCTCCGTGAGACGCTAAGCGCCTCCATCTCAGATATCTCTCTGTCGGACCACGCTCATGTTGAGATGTGTCTCCAGGATCCGACGGCGCTTCCCATGAGAGTTGCACGCTGGTCCTTCCCACCGAGCATCCTTTGAGACCCGGACGATATGGAAAGCATCCGAGAAGCCATAGAAGCCTACTTTGCTACTAATGATACCCCGGACATGGCATTCCCGGTGGTTTGGGACGCCTTCAAGGCCACGATCCGGGGACATATCACCTCCCTGGCGATTGCACGCAGACGAGCCGCCTGCAAACTGGAGGCTGAGTTGGCAGCAGATATCAAGAAAGCTGAGGTGCAGGATCGGGAGCGGTTGACTCGAGACACTAGGAGGAGGCTGGCCACACTTAGAGGGTAGCTACGTTTGTTGCGCACCAACAAGGCGGAAGGTGCCCTGCTGGCCTTGAAGCAAAAGTACTTTGAGGGAGGCGACAAGGTGGGTCGACTGTTGGCGGGACGGCTGAGAGCACACGCTGCCAAGGCCCACATCACTAGTGTCCAGCTGCCGGATGGATCAAAGGTGGTTTTGGAGTCCTTCAAGCAGACTGCATTTCTGGACTACTATACCACCTTGTACAGGAGCGATCCTGTGTCGATGGATGCAATGGCAGCCGTCCTGGATGACTATGAGGGGCCGACGCTATCGGCTGGGGACGCGACGGAACTCGAACGCCTCATCTCGGAGGATGAGATTACGACGGCGATTAAGGACCTGCCTCTGGGGAAAACGCCGGGCCCGGACGGCTTGCCGCTATCTTTCTATCGCACGTTCCAGGCCCAGCTTCGGCCCCACCTCCTCAGGCTGTTCAACTCATTCTCGGTGGCAATGGGTCCATCCCGCGACATGGGCATGGCGGAGATTGCGCTAATACCAAAATCTGGAAAAGACCCTACGCTGTGTGCATCCTGCCGCCCTATTGCCCTACTTAATACGGATCTCAAAATATACACTAAGCTTCTCGCCCAACGCCTTGATCCGTACATGCAGTGGCTTGTGGACCCTGACCAGGTTGGATTTATTCACGATCGCCAGGGGGCAGACAATGTACGCAGACTTGCGCACCTTGTGGGGAAGGTGCAACATTGGAAAATACCGGCATGCCTTCTGTCCCTGGACGCTGAGAAGGCGTTCGATCGGGTGGATTGGGTCTTCCTTCGGGAGGTGCTTCGCAAACTCGGACTGGGTCCGAAGATGATTGCTAGGATTATGGCTCCGTACATAGGGCCCCACACTCGACTTCGGATTAACGGGGACCTGACACCGGCCCTAGCGATTCACAGGGGCACTAGACAGGGGTGTCCCCTTTCACCCCTTCTATTTGCTCTTGCAGTGGAGCCCCTCGCGGAGCTCATACGACGAGATCCGGACATACACGGGATAGGGCACGGAGGGCGGGACAATAAGGTGGCGCTATTCGCGGATGACCTGATTCTTACTCTCACCCGTCCGCGGGACTCTCTGCCGGCAGTCCATAGAGCGCTTTGCCTCTTTGAGAGGGCCTCCGGTCTCAGGATTAACCATGACAAGTCCTGGGCCCTGAACCTTACCATACCGACGGGCGAGCTCCCTGCCCTGAGGGAGGTTGTGCCATATCAGTGGGCCGACCGTCACATTAAGTACATGGGACTCATCTTGACCCCCTCCCTTGAAGACTGGAGCTCTGTTAATTGGCGAGTTTGCCGGAAGGAGGTTTTAGAGGAGTTGCGACAGTGGAAATCCCTGATGCTGTCCTGGCTGGGCCGCCTTCATGCAGTCAAAATGTCGATCCTCCCCAAAATTCTGTACGTGTTCCAATGCCTCCCCACTCCGATTCCGCTGCACTGCATACGGAGCCTGCAGCGCGACCTCACATCTTTTATCTGGGGCGGCAAGCGCCCCCGTTTTTCCCAGAAAATTCTAATGGCTCCGCGTGATAGAGGGGGGCTAGCCTGTCCTCACCTGGTCCACTACTACTGGGCGTTGCACCTCCGATTTGTAATAGAGTGGGGAGTACGTGAAAGTGAGAAAGGATGGCTGCACATGGACAGGGCGGTGACGGGACGCACCATCTGGGACCTGCCGTGGCTGCATCGGGCGGCCCGCTCCAGGAGTGCGTACCTTGCAGTGCCTACGAAAACGGTGCTGGACATCTGGGATGCCGTCGCTGTCTCCAGGGGTCTCACAACGTTCCCGTCCCCGCATACCCCCATTGCGGCAAACCCTCACTTCCCGCCGGCCCATCGCACCCGGGCTTTTGAGAACTGGGTGCAGGGGGACTGTAGGGTGCTCTGTGACCTGTTTGACGGGGGTTCATTTAAGTCATTCGCCCACTGTTGTGAGGAGTTTCACCTGCAGCATGATGCGCGGCTACAATACGTCCAATTGCGGCACTGGACCTCTGGTGATGGTGTGTATGGGGCTGCTATGCGTGCCTTCACTCCCTTCGAACGCTTGCCGTGCACCCTAGGGGGCTTGAAACGGTTGGTCTCCCAGATCTACCACATCCTACAACACCCAACACGCCTTCAAACTCATGCATATCAGCGTCAATGGCAGAAGATGGTTGATGCGGATATTACGCCCTCACAGTGGGAGGCGGTGTGGAGAGATATCCCCAACATGTATTGGAGCATTCCGCAACGGGAGAACGCCTACAAACTTTTAACTCAATGGTATTACACTCCCCTGCGACTCCACAAGATGTTCCCCAATGCTTCGCCGCTGTGCTGGAGGTGTCGGGCTGCTGCGGGGGACTTTGTGCACATATGGTGGGCGTGCCCGCTCCTTACTGTCTTCTGGAAGGAGGTCCTTAGCCACATCAGGGGGGTGTTGGGATTCCCTTTGCCTGAAGCCATAGGTACGATCCTGCTGGGTGTTAGACCATCAAAGCTTAAGGCCCTAACCCGTAGCGACTGGATTGTAACACTACAGATGCTAGGTGCGGCCAAGCAACTCATAGCCTTGTATTGAAAGAAGACTGACGCTCCTCCAATAGCTTCCTGGTTTGTGCGGCTGTGGCACGTCCTGGCAATGGAGCTCCTAACGGCGCGACTCCAGATGCGCCCCACCCGCGTCGAAACAGTTTGGAAGCCCCTGGTGCGCTATCTGTGCTCCACAGAGCATGCACGACACATGCCCACTAGACTTAGGACTTTGCACCTCTTTGAGGATGCCATCGTCCCTACAGACCCTACTAGGCTGCTCCCGTAGGTGATTCCTATACCAGCTGAGCTCCGGAGACCGATCCCTGCCGCTCAGCACTACTTCCCTACCCCTGGATAACCCGTCACACCTGTTAGCGCGCTCGCCCTTCTCTTCTCCGTCTCTGGCTTCCTTCTTCTTCGCTTTCATCTTCTTTCTCTCTTCTGTAGCTCTCTTATGGCCTCATGGACCCCCGTTGGGTCGTTAGTAATTCCTGAGCTTGTTGCTCTCTCATCATCCCCCCCTGAACTGTAATTGGGGCTATTCCAGCACTGGACAACTTCATCAGCTTCTTCTTAGCCACGCGGCCGGCCCCTCGGGGCTGTAGGCACGGCGCTGTGTTCATTACTCTGATTTAACGAATTCTGTTGCACATTCTTCGCGGCCGGCCTCGAATAGAGGTTGTAGGCTTAACGCTGTGTACCTGTGCCCCATCTGGGATTTTGTTCTAAAAATAAAACATACTTGTAATAAAAAAATATATATTTATTTGATTTTGTCAGAATACATAAATAAACATGCATATTTACATTTTTTTTGCACGTTCCCTCCCCCCCTCCCCTTGTTCAGGCAGAATTAAGATAAAATAATTTTTTTCCTACAGAATCAATTTATACAATGACTTAATTCATCCATTAAGTCGATATTTCAACCATTTCTATATTACAAAAACGGCAAGTGTCACATAGAGTTAATTGTTGTATTTCATAGATTGTTACTTTGAGATTGGCACCATTCCAGCAGCGGGGCCCATATTTTCAACCCTTGGTTACGTTTCCTTCTGCCCTTCCCCTTATAAATAGCAATTTCAAGTCTATAGGTGGCCAATAACCTTGCAAGCCATTGTTGAAATGATGGCGCTAGCTCATCTAACCGTGCTGATGCAATACAAATTCTTAGGACGGCCATAGTAATAAACAAAAATTTAGCTACTCGCTTTCTCAGATTGGGATCCGTGGCCCCTAAAAGGATCATTTCTTCTGTTAGCTTGATAGGTTTTTTCAGCACACTAGAAACAAATCTCTCAATCTCTTGTTTCAATTGCAATAAACCATCACAGGTGGCAAATATATGTTCACAGTCCGCATTGAAAATTTGGCATCTAGGGCAGCATGTTCCTTTACCCGAACCCCACTTAGCAATTTTATCAGGAGTATAATACAGCATAAAACAAGTTTTGTAAAATTGCGCCTGCAATTTGGTAGACATAAGGCATGATTGTGACGTTTCATAGGTTCTAGTAAATTCTTCAGGGGGTAGACCGATTTTATCATGCCATTTTTTGGCAATTTTTCCTAAATCATCGGGGAAAATAGTGTTTAAAAGAGTATATATTTCACTAATAGAATTGATCTTTGCGGAGGACAGTTTTTCAAATAATTCAAATTTTTTGGCAATATTCCCACCCAGATTTCTTCTATTGATGTAGTCTCGAATTTGCAGATATTTAAAAAAGTCCCGGCTGTCAATTAGGAATTTCCCTCTGAGTTCTTCGAATGAGAGAAGCCCAGTGGAAGATCCCAGGTTGCCAAAGTGTGTTATTCCAGCTGCTTCCCATTTCTTCATGCAAGTGTCTCGAAATATTTCCGGAAGATCAAGGTTATCTTTAAAGAGTGTATAATAGGAGACATGCCCAATGCCCATCATTTTCCTAATCATTTTTGCGATCTTGTGTTCATTTAGTAAAGTCTTAAATTTCACTCTTTTATAATAACTATCATATAGATGGCACCAGAGATACCCTGTACTTTGTTCTCCTATCATTAATTCATAAATAAGTGGCTGGCCCTCCCGAGGTCTCTCCTCATCACTATCAATTTGTAGTAGGTCCTGGCTATTGAGTAATACAACAGCCCAGTAATAAGTTCTCAAATTTGGAAGGGCGAGTCCGCCCCGTTCCTTAGGAAGGGTGAGGAATGTATAAGCACGTCGGGGTTGGGTATAAGCCCAGATGAATCTTGAGAAAGTACGTTCCATAGATTTTAGACAGTGATCGGGAAATTCTAAACAAATGGCTCTAAATAAGTATAGAAGTTTTGGGAAGAAAACCATCTTTAGGGCGTTAACTCTACCTATCAAAGAAAGATGTAGGTAAACTAACTTGTGGAGATCTTTTTGCATAGTCTTCAATATCGGGTTTACATTAATTTCCACCAAGTCTTCTAGTTTAGAAGTGATCGAAATCCCCAGGTAGTTTGCATTATTCTTTACTCGAGGGTCTTTAAATTCAGTTCTTTCATTAATCACAATTTGCGTTTTTCCCAGGTTGAGGGCATATCCTGAGATTTTACCAAATTCTATAGCCTCGCTTGTAATAGCAGCCATAGTTGTTTCTGGATTGGTGGTAACAATCGCAATATCCTCTGCATAGGCAAGTGTTTTTGTAAAAAGATCTCATGATATAATTGGTTCTATCTCTCTGTTTTTTTCCAGCCTCTGTATAAATGGGTCAAGATAGAGAGCAAAAAGCAGGGGAGAGCATGGGCAGCCCTGTCTAGTTCCCCTGGTTATACTGAATTCCTTAGTAAGACTGCCGTTGACCAGTACCATAGCCGCCGGGTTAACATATAGTTGTTGTATGGCTTCGATGTAGCCCAAGGGGATACCAACCCGGGTCATGGCAGACCACAAGAACTGCCAGGAGACCCTATCAAAGGCTCTCGGCGTCTAGGAGTACCGAAGCAATAGGGTCTCCTATAATCCTTGACTGATCAAATAACGTGATCACTCTATGCACTTGATCAACTGTTGATCTTCCTGGCACAAAGCCGTATTGATAATTAGCAATGACCTTGTGGTTAATAGGGGCTATACGATTTGCAAGCAATTTAGAGTATATTTTTGAGTCTGCGTTTATAAGAGTAATCGTTCAGTAAGACCCTAATTGCTCCGGAGGTTTTTTTTTTTGAGGGAAATATTATTATATTTGTGCATGACCAAGACTTAGGTGGGTATCCCCCTTTAAAGATGTATCTAAATAACTTCAATAATATTTCTTTTAATTCATCTATAAAGGTTAAAAAAAATTCTGAAGGTAAGCTGTCTAACCCTGTTGCTTTACCCTTGGGTAAATTTTTAATTATAGTAACTATCTCCTCTACGTTGGAGATTTCTTCCAGCATTGCTTGATCCAGTTCACAGAACCTAGATGAGCTGCCATTTTCTAAATACTCCTTAGTTTTTTTTGCATTGTCTCCCCCCTCGTCCCTATAGAGAGTGATATAAAATTGAAAAAAGGCTTCCCTAATTGATTCTGGGTCAGTAACTGAGCCTTTTGTTGGGTCTATTATCTCATGTATCATATTGACAGACACTTGTTGGCGCATACGGACTGCTAATTGGTGGCCAACTAGTTCATTCACCTCACAGACCATCTCTCGATTTGCTGTGGCTTTTTTACCGCTTTAGCGGTTATAATCTCCATAATAGCTGCCCTATCGATAGCCACTTGATTCTGTTTTCTCTCGATCACTTCAGCCCCACCGTGCCCCTTAGTAGCCAGTATTAAAGCTTCTTCAGCCTGTCTAAGTTCTTCCTGTAGGTCCCTCATATTTTTTTTAGCTATACTGTTTGCCTTTAAAGAGTATTGCAGTGTTTTCCCCCGGATCCCAGCCTTCAGTGCATCCCATACCACATTGATTGTGGCACTTCCGAGATTATCTTGTAAAAAATTAGGAATCCATTCCCGCATGTGTTTACAATACCTCGGGTCAAGTAGTAGGGATTTTTCAAAGGTCCATGTTGTGGGCGCAGCCGGGCTTTGACCCATATTCACTGTGCATACTAAGGGGTTATGGTCTGAAAAGACTCTAGGCAATTTAATGATTTTGATTTGGGATTTTAGTGAGTTGGACAGAAAAAAGAAGTCTATTCTGGCGTGTGTGTGGTGCGGGTTAGAGAAAAAGGTATAGCCCGGATCATTAGGATGAGAATTTTGCTATCCGTCTATAAGCCCATGTATGCTACAAAGTTGTTTTATCGCCTTAAATACCTTGGGCTTACGACCGTTATAGATCCAGATATCCTTCATGGCCCAATCGCAGGGGAGATTTATATTGAAATCTCCACAAATCACCACCGGTAGTGGCCAATGTGCAAGTTCGTTAAAAATAGAAGGGTCATCACTATTACTACCATAGATGGCGCAGATCGTCATTTTCGTCCCCTGCATATCTTGGCACTCTGTAATTGCCCATCGCCCGCTCTTATCTGTCTTATTTCTTGTGAATATATGACCTGGACCCTTGGCCAGGATAGCCACCTCCCTTACCCGAGTCGCTTGGGTCGTAGCACACACCAGCTTAAACCCCAGAGATTTTAACATATGTGTGTGTGAGGCCTCGATATGGGTTTCCTGCAAACAAACTATATTCACCCCCATTGATTGTAACCATATAGATAGATTTTGCTGCTTTCTTATTTCATTTAGTCCACATATATTTACTGACACAATTTTTAATGGCGTCATACTTTGGTTTTTAGATGGTCTATTCCGTTATCTTTGAGTGCTTCTATGGCCCATTTACTTATTATCTGTCTGTGACACTTCCATTTCCATGGATGTTCTTGCCTAAGCAGATCTACCTTCATATTATTATTATTATTATTATTATTATTATTATTATTGGGACATTTATAAAGCGCTGCGATTACGCACACCGGCGTGTCCACGCGCTGAACGTGGGAGAGGCAGAGACAGGGAACACAAAAAACTGCGCGGGCAAATTATTTGGAATACAAAAATGTTTTAAGTTTGGCTCGGAAGCTAGCCTCCACTGGATCCAGGCGCAGATCCGCTGGCAGTTTATTCCAATTAGCAGCCGCTAAGCATCTGAAGGACCTGCCTCCCATGCGGGCCTTCTTAATTCTAGGAGTCTTCAGTAAGCCGCCCCCGGAGGATCTCAGTGAAGGTGTAGGTATGTACACTTCGATGAGTTTGGTCAGAGGGTCGGGTGCCCTGCCATTCAAGATACGATGACAGGTGCAGAGTGCTTTATACTCCACTCTTCTCCTCACCGGGAGCCAGTGTAGCTGCTGGAGGGCCGCCTTAGAAGGCGCCCTTTTAGGCAGTCTGAGAATCAGACGCGCTGCCGCATTCTGCAGCACTTGCAGGCGCGCCATGCTTTTTTCTGGAGCCCCCAGGTACAGCAGGTTCCCATAATCCGACCTAGCTGTAACCAGGGCATGGACCAGGGTTTGACGGGCTTCAATCGGGAGTAAGTCCAAGACTTTCCTCAGCTTCTTCAAGATCCCGAAGCAAGCTCCCACCACCCGATTAATCTGGGGGCCGAAAGTAAGACCCGCGTCAAACCACACCCCCAGGTTGCGTGCCTCCTGGCAGGGGGTTGGGATCGGTCCAAGGCCCATATCTGTACTAGCATTGGACGTTTGCCTGGCCGTCCCCCCTTCCCTACCCTTCCCCCCATTACTCCCCCCACCATCCCCCACCTGTGCCTACCCTCCCCTTACCACCCATTGAGGAGTCCTGGGTCCGATGAGATCCAGGTGTGTGTGCGTCCGTGTGGTTAGTACGCCTCAGTACGCTCCCTGTCCCTGGCCCAGTGTGACTACAATAGCAAATAGGGAGTGGGTCCTCTATGTGAGTAAATGTTTCTCTATCGTTGCAAACATAATCATATATTACATCATATTTGATTAGTATTCCTTAGCATTCCCCCCTGTTATGTTGCTGTATCTTTAAGAGTGTCATAGTTGATTGCATCATTAATAGAATGATTGCATTACAATTGTTGAAGAATCAGTTTGCTGTAATCTCTACCTGTTGATGGTTGTACATTAAAGCTCTTTCTACAACTTACCTGATTTCTGAGCTTTTATCACTGGCGACGAGGACCTAGGCTTGATTGGGGACAAGCACTTACAACCATCAACTCCCCTACCATGGAAATTTCGTTTTGGACTTGGCCTTGCTCGAATTATCAATTTTGAGCATTAGAATGGATGTTACATTTTGGATATTAACCTGAACTGGGCTTAATTACTTGCTTTCAGTCTACTTGGATTTCGCTCATGGATTTACTTTCATCTAATTTCCTATCTGCACCTTGTTGGATTAATCTACACTCTTCTCTTGGATTGGTTGATTAAGTTTCCTTTCATTGAGAAATCTTGCTGCATTTGGACGATTCTACATTGGACAACATTGAACCTTTTTTTTTTCGTCATTGTGCTTATGGACTCAAAACCATCGAAATTGAAGAAAAAGGTATCATCCTCGCCTCACTAGCGCTTACCGGTATTCCTTGTTTGTATTCGAATCTGTTGCGAGCCATCGCGTGTGACTTCAGCTGCGGATGCCTGTTGATGGTTGTACATTAAAGCTCTTTCTACAACTTACCTGATTTCTGAGCTTTTATCACCCCCCCTTTTTTTCCCACGCCCCCCCCTTTTCCTTTTTTCAGCCTAAAGCCCCATATTGTTCGTGTATGATGCTTATAGTCAGGTCCCCATCGTAGTGGTGATTTCAACTGATCTTGAAATTTATCGTTTTTTTCTTTTTGCTGACTCTGTGATTTCTTTCAAATAAGTTTCAGCCTGAATTTCACTTGCGAAGCTGCGAGTTATTCCCTTAAAGACTATTTTCAGTCGAGCTGGGTTTTGTAAAAAAACTGTTGCGCCAATTTGCGCGAAGGGAGTAAATAGCTGTCTCATTCTCCATCTTCGATCCACAGTAGCATGGGCAAAGTCTGGTCTAACAAAGAATATGAAGCCATTGTGTTCCCTCTTGCTTGTAGGCCGGGCAAGGTCATAGATAGCCTCCCATAGGAGGAAGTTCCCGAAGTACACCAGCATTGCCCTTGGATATTTAGGTGGATTTTGTGATCGTTTCGGCAGGGTTAGGGGAAAGCGGTGGGCGCGCTGTATTTCTCTATCTATTTCCCAGGTTTGTAGTTCAGGGAGGGCTGATTTAAGGAGATTGGTCATATAGCCCCTCGGGTCGTTACCCTCTGCTCCTTCAGGGATTCCCAGAAAGCGCAAGTTATTTCTTCTAGCTCTATTTTCTTGGTCCTCGACCTTTAGCATTAAGTCCTTTATGATTCCTTCTTGCTCTTTTTCCTGGCTTTGAAGATTGGCGACATCCTTCTCCAGATTGTCAGTGCGTGTTTCTACTGACACCATCCTTTCTGATATCTCTAAGCAAGTGCTGCCCACTTTTTTGATAGTTCTTTGTAGCTTTTGGATGGCGTCATGGTTCCTTTGGCTGTCCATTTTGACATCTTTGTGGAAGTTCTTAATGGAGCTTAGTACTTCTTTCAAAGATGGCTCTACAGCCTTTCCTGTTCTGCTTGTATTTCCATATTGCTGAGAGCTGCTCCCATTAGATTCCTCCACTGTATGCTGATTGAGGTCTGTTTCATTTGGACGTTTTGGAGTTGAGCTTTTTCGTGTATTTCTGATTTGCTCCGATTGCTTCCTTGATCTGTGGTTTCTTCATATGTTGATTTGTTCAGTCTTTGATTCCTTATCCTCCTTTTCTCCAGTTTTTTCCTTGGGGTGATGCCTTGCCCAGGTTCACTCAGTTTCCTTAGATCTGTAGAGTCTGATACTTCCGGGGTTGATGCAACTGGGTCTTGGCATTTGCTTGCTTTGCTTGCCCCGCTGGAGGTAGAGATGCCAGTTTCATATATGTCTCCATCTGATTCCTCTGAGTGTACTTCAGTTTCCGATTGTAGCATTTTTTCAATGGAGGAATTTTGTGTTGTAGGAGAATTCCAATCGGGTCCAAGTTTTTGAGTTGAAGCATTTGGGTGGTTTGATCTAAGCTCACTATTTGCCGTCGTGATTTTAGCTGTGCTGGCCCTTATTTTCCCCGGTTTGAGGTCTACAGTCTGATTTCGAAGATCAGGGGTCCGAGCAGTCCATTCCCCCATAACCGGCTCAGCCTGTAAATCAGCATTGGGTTCAGCGTGTCTAGTTCCACTGTCTTCCCCACCCTGGGCCTTTTGGTCCTGCACAATATCCCGTCGGTTTGCAGCTTTGTTCACCCCTTCCTTGGGTAGTGGGCTAAAAATATTGTAAATACTAGGCTGGGATGCTGCTATCTGACCAGTGTTTTTGGCATTTGCTTTCAGATTTTTGATGGTTTGTAGTCGCTTTGCCTTTTTAGCCATTAGTTCCACCTCCTCGGTGTCTTCAATATCCTTCTCCTTGCCCTTCCTTTTCACTTTCTCCTTTTCCATGTGCTTTTCCGCGCCTTTATCTTTATTCTTCTCCTTTTTGGTTTTTTCATTATCTTCATTTTTCTCATTACTTCTCATGCTTTTTTCTTTATCTTTATCTACACCTTTTTTACCCTTCTCTTTTTCTTTATCTTTTTCTTTATCTTTATCTAGACCTTTTGTTTCCTTGGCTTTAGCTCCCCTGGTCTCAGGTCGTCTTTGTGTGCTCTTTACTCTCTGTGCGCTATGCGTATCTTGTGGACCTTGTGCGCTCTCGTTGAGCTCAGTTTCTTGGATGCATTGGGTGCCTTGTGTGTCTTGGGGAGGTTGTAGAGGCGGAACTAAGTTCTGCTAATTCTGCTCATTCTGTGCCCCCCCCCTCCTGCTCCCACCTCTTCCATTTCTTGTCTCTGCTCTTGTCCTTCACTCTGCCCGGTTGGTGCTGTTGGTGCTGCTGTGGCGTGTGAAATTGCTAGCTTTTTGGGTTTGGCAACCCTTATTGCCTTTAGCACAATCTCCTGTTGTTCCAGGTGTTCACGCGCTTGTGCATGTGCATGTGCATGTGGCTTGAGTCCGAGGTTACAGCCTTTGGCAACACTTCTGACCTTTGTCAGCCCCTCTTTCCGCAGGGTGCCAGAGATGTTCGTAGAAATGTTAGTAGCATATGCAGCGCAAGAAAAATAGATTTTGATCTTGGCTCCCACCAACAATCTCCTCGTAAACGTGCTCAAAATTCGCATCAAACTTTCTCGAGTTTTCCACTGAGATCCTGCTCTCATTGCTGACCGTTCTTGCCAGATTCTGTCTTTTGGGAATGTGCCAAGCCTGCTCACCCCCCCCCCCCCAGAAGCCCCTGGGAGCTCCTGGCTGCCCCTCTTGACTGAGAAACCTTTCCAGGCTGGCCAGCTGGCAGGCAGTCAAAGGCTTCAAAGGCTTCCAGTCTTACAACCATACAACCGACAACCGAGTAGCGTGGCAGGTCGTCAGACTTTGTATCGAGGACAAGGCCCGCCGAGCAGCTGAGCGGCAGGGTTTTTATGGATCTGCCGAGTTCTAGATCGAGTGATTGATGGAAATCATGGCTTTTTGGGAGACCTTAACAACAGTAAAAGAGCAAGCGCCGTGGTGTAGTGTTTGGTGGACATAGCAGGGCAGAGTTGTGAGTCAGCAAGTAAGTAGTTATTTTTCAAAATACAGCCCTAATAACATTGCACAGTTGCGATCTTGTGATGTAGCGATGTCACAATGTTTGCTGTGTTTTGGTGTTTTTTGCAATCTTTACCGCGTTTACCTCGTTTACTACGCTACAGTGTTTCTTTTGAGAGGAGTGCTGGCGCTCCGATGTTTACGATGTTACGAGACTTTTAACTAGGATCTGAGTCGCGAGAAACAACGTAATCTCTGTTGACTTCTATTGATACTGCCACATCAATAGAGGTGTGCCGGGCCCATCTATACCAGTTTTTTTTTTCTCGAAGCGAGGCAAGTGTTGTGTTCTGCTGATGGGAGGAGGTAGCCCTGGGATCAACAACTAAGGGCCTGCTCTTTGGGGGCATCTAAGTCTACATAGGCCTGACACGTGGCCCTAGAAATAACTGAGTCACACTCTGGGAATAACTTGCTTGCTATCCGTGCGCTCGTTCTGAACTGCGTACGTGCGTGCGTGCGGGGCTTCTCTTTATTATACCAGGTCACATGACTTTAACACTGCACGCCCCTTGCGCCAGGGGCGGAACATATTCCCAGAACATAACATTCCTCCCAAAACAAGAAAAACCAACAACTTCAGCAACAAACTTTGTGGACAGTCTATCACAATGTTCTCATAGACTCCGAGTTCACTTATTCTCAAAAATCACCACCACCAGCGGGTAAAACAGGTTAATAACATTGTACTCAATACTGATGCATGAAACAGTCTTACGTGAGATAATCGCGTAGCCGGGAGGAAGGCGTCGGGTTTCTTCTCAGCCTTTGATGCACGCCCCTCTGGCTTGAACAGTCTGTTTCTGGGACGGCGTTTTCCTCAGGCGCCTCCATGTCGGCCCCCTCCGGATCTGAAACTCCCTCCTGGGCCTCAGCGCCGCCCTCCGCCTCTTTGATCACCGCCCTCGAATTGTTACTCTGTGTGACCTCGAGACGAGGCGCCAGCTCCTGGCCTGGCAAGTTCTTGGCAGTTTCGGTTTCTGCAGGCAGCGTTGGGGGATCTGATATCCTTGGTTCCCCATGGAAGTGTTTGAAATGTGATACGTTTCGGGTTACTGTTTCACGTCCTCGGACCACAGTGATACGGGTGCCTTTCACACTGATTACTCTCCACGGTCCTTTTTCATAGTTCAGCCTGAACTTTCCACTGGTCACCCGGTTGCGAAGGAGCACCACATCCCCTCTGCTGAATTGTGTCACTGTCGCTCTTCTCTTCTGGCTAATCTTAGCAAAAGCAGTCTTTCGTTTGTGTGCCACTAGATCTTCATTCACTGTTTCTGGTGCCCAGTGGGGATGGTGAGGAATAGAGTCAGGTATGATCCGTCCCATAAGGAGATGTGCCGGGGCTATCCCCGTGGTCGAGTGCGGGGTTTGCCGGTAACTGCGGAGAAACGTGAAGATAGCCATCTCCACGGACTGTTCTTTGTCATGGGCAATACGAATCACTTTATTCAAAGTTCTCATGAAACGTTCAGCTTCCCCATTAGCTTGAGGCCAGCGCGGTGTGATGCGTCGGTGTCGGGTGCCCAGGGAGGACAGATAGGTGGCCAGATCCTGTCCTTGAAATGGGGGCCCATTGTCCGTGCGGAGCTCACGCATGGCCCCGTGAGTAGCAATGATCTTTTCTATTTTCGGGATGACACTCTCAGCACTGGTACTGGCTACTATCTCCACTTCGGGATACTTGGAATGGTCATCAATCATTACCAACGTGTACCTGCCATCCGGTAGACTGCCAAAATCCATACTGACCCTTTCCCATGGCTGTTGTGGTCGAGGTTCCACTGCAATTGGAGCTTCACGAGGGGCCTCTCCCGTCACTTGGCACGCAGCACACGTCCTCACCACATTCTCCACCATGTCGTCCATCAGGGGAAACCACACCTTTGTGCGCAGTCGTGCTTTGGTTTTGACTATTCCTTGGTGACCCACATGTGCCAGCTGTATTACTTGATCAGTTAGGGCCGATGGTATCACTATGCGATGCCCTCGCAGAAGGCATCCCGCTTCATCCTCATTGAGTTCCTCCCGGACGTGATATAGGCTTTCCATTATTTTCTGAGCCTCGGGTGTGAGCACCTTCCATCCATCCTTGGCTCGATGCCAGTTGGCCGTGTGGAGAAGTTCTTTGGCCCTCTGGAGACAGGCATCTTGTGTCGTGGCATTCACAATGTCACTGATGGAGATGGGGCGAGGGCATGATCGTGCTACCACCCATTTGACATAGGCCTCCGTCTCTTCAGCCTCCTCCATTTCTTCTGGCGTGGCTGGCCTGGGATGGCGAGATAAATAGTCCGCCGGGTTCCTTGCTCCTGGCTGATATTCAACAGTGCAGTTGTACTCCTGTAATTGGAGCAGCCATTTTTCTATGCGAGGCGGTGGTTTGGATGCGGTTCCCGCAAATAGAGACAGTAGTGGTTTGTGGTCAGTCACTACCGTGAATGGCTTGCCGTAGATATACAGATGAAAATGTCGGCACCCCCAATGAATGGCAATTGCTTCTTTCTCGATTTGCGAGTATCGTTGTTCAGTGTCTGTGAGGGACCTGCTCGCGAAGGCAACCGGTGTCCAGTCTATGTCATCTCTTTTCTTTTGCATGAGGACCGCTCCCAATCCAGCAGGCCCAGCGTCCACCGCAATAAGCGTGATGTTTCGTGGGTCAAAGAAGGCAAGTGTGGTGTTGCTGGACAGAGAGTCCTTGATATCTCGGAATGCCTTGTCCTGCTCCGGTCCCCAGTTCCATGGAGTGGAGTCCTTGGTGAGGGCCCGTAGGGGAAGCGTGAGATTGGCCAGATCTCTGATGAACCGGCCACAATAATTGACCATGCCCAGGAAGCTCCGGACTTCGGTGACGGTCTTAGGGGGTGGCGCATCTTTAATGTCTTTTACTTTGTCAGGGTCTGGGTTGACACCATCAGCTGAGAAAATGTATCCGAAAAACCCTATTCGGCTCCGCAGGAACTCACACTTTTCTCTGTGGAGCGTGAGTCCTGCCTCTCTGAGTCTTCGAAACACTTGGGTCAGCCTTTGATTATGTTCCGGAATGGTGCGGGCATGTATCATTATGTCATCACTGACATTTATCACCCCAGGTATCCCAGCAATTAACTCTTGGATGACATTCTGAAATACCTCCGCTGCACTGGAGATCCCGAAGCTGAGCCGAGTGTACCTTCGAAGACCAATGTGGGTGGAAAAAGTGGTGATGTTACGCGACTCCATGTCCAACACCAGCTGGTGATAGCCTGATCGTAGGTCCAACTTCGAAAACCAGCAGGCGCCTGCCATCTCTCCGATAAGGTCATCGATAGTGGGAGTGATGTGACGCTCCCGCTTTATAGCGGCATTAGGAAGGCGCATGTCCACGCAGATCCTGACCGCTCCAGGCTGTTTCGGTTTCCGGGTGACTACAATGGGCGAGACCCAGGGGGTGGGACCCGAGACTTTCTCGATGATGCCCGCGGCTTCCAATTTATGGAGTTCTTCTTCCACTAACGGCCGGAGGTGAAAAGCGATGCGGCGGTGTCGCAGAGCCACCGGCTGCACCGTAGGATCAATGTGTAGGTGAATCTCCCGACCCTTGAACCTTCCAATGCCCTCAAAGAGGTCCGGGTACTCCATGAGGAGGTGCTGGACTGACTCCTCATGGACTCCAAAGGCAAACGTCACCACGCCCAGGTCTTCCGCCGCCCTGCAGCTCAACAGCATGCCTTGGCCCTCTTCCGACACAAAGATGTTAGTTCTGATGGTCTTATTCTCATGGCGTATGACTGCTTTGAATTTTCCTCGAATCTTGAGAGGGGTGTCCTGTCCATACGCAAAGACGGTGATGGGGGTAGGGCTCAGCGCCGGAGGCATGGCCATGGTTCTGTAGAGTGAGATACTCATGAGGTTTATGGATGCACCCGTGTCCACTACAGCTGTTAGGTCTTGGTCCGCCACCTGTATGGCGCATTGAGGTAGCGGCCTTGTGCGGCGGGTGGCAGTGCCGATCATATGTACCTTGTGCACCGACCGTTCTTCTTCTTCATCGTCATCCATATCGCTGGGAGTCTGTTCCCCTTCCGTTATGGCCTGCACAACGGGGCGTGGTTTGCGGAACTTTTTCGATCGGCACACTTTTTCAAAATGATTTTGCCTGCCACATCCCGAACACCTCTTGCCTCGCGCTGGGCATTCTGCCATCGGGTGTCGCGGACCTCCACAATAGCCACATGACTGTCCCGACGCTCCACCCGGGGTGGGCGGTCTCTTGTGCCACTTGGTGGGCGTGTGGGCCTGGATCTTGTTAACCGGTTCCACTTTGACCGATGCTTGCAAGGCAGCTTCCATGTGCGCCGCCCTGGCCTTGGAAAGTTCCTTCGTGCGGCCGAGAGTTAAGATATCAGCGAGCGGCTTGCCAGACTCCTCCAGAATCCGTTCCCTCAGTTTGGCCGAGGCACAGCCCTGTATAATTTGCCCACGAATCTCTTCCGTGGTGTCTGGAAAGCCACACGTCACCGCCAACCTTTTAAGTCGTGTGTGATATGTGTCTATTGATTCCTCCGGTAGCTGACGCGCTTGTCGGAACACGAAACGTTCATAGTCTCGATTGGCCATAGGCTCAAAATGGGCATTGAGGGCATTGATCAACGTGTGATGTGTTTTGGGGGTCGCCTCTGTGAGGGTCCGAGCGATGGAGTGAATGTCCTTGCCCCCTAGATGTAACACCATGGCCCGTTTCTGTTCCTTGTGGGTTTTCGTAGCTTCGAAGAACACTAGGAGTCGGTCCACCCACTCCTTCCATTTCGGAGCGAGAGCTGAGGGCGCACCCTCCACCACAAACGGTTCGATGGGCGGAATTGTGGCCATCCTCCAGGAAGCGCCAGATTATGCACCCGACGCCACCTCCAGATGCGTGCGAGGACACAGGGCACCGCCCTGAGCGCCGGGCTGAGCAGATCGAAACGCGCTTCACGCACGGGCCGGGAGGCACAGTGCGGCGCTGGGGGCGAGGCCACCGGAAAGAGAGTGCGTCGGCTGGGTATGCACACCGAGTCACACTGCAATCAGACGCCAGGTATCATGGGTCACCTACCAGACACCAAGGCTCGAAGTCGTTCCTCCAAATGCACCTAGCGGGGGTGGGGTACACCGTAGGGCACGAGCACCGCGAGCCAAAAGAACGAGCTCGCAGCCGCCTCACGGGGCCGGAGGCATGTACACCCACCCGGCGAGGATTCAGCAACCACCCTCGTCGCCAATTGTTGTGTTCTGCTGATGGGAGGAGGTAGCCCTGGGATCAACAACTAAGGGCCTGCTCTTTGGGGGCATCTAAGTCTACCTAGGCCTGACACGTGGCCCTAGAAATAACTGAGTCACACTCTGGGAATAACTTGCTTGCTATCCGTGCGCTCGTTCTGAACTGCGTACGTGCGTGTGTGCGGGGCTTCTCTTTATTATACCAGGTCACATGACTTTAACACTGCACGCCCCTTGCGCCAGGGGCGGAACATATTCCCAGAACATAACAGCAAGCTTGAGCCCCAAGCCGGTCACTCACCAGGGTCGATCCTCACGGCTATTTCGTAGGGCAATAACCCTGTAAACTTAAACACAGAGCTTTAGTAGTTATGTAGTTTGAAACCACTTAATGTGCATTCCGAGTCAGTGTCGGTATCTTTTACAGTCTTTTACAGTCTTTGCTGCACCCATTGAGCTAGCGCCGGGCTTCATATCGCCGCTGTGCTGATACAGTGAGATTATCTGCCGGGTGAGTTTTTTTATCAGCTGGGTTGATGGAAGCAGCCGCGGCAGTGATAGAGGGAGGTGGAGGGTGGTGGGTGGCAGTGTAAATGGTTGTTTTAAAAAGCGGCGATAAGTGATGATAGAGAAATGAGGACTGCGCCCCTCGACGCCGCTCGCAGCACACCTCGCTCCACCTCACCTCACTGCCACCTAGTAGACCACAGGTTGTAGGCTGTAGGTTGAAGTTGCAGCTTGAAATCCTTGAGTTATAAACTATAGGCTGTCTGTAGACTGTAGACTGTAGGCCCAGTTTCTCCATACGATCTTTCTTATCATGCAGGAATGGCAGGGCTAGGCTGAGCTAAACATAATTTCATCACACAGGTTCAGGTTCGACGGAGCGATTCTTCAGCGACCGTGGCATCCTCACTTATATGAGGAAGCCACGGAGCAAGTTAATATTAATTCCAGCAACATCGGTACATGCGGAGTAAACAGGGGCATGCGACAAGGATGCCCCCTGTTGCCAATACTTTTTTGCCCTGTTTATAGAACCGCTGGCAATAATAATCAGAACTACTGCAACCGCAACAGCGCCAATAAATGGGATGTTAAATATAACACTATATGCGGATGATATCGCCCTGTTTCTTAAACCCTAGCTAAAAATTCAGGAGAAAAGCTTTAGGATTTTTTAAGAATTTCAGGAACTTGGTGGATACAAAGTAAATAAGTCAAAAACTTACATTTTCTAATGTAACTGTGCACTAAACACTTTATTACCTAAATTCCATTCTCTAATTAACACAAGACCAAAGCGCTATCTAGGAATATATGTTTCTGAAAATGTGAACGACTTGTACATATTGAATTACGAACCATTAATTCACAAAATTAAATTGCTGTTTTCCAAATGGACTTAAAAAGCTCTTTCATTAATTGGGTGTGCGGCTTTAATTCGCATGTCAATACTGCCTCTTTTTAATTATTAGTTTCCAGCAATTCCATTTGCACTGCAGGTGGCATTCTCTAAAGAGTTAGAAAGCTTGTTCTTGACTTTTATCTGGGCAAATAAAATGCCCAGGCTGGCACTATACAATGTATACAGACCAACTCTGGAAGGAGGTACTGCACTTCCCAACTTAAAGGAATATTACTATGCAAACTTTGCCTATTTATTAGATTTTATTAGCTGTTCCGGTCAGTCTAGTACAGATTATGATAAGATTTCTACAAGAATAAAAAATACAACATTTATTAAGTCTGGTAAAAAACCCTAAGAAAGTACGATATCAGGTACTGCAATGGGTATAAAAACAAAAGGCACAAATATTTAAGCACTACGATATACCTCTGATTAATGGTTCCATGTGTATCAGACATATATATGATGGGACCAACACTTGGTCGAGCAAAATCTTATACAAAAATGGGAAAGGAATGGATATTCCACAGTTACTGATTATATTAATTCATATGTCTAGAAAAATTGGAATGCGATCGGTCCTTTCTCCAGATTAGAACATTAAAAAAATGCAGATCTTAGGGGCCCGTTGTAGGTAAATGTAATTTACCGACTCTAAAATACCGAATTTTACCGATTCGGTATTTTAGAATCGGTAAATGCTATGTAGATAAAAAATCGGTATTTTTTACCAATTCGGTAAAATTCGGTATCTGTAATTCGGAATTTACCGAATCGGTATTTACCGAATCGGTATTTACCGAATCGGTATTTCCCTTCATTTCTATGGGCCTTTTGGCCCGTAGGAACGAATGGGAAATACCAATTCGGTAAATACCGATTCGGTAAATACCGAATCGGAAAGCAAGTAAAACTGAAACTGAATCAGGCAGCCAATCACGTGCTACCACCCTCCCCCTCCCTACCAGGAAGTGGCTACGGAGGCAGCTGCAAGTAATTAGAAGGTTCTGGAGAGGCAGTTGGAGCTGAGCCGAGTGCAGGAGCCACAGAAAGAGTTTTGCAGTTTTAAATTGTGAAAATGGCAAGCAGCAGTGAAAAGGAGCAGCCAGAGAGGAAGAGGAAACTAAAGTTTAGCTCCATGGAGCTACAGGTCCTTGTGGAGGAGGTGGTGAAGGAACACCAGAATTTATTGGGCAAGCTGTCCCTGACTGTGCCTAAATCTGCCAAGAGAACGATTTGGCTGCACATTCAAACAAAGGTTAATGCTGTTGGAGTGACTCCAAGGGACATAGAGGACCTGAAGAAGAGGTGGTATGACCTCAGGAGCCTGACCAAGAAAAAACTCTTTGAAATCCACAAACAGGCAAACAAAACTGGAGGAGGGAAGAACCGTGCACCCCCTGACTGACCTGGAGGAGCTGATGGGGTCCACCATTGAACCTGAGAGCGTATGTGGACTGGGAGATGCAGACAGCTTAGCCAGAGCTGCAACCAAAAAAGGTAAGATGCATGCACAGCAAACACCCCCACCTCATCAGCCTTCCCTTTTTCCCATGTGGCATAGTTACCCCAGTCCAGTAGAGGCTGCACTATGCAGGAGCAATGCATCATGGGACATGTAGTCAGTAAATGAAAGACCATGTCATTCAGCACAGCCAGCAAAAAGTCAGGCAAATCATGTCAGACATTATGATGCGCAGGCAACATGTAAAGTGTTTAAGTGTGAAATAATAGAATTGTAGTGGTTGTGAGGCAGTAGCACTGAGCTAATCTTCGTTTATATGTCCACAGGCGAGACATCTCGCAAGCACACCAGGGAGACAGAAGGCACGGCACCAGAGAGGGATGAGAGCCAGGATCCAGGACCAAGTGCAGGGAATGTCACAGAGGACACAGGTGCACCAAGTACACAGCCACCATCCCAAGACACAGAAATAGCGCCTCAACTGCATGCGTCCCCAGAACGTTCAGGATCCCCTCTGCTACTGTCCTCACCTGAACTGCCCGCATCACTGCCTCTGACACAAAAGAGCAGGAGGCATGTAGTTGCCCCACTAGTTGAAATGGAGTTATCAGCAGGTGACATGGAGGTGGATGACACACAAACCATGGCAGGTGAAGGTAGCCCTGATTACTTGTTTTTGCATTCACCCCTGAGGCTGAAAGCCGGGGGCATTTTCCTCTCTCTTTGTGGCATTGTTATTTTAAACTGAGTACGAGTGTGTTGTGTAGACTCATTTCTGTATGCGTGGTGATTAAAACCTGTGTACAGCTTGCTACCTGATCGGCGCTTTTAAAAACTGTTTATATTTTAATTGGAGCTATTTTATTGAAAAACAGACCTCTTTGCCGGTCCGGACGAGATTGCTTCGTCCCAGGGGCCCGACCTTGATCTCTCTCCCCCGGCGCAGCCGAGCACAGCGCTCTCGCCGGCCGGGAGAACGCGGAACCGCCATCTTGGGGGGAGGCAGGGTAGCGCTCCAGCTCCTGGACGCCTCCCACCCTCCTCCGTCCGCTAGAGGGACATGGATAAAAAGAAGGGACCATCCCGTCCGCGCAGCAGGCGGGCGCAGCGGGCGCGCCGATGGCGCGCCAAAGGCGCGCCTAAGGCAAGCCCGTCTGCGCCCGTCTGCGCCCGTCTGCGCCCGTCTGCGCCCGTCTGCGCCCATCTGCGCCCGTCTGCACCTGTCTGCGCCCGTCTGCGCCCGTCCGCGCCGGACCCGCGCCCAGCGCCAGAACCCCTGCTTCTAATATCCCTAAAATCTCCTGGACCTCTGATCAACTGGTACACCTTCGTCACAATACATGTAGCCCTATTACTTGCTGTAAACCTAATAGCCTGGAATCAACGGGCTACTCCTGTGCACAATGCAAGTTTTCCATCCCTGTTGTTCTGAAAGCATCTCATCCTCCCCCGAGTGTTCAATTTCAGCCCCCAGCTATTTTAAATGCTGCTCTAATCAACTGCCGATCGCTCCCAGCTCACGCCACTGATATCTGGCTTTCACTTGACACCCATAAATGGGACATATTGTTTCTTACAGAAACGTGGATCAAAGACTCGTCAAAACCGGATATTAACTTGGCTATTCCCCCTGGTTACTGTTTCGTTGGCATTAACCGAGAAAATTCTAAGCCCGGGGGGGGTCTCGCCATAATTGCCAAATCTCACTTCAAACTGAACCTTACAAAGATTCCTAATCACGGCCTTATTGAAGCCGCTTACTTCACAATTATGGACTCGGCAAGTACCATTTGTGCCGGTATCCTGGTTTATAATCCCCCTGCAGCTGCCGTCTCCTCTCTCAATGCTTTGACACATTCTATTGCTGACTTCTCACTTAAACACCCCCATTTTACTGTGCTGGGAGACTTCAATCTCCATATTGATAATCCTTCCTGTATAAAAGCCTCTTCTCTGTTGGATACTTTACAAGGACTTACCTTGCCCCAATTAGTTATAGGCCCGACTCACATTGCAGGTCACACATTAGACCTCATTTTTTCTAATCATCCTGGTATATCTGCCCTGCCCCCTTCTCCCCTGACCTGGACTGATCACTTCCTTCTTCCCTTCACCATCACTCCCCTTTCCCTTCCTCCCCCATCCTTTCTTCACAGAGACAATGGTCGTAAATGGACCAAAGTCACCTGTGAGTCCTTAGAAGCTCGTCTTCAATTTCAACTTAACCAGCTGGAAGACCTCGACACTGAGACTGTAAGATTTAATTCGACCCTTTCCTCGGCTCTTGACTCAGTTGCCCCTCTTGTTCCATTGTCGTCCTCCAGATCACGTCCCTCCGCCCCTTGGTTTTCCCCCCTGCTTCGTGAGGAGAAGAGCAAGTGTAAACAGTTGGAACGCAAATGGAGACTAGATTATGACCCTCTTGCTAAACTGGCCTATAAATCTGCCCGGAACAAATTCCATAAACTGTAACGCTCTACGATGAGAGCTTACTTTTCCAATCTTATTCAACAGGCGCAGAACTCTTCTAAAACTCTTTTTACCATCGTGAAAGACTTTGTAAATCCCCCTGCCACGAAAACCCAATGTATCCCTACTCAAGATCTTTGCAACGGACTTTCGAACTTCTTTCAGGACAAAATAATCAAACTCTCCTCCTCCTTTGATACTGCCCCACCTCACCACCTTTCCGATATACCATGTCCTATTCACAGCTCATTTAATTCCTTTAATGAGCTTACCTCTGACCAAGCTTTGTCCTTGCTATATAAAGTCAAGTCCGGTTCTCCTTTGGACCCAGTCCCTGCTAAAATCATGGGCAATCTTGCCCCTGTTTTAGTAAACCCTTTTCTCTCTATTTGGAACTCCTCCTTGTCCCGCTGTCAATTTCCCTCAGTTTGGAAACAAGCCAGGCTAATCCCCATTCTAAAAAAACCCGGCGCAGACCCCTCGCAATTCAGCAACTACCGGCCCATATCACTCCTGCCTAAACCTGCTAAGGTATTGGAGAAAGTGGTACAGAATCAGTTGGCCCAGTATCTTGCATCAAATCAGCTGTTACATGATTCCCAGTCCGGCTTTAGAACCGGCTACAGCACCGAGACAGCGCTGCTAGAGGTCTAGGAAATTATCAGGGAATCTGTGGATAGGGGCGAGGAGGCCATGTTGGTCCTCCTCGACCTATCCGCTGCATTTGACACTGTATCCCATGACATACTAGCAACCCGTCTACAACAGCTTGGGATCGGTGGCACAGTGCTGGCTTGGATCAATTCCTTCCTGTCCAATCGGTTTCAGAGGGTTACAATGCACCCATTTGAATCAGAGGACAAACCCCTTCTGTGTGGCGTGCCCCAGGGCTCCGCCCTAAGCCCTCTATTGTTTAACACCTACGTGGCCCCTCTTGCCAAGGTAGTAGAATCTTGGGGTGTCAGGGTGGTCTCTTATGCTGATGATACTCAGCTTGTTTTTTCATTTAGAGACCACTCTGATTCCCGTTTTTCCAACTTCAGAAACTGCCTTGGCAATATCTGCACGTGGATGTCTGCAAATCACCTTGCTCTCAATACCGATAAAACTGAGGTTCTTTTCTTCAGCCAGAAATCTCCCCCCCCTGCTATCCTATGGTGGCCTACAGTTCTGAATCCCCCTCCTACGCCAGTACAGGCTGCCCGCAACTTAGGCTTCACATTTGATAACACCTTGTCTGGTAAGTCCCAAGTCAACAAAGTTGCGGGGGCTTGTTTTACTAAAATGCGCATGATCAGGAAGATCTTCCCCTACCTCCCTCAATCTTCCCGTAAAACGGTGGTCCAGGCACTTATCACAACACATTTAGACTATGCTAACAGTCTTTATGCAGGTGCCCCCCAATATCTGATCGACCGCCTGCAAATTGTCCAAAACGCCGCAGCTCGGCTCATTGGCAATATTTCTGCCCGCACCTCGGGATGAGCTTCATTGGCTCCCCATAGCTCGGCGCATCGATTTTAAGATCTTGATTTTGGCATTTCGTGCAATTCATGGAACTGGCCCGTCTTACCTGAGTAAACGCCTTAAAATCTCATCTTCAGTTAGACATCTTAGATCTAACAGCCTTCGTCTACTGATCGTCCCAAGATTCAGGCTTTCCCGTAGCGGCGGTAGAACTTTCACCGTCACAGCTGCCAAGCTCTGGAATAGCCTGCCTCTGGATCTCAGGTTCATTGAATCCGAGTCAATCTTCCGACGTAAACTCAAAACCTGGTTGTTTACTAAACGGTTATAAAGTTTTCAGCTTCTCTTATTTCTCTCAGGGGGATTTATACCTGGTACCTTCCTGGGGTGACATTCAGGTAATCTTAGCGCCGGGACACCTCCGCCGGAGGTAGCCGTGCGCTTTATAAGCTTCTTAAATAAATAAATAAATAAATAAAAACACAGCAGCCCACTGCAGAGGTTGCCCGTACTGCTACCAGACGCCGCAGGCACAGACAAAGCATTTTACCAGCACATGTTCAGGGTCCTAGTGTCTTCCGTGGCCTTGAGGGGAGCCTGGCCAAAATCCAGAGGATGCAACGCCAGATGCGGAACCTAAACACTCATATGGAAGGAATAGGGAAGGGCATTAGAGAACTGGTAGATGTGAACAAAGAGATGACACAATCGGTGCAGCTGCTGTGCACCAAACTGGACCAGGACATGGCAGTTAGGCGCAAGGAGAGGCAGCGTGTGCAGCAGCTAAATAAAGCTATTAACCGCCTGGCCACAGCAACTTCCCTGCTATGCAGAAGATGCATTAACATGCAGGATGGACTCACACACAACAGCAATGAGGTGTCTAGGGGCATTGCTAGTTTGACAAGTGCTGTAGAGGTGCTGGTTAATTCTCAAACAGCACAAACTGCTGCTCTGGATGCACCAGAAAGTGAGGAAAGCACCAGTAGAAGCAGCATGGCAAGCCCCCTTGTTGTGGAGACACGGAGGAGCAGCAGGCGCCATGGTGAGCCAGCAGCCCCAACGTACAGTGAAGAGAGCCAGCCACCTACATCTGGCACTGGTAGGCGTGGGCGTAAATGACTTGTTCAGTTAATGGGGAAGTGACCCAGGACTACCATTATTGCCTGGATGGTGTTTGTGTTGCACATTTGTGCTTTTGACCAACTGTGTAGTGACAAAAATTAAACTACTTTGGGTTCATACTCAACCTGTCTGTGTCTCTTTACTTATTTAAAAGTAGTTGCGTGTGATCTCTTACCGTCTGTGTCTGCCATCTGTTGGTGTCACAACTCCAGCTGTGTTGGGTTCAGGCACTGCTTGTTCGTCATCATGGTCCTCATAATCAGATAATTCCACCTCGGTGCCAATCTTCATGGCAAGGTTGTGCAACATTGCACAGGTTGCAATCATCTGGCAGCAGGTGACTGGCGTATACTGGCGTGCACCTCCACTTTTGTGGACGCAGCAAACCTGCTTTTCCACAGCCCAAAGGTGCGCTCCACAATGTTCCTGGTAGATTTGTGTGCCCTGTTGTATCTCCTCTGGCTGGGGGTGGAAGGGTTGAGGTAGGGAGTAAGGATGAAAGACCGGACCCCTTTTGCACTATCCCCTATTTGTAAAATGAAAAGACATTACTCACATGCACACATACACATAGATCTGCAATATGTATCAAGGGAGTGTCACACAGTGTTTACCTAGCAGGTATCCTTCGACAAATTCCCCCGCTATCAGGCGTGTGCAGATACCACTGTTTTGAAAGATGTATGTGTCGTGGGTACTTCCAGGAAACTTGGCAACTATGTCCGTGATGATGTACTTTGCATCACAGATCACCTGCACATTTATGGTGTGGGTAGACTTCCTGATCCTATAAAGGTACTCTGTGGCAGCAGGTGGACATATTAGTATGTGGGTGCCATCAATACAGCCAATGATGTTGGGGAAATGTGCCATTTGATAAAACTCTGTCTTGGTCCTGAGCAGTTCTGCGCGCGTTGCAGGGAAGCTGATGTAATAATGCATTGTCTGCATCATGGCCTCTAGGAATTTCCTAAAAAAACGGGACAGGCAGCTCTGGGACACCCCACCTACCGCAGCAACCACACTCTGGTAACTCCCAGATGCAAGCAGGTGTAGGCTACACAGCACCTGCACATGGGGTGGGATGGCGTGCGCGCTTGGGGTTGGGTGCTCCAAAAGTGGTGGAGGTCCCTGATCAGCTCCAGGATGGTTTGGGGGTGTAGCCTGTACCTTTGTAAGATCTCTGGCTCAGTCAGTTGGAATAGGGTGATTCTCTGCCTGTAGACCTGCTCCTCCCTTCTCCAGACCCGCTCTCATTCTGCCTGTAGCCGTAGCCGCCTCGCAATCACGTAGAATGCCGCCATTCTGGTCAAAATGTTGCATTTTGGGCCCTTTTTTATGGCCTGCACCTGGTTACCACCAGATTCCAATCCATGGTAAATACAGACTATTAAATACCGAATTGCATGCAGATTCAGTATTTTAGAGCTTACTTACATCTCAATAGTCATTTTTACCATTTCTTATTTACCGATTCGGTAAATTTACCGATTCGGAATATTTACCGATTCGGTAAATTTACTGATTCGGTAAATTTACCGATTCGGTAATTTTACCGAACCGGTAAATTTACCGATTCGGACGTTTTTATGGCCCCTACATCTCAAACACCAAATACCGGTCGGTAACGGCCGAAATTTGGTATTTTCCGCCATTACCGACCGGTATTTGGTTACCTACATCGGGCCCATAGTTTGCTTTCTGCAAAATTGGAACTCACTGAGCAACTGTGCGTGGATCAATTAGTGGTTGTCATATTGCATATGAATTTCTACTTTATATGGCCTTTTTATGACCAAAATAAAGTTTGTTAAATGGTTAATGGGTTGGATATCCAGTCTTAGAGAAAACATTAACAGTAGAACGTTTGAAAAGGCTCAGGATAAATGGCAAACTAAAGAGAACATTCAGCTTTCGATGGGTGTTTGGAATAGGATCAACAAGTTTAATGCCACATTACTGGAAAGGGCTAACTTTAGGAGAAAGCAATTCTATGCCAAATGGCTAATATATTGAAATCCAGCCTTTTTTTGCATAAAATATGCCCTCAGTTTCCAGATAAATGCTTTCGAAGCGCAGTGGAAGGTGGGGGGTAATTGAACCTAAAATGCCAGGGACTTCCCGAAAATAAAACAATTTTGGGACAAATCGAGAAATACTGTAAGCACAATGTAGATACAGGGGGAGATATAGACTTCAACATTGCTATTATAGGACACTCCCTAAATATTATAACCAGCCTTTTATAGGAGAAACGCTTATTTATTATTGCCTTAGTAGCTAGGTCTTTGATATTGCAGAATTGGCGGTGTGAAAGTACGCCAACTTTTCAGCAATGGTTGAACAAAATATGTAGAGTTCAGGATTTGGAAAAAATATGTGCTTTAAGGTCAGGCTCCTGCACCAAGTATAAATTATTATGGGAATTCCTTTGATGTTCACCCGGTAGAAAAAAGCAATGTATCACCGTCATCCATTTATTGTTTTATTGTACCATCAGTATAATGCTGTGATTGGTCTGACTGCCGTGGCTCAGTGCTCAGACAGGCAACAGGAGCCTGGGCATGTTATCCACCCAGGCTGTAATGCAGCCTGGGTGGAGCACATGCAAAGTGCGCATGAATGTTTGGCCGGGTAAAGACAGCCGGCCAAACATTCAAGGGCACTTAAAAAGTGTGCTCACCACTCCCCCTGTTGTCAGAGCGGCCCCGTCCTGCCCCACAAAACTTCCCCAGCACGGAAAAATAAAATGATAATAACCATGCGTTATTATCATTTTCTTTTTCGCAGTACTGAAAAGCAGGGGGCAATGTCGCTCTGCCTTAGCGGAGGAGTCGCCCGTGCTCTACTGCCTTTTGGCTCGGTTTGCGCTATGTATATACCACATACATACATAATTCATTAATCTGGAAACAATTTGTTATCATTTGGTTAAAGATATACATTTTTGAGACACCTATGCAAATCTTTCCACCCAGCCTGACTATTAGAATGTATTTGCACTAAATAGAACTTTAAAGTACATATACTTAGGTTAATAGAGGTATTTTTTATTGTTTTATTGATATCAAGACAAGAAAAGGTACTTCTTCCAAAGCTGTATTAATGATGACATAGAACTAATAGTCAGTTGCTAACACTAATTGGTATTTAATTTCCTGTGATGTCAGATTGTTCGCAAATTAGAGAGGACCCATTCATTACCTTTCTGCCCGGGATCTGAAACACTCAAAACCGCCCATGAATCCAAACATACAACGATGAGAAACAAACTAAAGGAAATTATTTGAAGTAGATAGCATTCCTCTGAAGCATTGTAGCCTGTCTTCTCTGCACAGAACCCAGAGCAAACAAGTTCAATTTCTGTTACCCTCGGCTGGAAAGCATGTTTACTGTGTCTTGATTAGTTTCCCTCAATGAAGCCAAACTGTTGGTGTGCCTCATGATGGTGGTGCCATAAGGAGCCTGTAAAAATAAATGCCTAGGTAGGTGGTCATAATGGATTGGAGTACACTGGAGCCTATTTATGAATTTTGAAGTAAGTTAGTATGTGAGTACAACTAACAACAGTGCTGCTTACCTACTACAAAATACTATTCACTAATGTACGGAAGGAGTGCTAAACGTGTGTGGGGCAAGGAGGCCTGGCTGGAAAATGGGGAATACTTAATATAAAAAGTGGTTAGTGAAAGTATATAGGGATTTAGGGAGGGATATGCTACTAATAACACCTACCCACAAAAAAGTAAGCCCACTATCATTCACAAACTACCCTTCTAAAGTTGGTCTAGCTTAAAGGTTTCAAAGTAAATGTACTCCAGCTCTAAAGGTGACAAAGCAGCAGTAATTATACTCCAGCCAAACCTTGGAGTAAGTTATGCACCACATATTGTTGTGTACCATTTTAGATTCCGAATAAATTTTCCCGATTCATGCCCTTATATAGGTACAATTCGTATTGTCCTTATATAGGCATAGTAATTAAGCCCTTATTTAGGCATAGCCCATGCTACCCAAATACAGGCATGGCTACTTCCATCCGTTCGCCAAACGCCACAACGATTTCTTGGAAAACCAGCTTAAGCCGTTAGGGACTTCCCCTTTCTTGAATATTGATTTCTCCAAGAACTCTGTTAGTTTTACAATGAACAACTTTTCCCCAGGGCTTTATTCATGACGTTCATACGCCCGACTTTACGTCAACAATGGCATTCCTAAACACCTTCAAGGTATAAATATACCTTCACTTGCTATGGCAAAGCACGGTGTCTGACCGGCGCGACTCGGCCCCCCAGACGACTGCGGGAGTTCCATTGTGAACTTTAAGGTGCCTCATTGCAGGCTTCCACCGCCACACGGCAATACCTTCTTCCATCCCCCTGCATCCGGGACCATCCTGCAATTTGGTGTTCCCTCCTTGATCCGTCTCATCCTTTTCACCGTAGCGGCCAACGCTGCAAACGATTCCCGCAATACCGAGGCTCCTGAGCCCGGCACCCCCATGCTCTGAAAATACCCCGAGCAATCTCTCGCGGTTACCAGGCACGACGGTTGCCTCCCGGAACCGTCACCCAAGGCTTGCATATTCAGGCAATACATTGGTTGTCCTGATGATGATCCTAGACTATGAATGGATCGAAACGCCGTCGACAGTTGATGTAGTCTAAACATCAGTTCACTATTATGTGCCAAAATTGTTTTTTCTACATGAGCGAAGCTAATTGATTCTATCTATATTCCAGCTGCTCACTTTTTGTAAATTGCCTGAGAAACTTCCTAACCCCTGTGTATTGTAAATTGTTTGTCTAGCCTTGTTGGATACAGGATTGTGTCCCACTGTCAATATGTTGTTCTGATATTCTGCTCATCACATTATCGATTACATTTTGAGGTCCGGCTGGACTTCCTGTTCATTTTAGCGCAGATTGTGGCCTATAATTATTCAATAGTGTATCTCCCCTTTGCCAAGGACCTTTGTTGCTCATTTTTACGTCAACAATGTCATTCCTAAACACCTTTAAGGTATAAATATACCTTCACTTGCTATGGCAAAGCATGGTAGTTCGGAGCAGTTTGACGACCTACTTGCCCAACTACAGCAAGTGCCGAAGAAAGCCGACTCTCCAGTTGACGCACTGATCAGGAAGCTGCCCTCCTCTGCTGAGAAATCCAGCTCCAGTGTTTCTGACTCCCCTTGCGGGGTGTTGGGAAATTGAGTCCCGAGACAGAGATACCAGACCTCCTTCATTCTAAGGTATGGAGCTGATTAGAACCTAGAGAAACCTTTGGTAGATTCTTGGCAAAACTAAACCTATGCAAAAGACAATACTAACTTCTTCCCTCGTACTAGACTTAGGTTAGGTACATTGGGGTAGGCGTATTTTAGAAGCACCATTGGCTACCTTTCTTTGGGTTCATTTGGGGATCATTATCAGAGACCACTTTGATGGATCTTTATAAATAGACATCAGCTCGGTCGACCATTTCGCGCTTACAAACACTTGCGCTATGGTTAAATAAAGCACCTTTATTTTTGAACTAGTTCGAACTACAAAGATGGCCGTAATGATGTCATCTTGTAGTTCTTGGGTGAACTACAACACAGTGGATTGTGACATCACTCTGTAGTTCAATCGAATCCCACGAGAGTACGTGATACTCCGCCCCTATCTCCTTTATAAGCTTCCTGTGGGCAGCCATTTTTTGCCTTCCACCAAGCTCGGGTCCTGCGATGAGGCAACGCCGGACAGGTTAGTGGCTCATTAGGATTTATTCTTGGCCTTTTTTCTTTTGGGGTGGCATAGACTGGTTCACCTATGTTTCTGGGATATGAGACCAGGCTTGGTCTGTCAAACCTTTGCTAGCCTAGATCTAAACCTGCTACAGTTTAGCTCCATCCTATTTAGGACACTCATATTTAGAGGAAAGCTTTTCACATTAAGTGATGGATCTTGGGAACCTGGGACTTTTATGGGCTCTGTGACTTATTCCACCCTTAGGATTTTTTGTGGCTCTGTGAAGCTTGACTGTTATAGGGGCTATATTATGTATTGGAGGGAGAGATAGAGTAGTACTGTCCACCCTTCGGTTCATTACCCCTTCCTTGCCTTCACAGAGCGGGGCCTCCTTCTTCCTGAGCTGGGTTCCAGGAGAGGTGAGGTACACTCCCTGTACTATTCAGGTGAGTAACATTAGTAAAATAAATTGGCTTAATTAGTAGAAGCCAGTGCCAGGTCTTTCCTGTTTTGATAGGACTTACTACAATTTATTTCTTGTTTCTTGTTAACAGATGTAAGAGACACCGTTTGGTACAGAGGAACACGATTTTGGACTATTTATGTATATCCTTTACAGATTGTCGTTACGTTCACTTTATGTATGCAGTAGCTAATGCTTAGAACTCTGGCCCTGAAGAAAGCCATGGGATCTTGTCCCTACCGGCTGAAACATGTTGGCCTTGTAAATGCAGTTATATGTTTAGACTGCTTCCTCTGCATTGTTCTTGTTTGTTTGAGGGAAAGGACAAATTACATTAGAGTTTTTCGCCTATTGATCCTTTTACCCCTTGTTTTTAACTCACACATCTTTTGATTTTTGCACTGCACTCGATCCCATCTTTATCATTTGTTCATGAGTACCTTAGCGATTGATGGTGCGACCCAAGTGAGTAAGGGCGATGGATGGGTCTCATTGATCAAGAGACATACCACCCCATTTTTGGATGACCAAATGAGAACACTTGATCTACATACCTATTTGATGGGAATCCAACACATCTCTGTATGGGTCTTACCAACAATCTCAGTAGGTCCTTCGACAGGTGTGTCCTGGCACACATTCTGATATAGAGACTTATGTAGCTCTATTAGCGCCTAACTCACTTATGTAGGAGTTTTGCAGCAGCTCGGAGTACTTGAAGCTCCGTTATAGACCCACGGTTCTTTTGTTGTTAGGATTACAGTTGGGGGGATACGAACTGGGCAGGTCTTTAAATTTCCCTCAGACCCTTCTTCAATTGTTTGTGTTTTACTGTTTAGAGCAGCTGCCAGCTGCGGGTCTTTCTCTTAGACTACACTTTATGGAGGTAGTTCTTTCGCTAGGGACACTGTGTGCTCTAGTCTGCATCACTGAATCTTCTGGGGAGGTATTAGGTTCAGTTTCCTTTGAGTCTAGGGTCACCCACCTTCACTTTGGTCCTTTAGGCTCTACAGATGTACCCTTGGCACACTGTTTGCCTATATGTGAGTTTGAACTAACAAGCAACATCATTATTCTGATATGGCAGGCACAGCACGATATTGTACTGTTTTGACAGCCCTCTACCACTTCAGTTTTTGAAGTGAGGGGCGGATGATTCAGCCCCCCTCTTCCTCCTCCCCCCTTCCCACCATTGGCTACCTTTCTTTGGGTTCATTTGGGGATCATTATCAGAGACCACTTTGATGGATCTTTATAAATAGACATCAGCTCGGTCGACCATTTCGCGCTTACAAACACTTGCGCTATGGTTAAATAAAGCACCTTTATTTTTGAACTAGTTCGAACTACAAAGATGGCCGTAATGATGTCATCTTGTAGTTCTTGGGTGAACTACAACACAGTGGATTGTGACATCACTCTGTAGTTCAATCGAATCCCACGAGAGTACGTGATACTCCGCCCCTATCTCCTTTATAAGCTTCCTGTGGGCAGCCATTTTTTGCCTTCCACCAAGCTCGGGTCCTGCGATGAGGCAACGCCGGACAGGTTAGTGGCTCATTAGGATTTATTCTTGGCCTTTTTTCTTTTGGGGTGGCATAGACTGGTTCACCTATGTTTCTGGGATATGAGACCAGGCTTGGTCTGTCAAACCTTTGCTAGCCTAGATCTAAACCTGCTACAGTTTAGCTCCATCCTATTTAGGACACTCATATTTAGAGGAAAGCTTTTCACATTAAGTGATGGATCTTGGGAACCTGGGACTTTTATGGGCTCTGTGACTTATTCCACCCTTAGGATTTTTTGTGGCTCTGTGAAGCTTGACTGTTATAGGGGCTATATTATGTATTGGAGGGAGAGATAGAGTAGTACTGTCCACCCTTCGGTTCATTACCCCTTCCTTGCCTTCACAGAGCGGGGCCTCCTTCTTCCTGAGCTGGGTTCCAGGAGAGGTGAGGTACACTCCCTGTACTATTCAGGTGAGTAACATTAGTAAAATAAATTGGCTTAATTAGTAGAAGCCAGTGCCAGGTCTTTCCTGTTTTGATAGGACTTACTACAATTTATTTCTTATTTCTTGTTAACAGATGTAAGAGACACCGTTTGGTACAGAGGAACACGATTTTGGACTATTTATGTATATCCTTTACAGATTGTCGTTACGTTCACTTTATGTATGCAGTAGCTAATGCTTAGAACTCTGGCCCTGAAGAAAGCCATGGGATCTTGTCCCTACCGGCTGAAACATGTTGGCCTTGTAAATGCAGTTATATGTTTAGACTGCTTCCTCTGCATTGTTCTTGTTTGTTTGAGGGAAAGGACAAATTACATTAGAGTTTTTCGCCTATTGATCCTTTTACCCCTTGTTTTTAACTCACACATCTTTTGATTTTTGCACTGCACTCGATCCCATCTTTATCATTTGTTCATGGGTACCTTAGCGATTGATGGTGCGACCCAAGTGAGTAAGGGCGATGGATGGGTCTCATTGATCAAGAGACATACCACCCCATTTTTGGATGACCAAATGAGAACACTTGATCTACATACCTATTTGATGGGAATCCAACACATCTCTGTATGGGTCTTACCAACAATCTCAGTAGGTCCTTCGACAGGTTTGTCCTGGCACACATTCTGATATAGAGACTTATGTAGCTCTATTAGCGCCTAACTCACTTATGTAGGAGTTTTGCAGCAGCTCGGAGTACTTGAAGCTCCGTTATAGACCCCCGGTTCTTTTGTTGTTAGGATTACAGTTGGGGGGATACGAACTGGGCAGGTCTTTAAATTTCCCTCAGACCCTTCTTCAATTGTTTGTGTTTTACTGTTTAGAGCAGCTGCCAGCTGCGGGTCTTTCTCTTAGACTACACTTTATGGAGGTAGTTCTTTCGCTAGGGACACTGTGTGCTCTAGTCTGCATCACTGAATCTTCTGGGGAGGTATTAGGTTCAGTTTCCTTTGAGTCTAGGGTCACCCACCTTCACTTTGGTCCTTTAGGCTCTACAGATGTACCCTTGGCACACTGTTTGCCTATATGTGAGTTTGAACTAACAAGCAACATCATTATTCTGATATGGCAGGCACAGCATGATATTGTACTGTTTTGACAGCCCTCTACCACTTCAGTTTTTGAAGTGAGGGGCGGATGATTCAGCCCCCCTCTTCCTCCTCCCCCCTTCCCACCATTGGCTACCTTTCTTTGGGTTCATTTGGGGATCATTATCAGAGACCACTTTGATGGATCTTTATAAATAGACATCAGCTCGGTCGACCATTTCGCGCTTACAAACACTTGCGCTATGGTTAAATAAAGCACCTTTATTTTTGAACTAGTTCGAACTACAAAGATGGCCGTAATGATGTCATCTTGTAGTTCTTGGGTGAACTACAACACAGTGGATTGTGACATCACTCTGTAGTTCAATCGAATCCCACGAGAGTACGTGATACTCCGCCCCTATCTCCTTTATAAGCTTCCTGTGGGCAGCCATTTTTTGCCTTCCACCAAGCTCGGGTCCTGCGATGAGGCAACGCCGGACAGGTTAGTGGCTCATTAGGATTTATTCTTGGCCTTTTTTCTTTTGGGGTGGCATAGACTGGTTCACCTATGTTTCTGGGATATGAGACCAGGCTTGGTCTGTCAAACCTTTGCTAGCCTAGATCTAAACCTGCTACAGTTTAGCTCCATCCTATTTAGGACACTCATATTTAGAGGAAAGCTTTTCACATTAAGTGATGGATCTTGGGAACCTGGGACTTTTATGGGCTCTGTGACTTATTCCACCCTTAGGATTTTTTGTGGCTCTGTGAAGCTTGACTGTTATAGGGGCTATATTATGTATTGGAGGGAGAGATAGAGTAGTACTGTCCACCCTTCGGTTCATTACCCCTTCCTTGCCTTCACAGAGCGGGGCCTCCTTCTTCCTGAGCTGGGTTCCAGGAGAGGTGAGGTACACTCCCTGTACTATTCAGGTGAGTAACATTAGTAAAATAAATTGGCTTAATTAGTAGAAGCCAGTGCCAGGTCTTTCCTGTTTTGATAGGACTTACTACAATTTATTTCTTGTTTCTTGTTAACAGATGTAAGAGACACCGTTTGGTACAGAGGAACACGATTTTGGACTATTTATGTATATCCTTTACAGATTGTCGTTACGTTCACTTTATGTATGCAGTAGCTAATGCTTAGAACTCTGGCCCTGAAGAAAGCCATGGGATCTTGTCCCTACCGGCTGAAACATGTTGGCCTTGTAAATGCAGTTATATGTTTAGACTGCTTCCTCTGCATTGTTCTTGTTTGTTTGAGGGAAAGGACAAATTACATTAGAGTTTTTCGCCTATTGATCCTTTTACCCCTTGTTTTTAACTCACACATCTTTTGATTTTTGCACTGCACTCGATCCCATCTTTATCATTTGTTCATGGGTACCTTAGCGATTGATGGTGCGACCCAAGTGAGTAAGGGCGATGGATGGGTCTCATTGATCAAGAGACATACCACCCCATTTTTGGATGACCAAATGAGAACACTTGATCTACATACCTATTTGATGGGAATCCAACACATCTCTGTATGGGTCTTACCAACAATCTCAGTAGGTCCTTCGACAGGTTTGTCCTGGCACACATTCTGATATAGAGACTTATGTAGCTCTATTAGCGCCTAACTCACTTATGTAGGAGTTTTGCAGCAGCTCGGAGTACTTGAAGCTCCGTTATAGACCCCCGGTTCTTTTGTTGTTAGGATTACAGTTGGGGGGGATACGAACTGGGCAGGTCTTTAAATTTCCCTCAGACCCTTCTTCAATTGTTTGTGTTTTACTGTTTAGAGCAGCTGCCAGCTGCGGGTCTTTCTCTTAGACTACACTTTATGGAGGTAGTTCTTTCGCTAGGGACACTGTGTGCTCTAGTCTGCATCACTGAATCTTCTGGGGAGGTATTAGGTTCAGTTTCCTTTGAGTCTAGGGTCACCCACCTTCACTTTGGTCCTTTAGGCTCTACAGATGTACCCTTGGCACACTGTTTGCCTATATGTGAGTTTGAACTAACAAGCAACATCATTATTCTGATATGGCAGGCACAGCACGATATTGTACTGTTTTGACAGCCCTCTACCACTTCAGTTTTTGAAGTGAGGGGCGGATGATTCAGCCCCCCTCTTCCTCCTCCCCCCTTCCCACCATTGGCTACCTTTCTTTGGGTTCATTTGGGGATCATTATCAGAGACCACTTTGATGGATCTTTATAAATAGACATCAGCTCGGTCGACCATTTCGCGCTTACAAACACTTGCGCTATGGTTAAATAAAGCACTTTTATTTTTGAACTAGTTCGAACTACAAAGATGGCCGTAATGATGTCATCTTGTAGTTCTTGGGTGAACTACAACACAGTGGATTGTGACATCACTCTGTAGTTCAATCGAATCCCACGAGAGTACGTGATACTCCGCCCCTATCTCCTTTATAAGCTTCCTGTGGGCAGCCATTTTTTGCCTTCCACCAAGCTCGGGTCCTGCGATGAGGCAACGCCGGACAGGTTAGTGGCTCATTAGGATTTATTCTTGGCCTTTTTTCTTTTGGGGTGGCATAGACTGGTTCACCTATGTTTCTGGGATATGAGACCAGGCTTGGTCTGTCAAACCTTTGCTAGCCTAGATCTAAACCTGCTACAGTTTAGCTCCATCCTATTTAGGACACTCATATTTAGAGGAAAGCTTTTCACATTAAGTGATGGATCTTGGGAACCTGGGACTTTTATGGGCTCTGTGACTTATTCCACCCTTAGGATTTTTTGTGGCTCTGTGAAGCTTGACTGTTATAGGGGCTATATTATGTATTGGAGGGAGAGATAGAGTAGTACTGTCCACCCTTCGGTTCATTACCCCTTCCTTGCCTTCACAGAGCGGGGCCTCCTTCTTCCTGAGCTGGGTTCCAGGAGAGGTGAGGTACACTCCCTGTACTATTCAGGTGAGTAACATTAGTAAAATAAATTGGCTTAATTAGTAGAAGCCAGTGCCAGGTCTTTCCTGTTTTGATAGGACTTACTACAATTTATTTCTTGTTTCTTGTTAACAGATGTAAGAGACACCGTTTGGTACAGAGGAACACGATTTTGGACTATTTATGTATATCCTTTACAGATTGTCGTTACGTTCACTTTATGTATGCAGTAGCTAATGCTTAGAACTCTGGCCCTGAAGAAAGCCATGGGATCTTGTCCCTACCGGCTGAAACATGTTGGCCTTGTAAATGCAGTTATATGTTTAGACTGCTTCCTCTGCATTGTTCTTGTTTGTTTGAGGGAAAGGACAAATTACATTAGAGTTTTTCGCCTATTGATCCTTTTACCCCTTGTTTTTAACTCACACATCTTTTGATTTTTGCACTGCACTCGATCCCATCTTTATCATTTGTTCATGGTTACCTTAGCGATTGATGGTGCGACCCAAGTGAGTAAGGGCGATGGATGGGTCTCATTGATCAAGAGACATACCACCCCATTTTTGGATGACCAAATGAGAACACTTGATCTACATACCTATTTGATGGGAATCCAACACATCTCTGTATGGGTCTTACCAACAATCTCAGTAGGTCCTTCGACAGGTTTGTCCTGGCACACATTCTGATATAGAGACTTATGTAGATCTATTAGCGCCTAACTCACTTATGTAGGAGTTTTGCAGCAGCTCGGAGTACTTGAAGCTCCGTTATAGACCCCCGGTTCTTTTGTTGTTAGGATTACAGTTGGGGGGGATACGAACTGGGCAGGTCTTTAAATTTCCCTCAGACCCTTCTTCAATTGTTTGTGTTTTACTGTTTAGAGCAGCTGCCAGCTGCGGGTCTTTCTCTTAGACTACACTTTATGGAGGTAGTTCTTTCGCTAGGGACACTGTGTGCTCTAGTCTGCATCACTGAATCTTCTGGGGAGGTATTAGGTTCAGTTTCCTTTGAGTCTAGGGTCACCCACCTTCACTTTGGTCCTTTAGGCTCTACAGATGTACCCTTGGCACACTGTTTGCCTATATGTGAGTTTGAACTAACAAGCAACATCATTATTCTGATATGGCAGGCACAGCACGATATTGTACTGTTTTGACAGCCCTCTACCACTTCAGTTTTTGAAGTGAGGGGCGGATGATTCAGCCCCCCTCTTCCTCCTCCCCCCTTCCCACCATTGGCTACCTTTCTTTGGGTTCATTTGGGGATCATTATCAGAGACCACTTTGATGGATCTTTATAAATAGACATCAGCTCGGTCGACCATTTCGCGCTTACAAACACTTGCGCTATAGTTAAATAAAGCACCTTTATTTTTGAACTAGTTCGAACTACAAAGATGGCCGTAATGATGTCATCTTGTAGTTCTTGGGTGAACTATAACACAGTGGATTGTGACATCACTCTGTAGTTCAATCGAATCCCACGAGAGTACGTGATACTCCGCCCCTATCTCCTTTATAAGCTTCCTGTGGGCAGCCATTTTTTGCCTTCCACCAAGCTCGGGTCCTGCGATGAGGCAACGCCGGACAGGTTAGTGGCTCATTAGGATTTATTCTTGGCCTTTTTTCTTTTGGGGTGGCATAGACTGGTTCACCTATGTTTCTGGGATATGAGACCAGGCTTGGTCTGTAAAACCTTTGCTAGCCTAGATCTAAACCTGCTACAGTTTAGCTCCATCCTATTTAGGACACTCATATTTAGAGGAAAGCTTTTCACATTAAGTGATGGATCTTGGGAACCTGGGACTTTTATGGGCTCTGTGACTTATTCCACCCTTAGTATTTTTTGTGGCTCTGTGAAGCTTGACTGTTATAGGGGCTATATTATGTATTGGAGGGAGAGATAGAGTAGTACTGTCCACCCTTCGGTTCATTACCCCTTCCTTGCCTTCACAGAGCGGGGCCTCCTTCTTCCTGAGCTGGGTTCCAGGAGAGGTGAGGTACACTCCCTGTACTATTCAGGTGAGTAACATTAGTAAAATAAATTGACTTAATTAGTAGAAGCCAGTGCCAGGTCTTTCCTGTTTTGATAGGACTTACTACAATTTATTTCTTGTTTCTTGTTAACAGATGTAAGAGACACCGTTTGGTACAGAGGAACACGATTTTGGACTATTTATGTATATCCTTTACAGATTGTCGTTACGTTCACTTTATGTATGCAGTAGCTAATGCTTAGAACTCTGGCCCTGAAGAAAGCCATGGGATCTTGTCCCTACCGGCTGAAACATGTTGGCCTTGTAAATGCAGTTATATGTTTAGACTGCTTCCTCTGCATTGTTCTTGTTTGTTTGAGGGAAAGGACAAATTACATTAGAGTTTTTCGCCTATTGATCCTTTTACCCCTTGTTTTTAACTCACACATCTTTTGATTTTTGCACTGCACTCGATCCCATCTTTATCATTTGTTCATGGGTACCTTAGCGATTGATGGTGCGACCCAAGTGAGTAAGGGCGATGGATGGGTCTCATTGATCAAGAGACATACCATCCCATTTTTGGATGACCAAATGAGAACACTTGATCTACATACCTATTTGATGGGAATCCAACACATCTCTGTATGGGTCTTACCAACAATCTCAGTAGGTCCTTCGACAGGTTTGTCCTGGCACACATTCTGATATAGAGACTTATGTAGCTCTATTATCGCCTAACTCACTTATGTAGGAGTTTTGCAGCAGCTCGGAGTACTTGAAGCTCCGTTATAGACCCCCGGTTCTTTTGTTGTTAGGATTACAGTTGGGGGGGATACGAACTGGGCAGGTCTTTAAATTTCCCTCAGACCCTTCTTCAATTGTTTGTGTTTTACGGTTTAGAGCAGCTGCCAGCTGCGGGTCTTTCTCTTAGACTACACTTTATGGAGGTAGTTCTTTCGCTAGGGACACTGTGTGCTCTAGTCTGCATCACTGAATCTTCTGGGGAGGTATTAGGTTCAGTTTCCTTTGAGTCTAGGGTCACCCACCTTCACTTTGGTCCTTTAGGCTCTACAGATGTACCCTTGGCACACTGTTTGCCTATATGTGAGTTTGAACTAACAAGCAACATCATTATTCTGATATGGCAGGCACAGCACGATATTGTACTGTTTTGACAGCCCTCTACCACTTCAGTGTTTGAAGTGAGGGGCGGATGATTCAGCCCCCCTCTTCCTCCTCCCCCCTTCCCACCATTGGCTACCTTTCTTTGGGTTCATTTGGGGATCATTATCAGAGACCACTTTGATGGATCTTTATAAATAGACATCAGCTCGGTCGACCATTTCGCGCTTACAAACACTTGCGCTATGGTTAAATAAAGCACCTTTATTTTTGAACTAGTTCGAACTACAAAGATGGCCGTAATGATGTCATCTTGTAGTTCTTGGGTGAACTACAACACAGTGGATTGTGACATCACTCTGTAGTTCAATCGAATCCCACGAGAGTACGTGATACTCCGCCCCTATCTCCTTTATAAGCTTCCTGTGGGCAGCCATTTTTTGCCTTCCACCAAGCTCGGGTCCTGCGATGAGGCAACGCCGGACAGGTTAGTGGCTCATTAGGATTTATTCTTGGCCTTTTTTCTTTTGGGGTGGCATAGACTGGTTCACCTATGTTTCTGGGATATGAGACCAGGCTTGGTCTGTCAAACCTTTGCTAGCCTAGATCTAAACCTGCTACAGTTTAGCTCCATCCTATTTAGGACACTCATATTTAGAGGAAAGCTTTTCACATTAAGTGATGGATCTTGGGAACCTGGGACTTTTATGGGCTCTGTGACTTATTCCACCCTTAGGATTTTTTGTGGCTCTGTGAAGCTTGACTGTTATAGGGGCTATATTATGTATTGGAGGGAGAGATAGAGTAGTACTGTCCCCCCTTCGGTTCATTACCCCTTCCTTGCCTTCACAGAGCGGGGCCTCCTTCTTCCTGAGCTGGGTTCCAGGAGAGGTGAGGTACACTCCCTGTACTATTCAGGTGAGTAACATTAGTAAAATAAATTGGCTTAATTAGTAGAAGCCAGTGCCAGGTCTTTCCTGTTTTGATAGGACTTACTACAATTTATTTCTTGTTTCTTGTTAACAGATGTAAGAGACACCGTTTGGTACAGAGGAACACGATTTTGGACTATTTATGTATATCCTTTACAGATTGTCGTTACGTTCACTTTATGTATGCAGTAGCTAATGCTTAGAACTCTGGCCCTGAAGAAAGCCATGGGATCTTGTCCCTACCGGCTGAAACATGTTGGCCTTGTAAATGCAGTTATATGTTTAGACTGCTTCCTCTGCATTGTTCTTGTTTGTTTGAGGGAAAGGACAAATTACATTAGAGTTTTTCGCCTATTGATCCTTTTACCCCTTGTTTTTAACTCACACATCTTTTGATTTTTGCACTGCACTCGATCCCATCTTTATCATTTGTTCATGGGTACCTTAGCAATTGATGGTGCGACCCAAGTGAGTAAGGGCGATGGATGGGTCTCATTGATCAAGAGACATACCATCCCATTTTTGGATGACCAAATGAGAACACTTGATCTACATACCTATTTGATGGGAATCCAACACATCTCTGTATGGGTCTTACCAACAATCTCAGTAGGTCCTTCGACAGGTTTGTCCTGGCACACATTCTGATATAGAGATTTATGTAGCTCTATTATCGCCTAACTCACTTATGTAGGAGTTTTGCAGCAGCTCGGAGTACTTGAAGCTCCGTTATAGACCCCCGGTTCTTTTGTTGTTAGGATTACAGTTGGGGGGGATACGAACTGGGCAGGTCTTTAAATTTCCCTCAGACCCTTCTTCAATTGTTTGTGTTTTACGGTTTAGAGCAGCTGCCAGCTGCGGGTCTTTCTCTTAGACTACACTTTATGGAGGTAGTTCTTTCGCTAGGGACACTGTGTGCTCTAGTCTGCATCACTGAATCTTCTGGGGAGGTATTAGGTTCAGTTTCCTTTGAGTCTAGGGTCACCCACCTTCACTTTGGTCCTTTAGGCTCTACAGATGTACCCTTGGCACACTGTTTGCCTATATGTGAGTTTGAACTAACAAGCAACATCATTATTCTGATATGGCAGGCACAGCACGATATTGTACTGTTTTGACAGCCCTCTACCACTTCAGTGTTTGAAGTGAGGGGCGGATGATTCAGCCCCCCTCTTCCTCCTCCCCCCTTCCCGCCATTGGCTACCTTTCTTTGGGTTCATTTGGGGATCATTATCAGAGACCACTTTGATGGATCTTTATAAATAGACATCAGCTCGGTCGACCATTTCGCGCTTACAAACACTTGCGCTATGGTTAAATAAAGCACCTTTATTTTTGAACTAGTTCGAACTACAAAGATGGCCGTAATGATGTCATCTTGTAGTTCTTGGGTGAACTACAACACAGTGGATTGTGACATCACTCTGTAGTTCAATCGAATCCCACGAGAGTACGTGATACTCCGCCCCTATCTCCTTTATAAGCTTCCTGTGGGCAGCCATTTTTTGCCTTCCACCAAGCTCGGGTCCTGCGATGAGGCAACGCCGGACAGGTTAGTGGCTCATTAGGATTTATTCTTGGCCTTTTTTCTTTTGGGGTGGCATAGACTGGTTCACCTATGTTTCTGGGATATGAGACCAGGCTTGGTCTGTCAAACCTTTGCTAGCCTAGATCTAAACCTGCTACAGTTTAGCTCCATCCTATTTAGGACACTCATATTTAGAGGAAAGCTTTTCACATTAAGTGATGGATCTTGGGAACCTGGGACTTTTATGGGCTCTGTGACTTATTCCACCCTTAGGATTTTTTGTGGCTCTGTGAAGCTTGACTGTTATAGGGGCTATATTATGTATTGGAGGGAGAGATAGAGTAGTACTGTCCACCCTTCGGTTCATTACCCCTTCCTTGCCTTCACAGAGCGGGGCCTCCTTCTTCCTGAGCTGGGTTCCAGGAGAGGTGAGGTACACTCCCTGTACTATTCAGGTGAGTAACATTAGTAAAATAAATTGGCTTAATTAGTAGAAGCCAGTGCCAGGTCTTTCCTGTTTTGATAGGACTTACTACAATTTATTTCTTGTTTCTTGTTAACAGATGTAAGAGACACCGTTTGGTACAGAGGAACACGATTTTGGACTATTTATGTATATCCTTTACAGATTGTCGTTACGTTCACTTTATGTATGCAGTAGCTAATGCTTAGAACTCTGGCCCTGAAGAAAGCCATGGGATCTTGTCCCTACCGGCTGAAACATGTTGGCCTTGTAAATGCAGTTATATGTTTAGACTGCTTCCTCTGCATTGTTCTTGTTTGTTTGAGGGAAAGGACAAATTACATTAGAGTTTTTCGCCTATTGATCCTTTTACCCCTTGTTTTTAACTCACACATCTTTTGATTTTTGCACTGCACTCGATCCCATCTTTATCATTTGTTCATGGGTACCTTAGCGATTGATGGTGCGACCCAAGTGAGTAAGGGCGATGGATGGGTCTCATTGATCAAGAGACATACCACCCCATTTTTGGATGACCAAATTAGAACACTTGATCTACATACCTATTTGATGGGAATCCAACACATCTCTGTATGGGTCTTACCAACAATCTCAGTAGGTCCTTCGACAGGTTTGTCCTGGCACACATTCTGATATAGAGACTTATGTAGCTCTATTAGCGCCTACCTCACTTATGTAGGAGTTTTGCAGCAGCTCGGAGTACTTGAAGCTCCGTTATAGACCCCCGGTTCTTTTGTTGTTAGGATTACAGTTGGGGGGATACGAACTGGGCAGGTCTTTAAATTTCCCTCAGACCCTTCTTCAATTGTTTGTGTTTTACTGTTTAGAGCAGCTGCCAGCTGCAGGTCTTTCTCTTAGACTACACTTTATGGAGGTAGTTCTTTCGCTAGGGACACTGTGTGCTCTAGTCTGCATCACTGAATCTTCTGGGGAGGTATTAGGTTCAGTTTCCTTTGAGTCTAGGGTCACCCACCTTCACTTTGGTCCTTTAGGCTCTACAGATGTACCCTTGGCACACTGTTTGCCTATATGTGAGTTTGAACTAACAAGCAACATCATTATTCTGATATGGCAGGCACAGCACGATATTGTACTGTTTTGACAGCCCTCTACCACTTCAGTTTTTGAAGTGAGGGGCGGATGATTCAGCCCCCCTCTTCCTCCTCCCCCCTTCCCACCATTGGCTACCTTTCTTTGGGTTCATTTGGGGATCATTATCAGAGACCACTTTGATGGATCTTTATAAATAGACATCAGCTCGGTCGACCATTTCGCGCTTACAAACACTTGCGCTATGGTTAAATAAAGCACCTTTATTTTTGAACTAGTTCGAACTACAAAGATGGCTGTAATGATGTCATCTTGTAGTTCTTGGGTGAACTACAACACAGTGGATTGTGACATCACTCTGTAGTTCAATCGAATCCCACGAGAGTACGTGATACTCCGCCCCTATCTCCTTTATAAGCTTCCTGTGGGCAGCCATTTTTTGCCTTCCACCAAGCTCGGGTCCTGCGATGAGGCAACGCCGGACAGGTTAGTGGCTCATTAGGATTTATTCTTGGCCTTTTTTCTTTTGGGGTGGCATAGACTGGTTCACCTATGTTTCTGGGATATGAGACCAGGCTTGGTCTGTCAAACCTTTGCTAGCCTAGATCTAAACCTGCTACAGTTTAGCTCCATCCTATTTAGGACACTCATATTTAGAGGAAAGCTTTTCACATTAAGTGATGGATCTTGGGAACCTGGGACTTTTATGGGCTCTGTGACTTATTCCACCCTTAGGATTTTTTGTGGCTCTGTGAAGCTTGACTGTTATAGGGGCTATATTATGTATTGGAGGGAGAGATAGAGTCGTACTGTCCACCCTTCGGTTCATTACCCCTTCCTTGCCTTCACAGAGCGGGGCCTCCTTCTTCCTGAGCTGGGTTCCAGGAGAGGTGAGGTACACTCCCTGTACTATTCAGGTGAGTAACATTAGTAAAATAAATTGGCTTAATTAGTAGAAGCCAGTGCCAGGTCTTTCCTGTTTTGATAGGACTTACTACAAGTTATTTCTTGTTTCTTGTTAACAGATGTAAGAGACACTGTTTGGTACAGAGGAACACGATTTTGGACTATTTATGTATATCCTTTACAGATTGTCGTTGCGTTCACTTTATGTATGCAGTAGCTAATGCTTAGAACTCTGGCCCTGAAGAAAGCCATGGGATCTTGTCCCTACCGGCTGAAACATGTTGGCCTTGTAAATGCAGTTATATGTTTAGACTGCTTCCTCTGCATTGTTCTTGTTTGTTTGAGGGAAAGGACAAATTACATTAGAGTTTTTGGCCTATTGATCCTTTTACCCCTTGTTTTTAACTCACACATCTTTTGATTTTTGCACTGCACTCGATCCCATCTTTATCATTTGTTCATGGTTACCTTAGCGATTGATGGTGCGACCCAAGTGAGTAAGGGCGATGGATGGGTCTCATTGATCAAGAGACATACCACCCCATTTTTGGATGACCAAATGAGAACACTTGATCTACATACCTATTTGATGGGAATCCAACACATCTCTGTATGGGTCTTACCAACAATCTCAGTAGGTCCTTCGACAGGTTTGTCCTGGCACACATTCTGATATAGAGACTTATGTAGCTCTATTAGCGCCTAACTCACTTATGTAGGAGTTTTGCAGCAGCTCGGAGTACTTGAAGCTCCGTTATAGACCCCCGGTTCTTTTGTTGTTAGGATTACAGTTGGGGGGGATACGAACTGGGCAGGTCTTTAAATTTCCCTCAGACCCTTCTTCAATTGTTTGTGTTTTACTGTTTAGAGCAGCTGCCAGCTGCGGGTCTTTCTCTTAGACTACACTTTATGGAGGTAGTTCTTTCGCTAGGGACACTGTGTGCTCTAGTCTGCATCACTGAATCTTCTGGGGAGGTATTAGGTTCAGTTTCCTTTGAGTCTAGGGTCACCCACCTTCACTTTGGTCCTTTAGGCTCTACAGATGTACCCTTGGCACACTGTTTGCCTATATGTGAGTTTGAACTAACAAGCAACATCATTATTCTGATATGGCAGGCACAGCACGATATTGTACTGTTTTGACAGCCCTCTACCACTTCAGTTTTTGAAGTGAGGGGCGGATGATTCAGCCCCCCTCTTCCTCCTCCCCCCTTCCCACCATTGGCTACCTTTCTTTGGGTTCATTTGGGGATCATTATCAGAGACCACTTTGATGGATCTTTATAAATAGACATCAGCTCGGTCGACCATTTCGCGCTTACAAACACTTGCGCTATGGTTAAATAAAGCACCTTTATTTTTGAACTAGTTCAAACTACAAAGATGGCCGTAATGATGTCATCTTGTAGTTCTTGGGTGAACTACAACACAGTGGATTGTGACATCACTCTGTAGTTCAATCGAATCCCACGAGAGTACGTGATACTCCGCCCCTATCTCCTTTATAAGCTTCCTGTGGGCAGCCATTTTTTGCCTTCCACCAAGCTCGGGTCCTGCGATGAGGCAACGCCGGACAGGTTAGTGGCTCATTAGGATTTATTCTTGGCCTTTTTTCTTTTGGGGTGGCATAGACTGGTTCACCTATGTTTCTGGGATATGAGACCAGGCTTGGTCTGTCAAACCTTTGCTAGCCTAGATCTAAACCTGCTACAGTTTAGCTCCATCCTATTTAGGACACTCATATTTAGAGGAAAGCTTTTCACATTAAGTGATGGATCTTGGGAACCTGGGACTTTTATGGGCTCTGTGACTTATTCCACCCTTAGGATTTTTTGTGGCTCTGTGAAGCTTGACTGTTATAGGGGCTATATTATGTATTGGAGGGAGAGATAGAGTAGTACTGTCCACCCTTCGGTTCATTACCCCTTCCTTGCCTTCACAGAGCGGGCCTCCTTCTTTCTGAGCTGGGTTCCAGGAGAGGTGAGGTACACTCCCTGTACTATTCAGGTGAGTAACATTAGTAAAATAAATTGGCTTAATTAGTAGAAGCCAGAGCCAGGTCTTTCCTGTTTTGATAGGACTTACTACAATTTATTTCTTGTTTCTTGTTAACAGATGTAAGAGACACCGTTTGGTACAGAGGAACACGATTTTGGACTATTTATGTATATCCTTTACAGATTGTCGTTGCGTTCACTTTATGTATGCAGTAGCTAATGCTTAGAACTCTGGCCCTGAAGAAAGCCATGGGATCTTGTCCCTACCGGCTGAAACATGTTGGCCTTGTAAATGCAGTTATATGTTTAGACTGCTTCCTCTGCATTGTTCTTGTTTGTTTGAGGGAAAGGACAAATTACATTAGAGTTTTTCGCCTATTGATCCTTTTACCCCTTGTTTTTAACTCACACATCTTTTGATTTTTGCACTGCACTCGATCCCATCTTTATCATTTGTTCATGGTTACCTTAGCGATTGATGGTGCGACCCAAGTGAGTAAGGGCGATGGATGGGTCTCATTGATCAAGAGACATACCACCCCATTTTTGGATGACCAAATGAGAACACTTGATCTACATACCTATTTGATGGGAATCCAACACATCTCTGTATGGGTCTTACCAACAATCTCAGTAGGTCCTTCGACAGGTTTGTCCTGGCACACATTCTGATATAGAGACTTATGTAGCTCTATTAGCGCCTAACTCACTTATGTAGGAGTTTTGCAGCAGCTCGGAGTACTTGAAGCTCCGTTATAGACCCCCGGTTCTTTTGTTGTTAGGATTACAGTTGGGGGGGATACGAACTGGGCAGGTCTTTAAATTTCCCTCAGACCCTTCTTCAATTGTTTGTGTTTTACTGTTTAGAGCAGCTGCCAGCTGCGGGTCTTTCTCTTAGACTACACTTTATGGAGGTAGTTCTTTCGCTAGGGACACTGTGTGCTCTAGTCTGCATCACTGAATCTTCTGGGGAGGTATTAGGTTCAGTTTCCTTTGAGTCTAGGGTCACCCACCTTCACTTTGGTCCTTTAGGCTCTACAGATGTACCCTTGGCACACTGTTTGCCTATATGTGAGTTTGAACTAACAAGCAACATCATTATTCTGATATGGCAGGCACAGCACGATATTGTACTGTTTTGACAGCCCTCTACCACTTCAGTTTTTGAAGTGAGGGGCGGATGATTCAGCCCCCCTCTTCCTCCTCCCCCCTTCCCACCATTGGCTACCTTTCTTTGGGTTCATTTGGGGATCATTATCAGAGACCACTTTGATGGATCTTTATAAATAGACATCAGCTCGGTCGACCATTTCGCGCTTACAAACACTTGCGCTATGGTTAAATAAAGCACCTTTATTTTTGAACTAGTTCGAACTACAAAGATGGCCGTAATGATGAGATCTTGTAGTTCTTGGGTGAACTACAACACAGTGGATTGTGACATCACTCTGTAGTTCAATCGAATCCCACGAGAGTACGTGATACTCCGCCCCTATCTCCTTTATAAGCTTCCTGTGGGCAGCCATTTTTTGCCTTCCACCAAGCTCGGGTCCTGCGATGAGGCAACGCCGGACAGGTTAGTGGCTCATTAGGATTTATGCTTGGCCTTTTTTCTTTTGGGGTGGCATAGACTGGTTCACCTATGTTTCTGGGATATGAGACCAGGCTTGGTCTGTCAAACCTTTGCTAGCCTAGATCTAAACCTGCTACAGTTTAGCTCCATCCTATTTAGGACACTCATATTTAGAGGAAAGCTTTTCACATTAAGTGATGGATCTTGGGAACCTGGGACTTTTATGGGCTCTGTGACTTATTCCACCCTTAGGATTGTTTGTGGCTCTGTGAAGCTTGACTGTTATAGGGGCTATATTATGTATTGGAGGGAGAGATAGAGTAGTACTGTCCACCCTTCGGTTCATTACCCCTTCCTTGCCTTCACAGAGCGGGGCCTCCTTCTTCCTGAGCTGGGTTCCAGGAGAGGTGAGGTACACTCCCTGTACTATTCAGGTGAGTAACATTAGTAAAATAAATTGGCTTAATTAGTAGAAGCCAGTGCCAGGTCTTTCCTGTTTTGATAGGACTTACTACAATTTATTTCTTGTTTCTTGTTAACAGATGTAAGAGACACCGTTTGGTACAGAGGAACACGATTTTGGACTATTTATGTATATCCTTTACAGATTGTCGTTACGTTCACTTTATGTATGCAGTAGCTAATGCTTAGAACTCTGGCCCTGAAGAAAGCCATGGGATCTTGTCCCTACCGGCTGAAACATGTTGGCCTTGTAAATGCAGTTATATGTTTAGACTGCTTCCTCTGCATTGTTCTTGTTTGTTTGAGGGAAAGGACAAATTACATTAGAGTTTTTCGCCTATTGATCCTTTTACCCCTTGTTTTTAACTCACACATCTTTTGATTTTTGCACTGCACTCGATCCCATCTTTATCATTTGTTCATGGGTACCTTAGCGATTGATGGTGCGACCCAAGTGAGTAAGGGCGATGGATGGGTCTCATTGATCAAGAGACATACCATCCCATTTTTGGATGACCAAATGAGAACACTTGATCTACATACCTATTTGATGGGAATCCAACACATCTCTGTATGGGTCTTACCAACAATCTCAGTAGGTCCTTCGACAGGTTTGTCCTGGCACACATTCTGATATAGAGACTTATGTAGCTCTATTATCGCCTAACTCACTTATGTAGGAGTTTTGCAGCAGCTCGGAGTACTTGAAGCTCCGTTATAGACCCCCGGTTCTTTTGTTGTTAGGATTACAGTTGGGGGGATACGAACTGGGCAGGTCTTTAAATTTCCCTCAGACCCTTCTTCAATTGTTTGTGTTTTACGGTTTAGAGCAGCTGCCAGCTGCGGGTCTTTCTCTTAGACTACACTTTATGGAGGTAGTTCTTTCGCTAGGGACACTGTGTGCTCTAGTCTGCATCACTGAATCTTCTGGGGAGGTATTAGGTTCAGTTTCCTTTGAGTCTAGGGTCACCCACCTTCACTTTGGTCCTTTAGGCTCTACAGATGTACCCTTGGCACACTGTTTGCCTATATGTGAGTTTGAACTAACAAGCAACATCATTATTCTGATATGGCAGGCACAGCACGATATTGTACTGTTTTGACAGCCCTCTACCACTTCAGTGTTTGAAGTGAGGGGCAGATGATTCAGCCCCCCTCTTCCTCCTCCCCCCTTCCCACCATTGGCTACCTTTCTTTGGGTTCATTTGGGGATCATTATCAGAGACCACTTTGATGGATCTTTATAAATAGACATCAGCTCGGTCGACCATTTCGCGCTTACAAACTGTGGTATTCCATCTTACACGTGTCATTTAGAATTATTATGATTCTATGCCTCCTCACATTCTTAGATGAGTAGCATTCCACCAAGCTTCAGTTGAGCTTGAGGACTTATCGATGGTGGTTGTGTAAGCTGTCTTCCATGAATAAACCGTCTTACAAGATTATTCTGTCATTGTGTATTTACTACACAAACACTTGCGCTATGGTTAAATAAAGCACCTTTATTTTTGAACTAGTTCGAACTACAAAGATGGCCGTAATGATGTCATCTTGTAGTTCTTGGGTAATCTACAACACAGTGGATTGTGACATCACTCTGTAGTTCAATCGAATCCCACGAGAGTACGTGATACTCCGCCCCTATCTCCTTATAAGCTTCCTGTGGGCAGCCATTTTTTGCCTTCCACCAAGCTCGGGTCCTGCGATGAGGCAACGCCGGACAGGTTAGTGGCTCATTAGGATTTATTCTTGGCCTTTTTTCTTTTGGGGTGGCATAGACTGGTTCACCTATGTTTCTGGGATATGAGACCAGGCTTGGTCTGTCAAACCTTTGCTAGCCTAGATCTAAACCTGCTACAGTTTAGCTCCATCCTATTTAGGACACTCATATTTAGAGGAAAGCTTTTCACATTAAGTGATGGATCTTGGGAACCTGGGACTTTTATGGGCTCTGTGACTTATTCCACCCTTAGGATTTTTTGTGGCTCTGTGAAGCTTGACTGTTATAGGGGCTATATTATGTATTGGAGGGAGAGATAGAGTAGTACTGTCCACCCTTCGGTTCATTACCCCTTCCTTGCCTTCACAGAGCGGGGCCTCCTTCTTCCTGAGCTGGGTTCCAGGAGAGGTGAGGTACACTCCCTGTACTATTCAGGTGAGTAACATTAGTAAAATAAATTGGCTTAATTAGTAGAAGCCAGTGCCAGGTCTTTCCTGTTTTGATAGGACTTACTACAATTTATTTCTTGTTTCTTGTTAACAGATGTAAGAGACACCGTTTGGTACAGAGGAACACGATTTTGGACTATTTATGTATATCCTTTACAGATTGTCGTTGCGTTCACTTTATGTATGCAGTAGCTAATGCTTAGAACTCTGGCCCTGAAGAAAGCCATGGGATCTTGTCCCTACCGGCTGAAACATGTTGGCCTTGTAAATGCAGTTATATGTTTAGACTGCTTCCTCTGCATTGTTCTTGTTTGTTTGAGGGAAAGGACAAATTACATTAGAGTTTTTCGCCTATTGATCCTTTTACCCCTTGTTTTTAACTCACACATCTTTTGATTTTTGCACAGCACTCGATCCCATCTTTATCATTTGTTCATGGGTACCTTAGCGATTGATGGTGCGACCCAAGTGAGTAAGGGCGATGGATGGGTCTCATTGATCAAGAGACATACCACCCCATTTTTGGATGACCAAATGAGAACACTTGATCTACATACCTATTTGATGGGAATCCAACACATCTCTGTATGGGTCTTACCAACAATCTCAGTAGGTCCTTCGACAGGTTTGTCCTGGCACACATTCTGATATAGAGACTTATGTAGCTCTATTAGCGCCTAACTCACTTATGTAGGAGTTTTGCAGCAGCTCGGAGTACTTGAAGCTCCGTTATAGACCCCCGGTTCTTTTGTTGTTAGGATTACAGTTGGGGGGGATACGAACTGGGCAGGTCTTTAAATTTCCCTCAGACCCTTCTTCAATTGTTTGTGTTTTACTGTTTAGAGCAGCTGCCAGCAGCGGGTATTTCTCTTAGACTACACTTTATGGAGGTAGTTCTTTCGCTAGGGACACTGTGTGCTCTAGTCTGCATCACTGAATCTTCTGGGGAGGTATTAGGTTCAGTTTCCTTTGAGTCTAGGGTCACCCACCTTCACTTTGGTCCTTTAGGCTCTACAGATGTACCCTTGGCACACTGTTTGCCTATATGTGAGTTTGAACTAACAAGCAACATCATTATTCTGATATGGCAGGCACAGCACGATATTGTACTGTTTTGACAGCCCTCTACCACTTCAGTTTTTGAAGTGAGGGGCGGATGATTCAGCCCCCCTCTTCCTCCTCCCCCCTTCCCACCATTGGCTACCTTTCTTGGGGTTCATTTGGGGATCATTATCAGAGACCACTTTGATGGATCTTTATAAATAGACATCAGCTCGGTCGACCATTTCGCGCTTACAAACACTTGCGCTATGGTTAAATAAAGCACCTTTATTTTTGAACTAGTTCGAACTACAAAGATGGCCGTAATGATGTCATCTTGTAGTTCTTGGGTGAACTACAACACAGTGGATTGTGACATCACTCTGTAGTTCAATCGAATCCCACGAGAGTACGTGATACTCCGCCCCTATCTCCTTTATAAGCTTCCTGTGGGCAGCCATTTTTTGCCTTCCACCAAGCTCGGGTCCTGCGATGAGGCAACGCCGGACAGGTTAGTGGCTCATTAGGATTTATTCTTGGCCTTTTTTCTTTTGGGGTGGCATAGACTGGTTCACCTATGTTTCTGGGATATGAGACCAGGCTTGGTCTGTCAAACCTTTGCTAGCCTAGATCTAAACCTGCTACAGTTTAGCTCCATCCTATTTAGGACACTCATATTTAGAGGAAAGCTTTTCACATTAAGTGATGGATCTTGGGAACCTGGGACTTTTATGGGCTCTGTGACTTATTCCACCCTTAGGATTTTTTGTGGCCCTGTGAAGCTTGACTGTTATAGGGGCTATATTATGTATTGGAGGGAGAGATAGAGTAGTACTGTCCACCCTTCGGTTCATTACCCCTTCCTTGCCTTCACAGAGCGGGGCCTCCTTCTTCCTGAGCTGGGTTCCAGGAGAGGTGAGGTACACTCCCTGTACTATTCAGGTGAGTAACATTAGTAAAATAAATTGGCTTAATTAGTAGAAGCCAGTGCCAGGTCTTTCCTGTTTTGATAGGACTTACTACAATTTATTTCTTGTTTCTTGTTAACAGATGTAAGAGACACCGTTTGGTACAGAGGAACACGATTTTGGACTATTTATGTATATCCTTTACAGATTGTCGTTGCGTTCACTTTATGTATGCAGTAGCTAATGCTTAGAACTCTGGCCCTGAAGAAAGCCATGGGATCTTGTCCCTACCGGCTGAAACATGTTGGCCTTGTAAATGCAGTTATATGTTTAGACTGCTTCCTCTGCATTGTTCTTGTTTGTTTGAGGGAAAGGACAAATTACATTAGAGTTTTTCGCCTATTGATCCTTTTACCCCTTGTTTTTAACTCACACATCTTTTGATTTTTGCACAGCACTCGATCCCATCTTTATCATTTGTTCATGGGTACCTTAGCGATTGATGGTGCGACCCAAGTGAGTAAGGGCGATGGATGGGTCTCATTGATCAAGAGACATACCACCCCATTTTTGGATGACCAAATGAGAACACTTGATCTACATACCTATTTGATGGGAATCCAACACATCTCTGTATGGGTCTTACCAACAATCTCAGTAGGTCCTTCGACAGGTTTGTCCTGGCACACATTCTGATATAGAGACTTATGTAGCTCTATTAGCGCCTAACTCACTTATGTAGGAGTTTTGCAGCAGCTCGGAGTACTTGAAGCTCCGTTATAGACCCCCGGTTCTTTTGTTGTTAGGATTACAGTTGGGGGGGATACGAACTGGGCAGGTCTTTAAATTTCCCTCAGACCCTTCTTCAATTGTTTGTGTTTTACTGTTTAGAGCAGCTGCCAGCTGCGGGTCTTTCTCTTAGACTACACTTTATGGAGGTAGTTCTTTCGCTAGGGACACTGTGTGCTCTAGTCTGCATCACTGAATCTTCTGGGGAGGTATTAGGTTCAGTTTCCTTTGAGTCTAGGGTCACCCACCTTCACTTTGGTCCTTTAGGCTCTACAGATGTACCCTTGGCACACTGTTTGCCTATATGTGAGTTTGAACTAACAAGCAACATCATTATTCTGATATGGCAGGCACAGCACGATATTGTACTGTTTTGACAGCCCTCTACCACTTCAGTTTTTGAAGTGAGGGGCGGATGATTCAGCCCCCCTCTTCCTCCTCCCCCCTTCCCACCATTGGCTACCTTTCTTGGGGTTCATTTGGGGATCATTATCAGAGACCACTTTGATGGATCTTTATAAATAGACATCAGCTCGGTCGACCATTTCGCGCTTACAAACACTTGCGCTATGGTTAAATAAAGCACCTTTATTTTTGAACTAGTTCGAACTACAAAGATGGCCGTAATGATGTCATCTTGTAGTTCTTGGGTGAACTACAACACAGTGGATTGTGACATCACTCTGTAGTTCAATCGAATCCCACGAGAGTACGTGATACTCCGCCCCTATCTCCTTTATAAGCTTCCTGTGGGCAGCCATTTTTTGCCTTTCACCAAGCTCGGGTCCTGCGATGAGGCAACGCCGGACAGGTTAGTGGCTCATTAGGATTTATTCTTGGCCTTTTTTCTTTTGGGGTGGCATAGACTGGTTCACCTATGTTTCTGGGATATGAGACCAGGCTTGGTCTGTCAAACCTTTGCTAGCCTAGATCTAAACCTGCTACAGTTTAGCTCCATCCTATTTAGGACACTCATATTTAGAGGAAAGCTTTTCACATTAAGTGATGGATCTTGGGAACCTGGGACTTTTATGGGCTCTGTGACTTATTCCACCCTTAGGATTTTTTGTGGCTCTGTGAAGCTTGACTGTTATAGGGGCTATATTATGTATTGGAGGGAGAGATAGAGTAGTACTGTCCACCCTTCGGTTCATTACCCCTTCCTTGCCTTCACAGAGCGGGGCCTCCTTCTTCCTGAGCTGGGTTCCAGGAGAGGTGAGGTACACTCCCTGTACTATTCAGGTGAGTAACATTAGTAAAATAAATTGGCTTAATTAGTAGAAGCCAGTGCCAGGTCTTTCCTGTTTTGATAGGACTTACTACAATTTATTTCTTGTTTCTTGTTTCTTGTTAACAGATGTAAGAGACACCGTTTGGTACAGAGGAACACGATTTTGGACTATTTATGTATATCCTTTACAGATTGTCGTTACGTTCACTTTATGTATGCAGTAGCTAATGCTTAGAACTCTGGCCCTGAAGAAAGCCATGGGATCTTGTCCCTACCGGCTGAAACATGTTGGCCTTGTAAATGCAGTTATATGTTTAGACTGCTTCCTCTGCATTGTTCTTGTTTGTTTGAGGGAAAGGACAAATTACATTAGAGTTTTTCGCCTATTGATCCTTTTACCCCTTGTTTTTAACTCACACATCTTTTGATTTTTGCACTGCACTCGATCCCATCTTTATCATTTGTTCATGGGTACCTTAGCGATTGATGGTGCGACCCAAGTGAGTAAGGGCGATGGATGGGTCTCATTGATCAAGAGACATACCACCCCATTTTTGGATGACCAAATGAGAACACTTGATCTACATACCTATTTGATGGAAATCCAACACATCTCTGTATGGGTCTTACCAACAACCTCAGTAGGTCCTTCGACAGGTTTGTCCTGGCACACATTCTGATATAGAGACTTATGTAGCTCTATTAGCGCCTAACTCACTTATGTAGGAGTTTTGCAGCAGCTCGGAGTACTTGAAGCTCCGTTATAGACCCCCGGTTCTTTTGTTGTTAGGATTACAGTTGGGGGGATACGAACTGGGCAGGTCTTTAAATTTCCCTCAGACCCTTCTTCAATTGTTTGTGTTTTACTGTTTAGAGCAGCTGCCAGCTGCGGGTCTTTCTCTTAGACTACACTTTATGGAGGTAGTTCTTTCGCTAGGGACACTGTGTGCTCTAGTCTGCATCACTGAATCTTCTGGGGAGGTATTAGGTTCAGTTTCCTCTGAGTCTAGGGTCACCCACCTTCACTTTGGTCCTTTAGGCTCTACAGATGTACCCTTGGCACACTGTTTGCCTATATGTGAGTTTGAACTAACAAGCAACATCATTATTCTGATATGGCAGGCACAGCACGATATTGTACTGGTTTGACAGCCCTCTACCACTTCAGTTTTTGAAGTGAGGGGCGGATGATTCAGCCCCCCTCTTCCTCCTCCCCCCTTCCCACCATTGGCTACCTTTCTTTGGGTTCATTTGGGGATCATTATCAGAGACCACTTTGATGGATCTTTATAAATAGACATCAGCTCGGTCGACCATTTCGCGCTTACAAACACTTGCGCTATGGTTAAATAAAGCACCTTTATTTTTGAACTAGTTCGAACTACAAAGATGGCCGTAATGATGTCATCTTGTAGTTCTTGGGTGAACTACAACACAGTGGATTGTGACATCACTCTGTAGTTCAATCAAATCCCACGAGAGTACGTGATACTCCGCCCCTATCTCCTTTATAAGCTTCCTGTGGGCAGCCATTTTTTGCCTTCCACCAAGCTCGGGTCCTACGATGAGGCAACGCCGGACAGGTTAGTGGCTCATTAGGATTTATTCTTGGCCTTTTTTCTTTTGGGGTGGCATAGACTGGTTCACATATGTTTCTGGGATATGAGACCAGGCTTGGTCTGTCAAACCTTTGCTAGCCTAGATCTAAACCTGCTACAGTTTAGCTCCATCCTATTTAGGACACTCATATTTAGAGGAAAGCTTTTCACATTAAGTGATGGATCTTGGGAACCTGGGACTTTTATGGGCTCTGTGACTTATTCCACCCTTAGGATTTTTGTGGCTCTGTGAAGCTTGACTGTTATAGGGGCTATATTATGTATTGGAGGGAGAGATAGAGTAGTTGTCCACCCTTCGGTTCATTACCCCTTCCTTGCCTTCACAGAGCGGGGCCTCCTTCTTCCTGAGCTGGGTTCCAGGAGAGGTGAGGTACACTCCCTGTACTATTCAGGTGAGTAACATTAGTAAAATAAATTGGCTTAATTATTAGAAGCCAGTGCCAGGTCTTTCCTGTTTTGATAGGACTTACTACAATTTATTTCTTGTTTCTTGTTAACAGATGTAAGAGACACCGTTTGGTACAGAGGAACACGATTTTGGACTATTTATGTATATCCTTTACAGATTGTCGTTACGTTCACTTTATGTATGCAGTAGCTAATGCTTAGAACTCTGGCCCTGAAGAAAGCCATGGGATCTTGTCCCTACCGGCTGAAACATGTTGGCCTTGTAAATGCAGTTATATGTTTAGACTGCTTCCTCTGCATTGTTCTTGTTTGTTTGAGGGAAAGGACAAATTACATTAGAGTTTTTCGCCTATTGATCCTTTAACCCCTTGTTTTTAACTCACACATCTTTTGATTTTTGCACTGCACTCGATCCCATCTTTATCATTTGTTCATGGGTACCTTAGCGATTGATGGTGCGACCCAAGTGAGTAAGGGCGATGGATGGGTCTCATTGATCAAGAGACATACCACCCCATTTTTGGATGACCAAATGAGAACACTTGATCTACATACCTATTTGATGGGAATCCAACACATCTCTGTATGGGTCTTACCAACAATCTCAGTAGGTCCTTCGACAGGTTTGTCCTGGCACACATTCTGATATAGAGACTTATGTAGCTCTATTAGCGCCTAACTCACTTATGTAGGAGTTTTGCAGCAGCTCGGAGTACTTGAAGCTCCGTTATAGACCCCCGGTTCTTTTGTTGTTAGGATTACAGTTGGGGGGATACGAACTGGGCAGGTCTTTAAATTTCCCTCAGACCCTTCTTCAATTGTTTGTGTTTTACTGTTTAGAGCAGCTGCCATCTGCGGGTCTTTCTCTTAGACTACACTTTATGGAGGTAGTTCTTTCGCTAGGGACACTGTGTGCTCTAGTCTGCATCACTGAATCTTCTGGGGAGGTATTAGGTTCAGTTTCCTTTGAGTCTAGGGTCACCCACCTTCACTTTGGTCCTTTAGGCTCTACAGATGTACCCTTGGCACACTGTTTGCCTATATGTGAGTTTGAACTAACAAGCAACATCATTATTCTGATATGGCAGGCACAGCACGATATTGTACTGTTTTGACAGCCCTCTACCACTTCAGTTTTTGAAGTGAGGGGCGGATGATTCAGCCCCCCTCTTCCTCCTCCCCCCTTCCCACCATTGGCTACCTTTCTTGGGGTTCATTTGGGGATCATTATCAGAGACCACTTTGATGGATCTTTATAAATAGACATCAGCTCGGTCGACCATTTCGCGCTTACAAACACTTGCGCTATGGTTAAATAAAGCACCTTTATTTTTGAACTAGTTCAAACTACAAAGATGGCCGTAATGATGTCATCTTGTAGTTCTTGGGTGAACTACAACACAGTGGATTGTGACATCACTCTGTAGTTCAATCGAATCCCACGAGAGTACGTGATACTCCGCCCCTATCTCCTTTATAAGCTTCCTGTGGGCAGCCATTTTTTGCCTTCCACCAAGCTTGGGTCCTGCGATGAGGCAACGCCGGACAGGTTAGTGGCTCATTAGGATTTATTCTTGGCCTTTTTTCTTTTGGGGTGGCATAGACTGGTTCACCTATGTTTCTGGGATATGAGACCAGGCTTGGTCTGTCAAACCTTTGCTAGCCTAGATCTAAACCTGCTACAGTTTAGCTCCATCCTATTTAGGACACTCATATTTAGAGGAAAGCTTTTCACATTAAGTGATGGATCTTGGGAACCTGGGACTTTTATGGGCTCTGTGACTTATTCCACCCTTAGGATTTTTTGTGGCTCTGTGAAGCTTGACTGTTATAGGGGCTATATTATGTATTGGAGGGAGAGATAGAGTAGTACTGTCCACCCTTCGGTTCATTACCCCTTCCTTGCCTTCACAGAGCGGGGCCTCCTTCTTCCTGAGCTGGGTTCCAGGAGAGGTGAGGTACACTCCCTGTACTATTCAGGTGAGTAACATTAGTAAAATAAATTGGCTTAATTATTAGAAGCCAGTGCCAGGTCTTTCCTGTTTTGATAGGACTTACTACAATTTATTTCTTGTTTCTTGTTAACAGATGTAAGAGACACCGTTTGGTACAGAGGAACACGATTTTGGACTATTTATGTATATCCTTTACAGATTGTCGTTACGTTCACTTTATGTATGCAGTAGCTAATGCTTAGAACTCTGGCCCTGAAGAAAGCCATGGGATCTTGTCCCTACCGGCTGAAACATGTTGGCCTTGTAAATGCAGTTATATGTTTAGACTGCTTCCTCTGCATTGTTCTTGTTTGTTTGAGGGAAAGGACAAATTACATTAGAGTTTTTCACCTATTGATCCTTTAACCCCTTGTTTTTAACTCACACATCTTTTGATTTTTGCACTGCACTCGATCCCATCTTTATCATTTGTTCATGGGTACCTTAGCGATTGATGGTGCGACCCAAGTGAGTAAGGGCGATGGATGGGTCTCATTGATCAAGAGACATACCACCCCATTTTTGGATGACCAAATGAGAACACTTGATCTACATACCTATTTGATGGGAATCCAACACATCTCTGTATGGGTCTTACCAACAATCTCAGTAGGTCCTTCAACAGGTTTGTCCTGGCACACATTCTGATATAGAGACTTATGTAGCTCTATTAGCGCCTAACTCACTTATGTAGGAGTTTTGCAGCAGCTCGGAGTACTTGAAGCTCCGTTATAGACCCCCGGTTCTTTTGTTGTTAGGATTACAGTTGGGGGGATACGAACTGGGCAGGTCTTTAAATTTCCCTCAGACCCTTCTTCAATTGTTTGTGTTTTACTGTTTAGAGCAGCTGCCATCTGCGGGTCTTTCTCTTAGACTACACTTTATGGAGGTAGTTCTTTCGCTAGGGACACTGTGTGCTCTAGTCTGCATCACTGAATCTTCTGGGGAGGTATTAGGTTCAGTTTCCTTTGAGTCTAGGGTCACCCACCTTCACTTTGGTCCTTTAGGCTCTACAGATGTACCCTTGGCACACTGTTTGCCTATATGTGAGTTTGAACTAACAAGCAACATCATTATTCTGATATGGCAGGCACAGCACGATATTGTACTGTTTTGACAGCCCTCTACCACTTCATTTTTGAAGTGAGGGGCGGATGATTCAGCCCCCCTCTTCCTCCTCCCCCCTTCCCACCATTGGCTACCTTTCTTGGGGTTCATTTGGGGATCATTATCAGAGACCACTTTGATGGATCTTTATAAATAGACATCAGCTCGGTCGACCATTTCGCGCTTACAAACACTTGCGCTATGGTTAAATAAAGCACCTTTATTTTTGAACTAGTTCGAACTACAAAGATGGCCGTAATGATGTCATCTTGTAGTTCTTGGGTGAACTACAACACAGTGGATTGTGACATCACTCTGTAGTTCAATCGAATCCCACGAGAGTACGTGATACTCCGCCCCTATCTCCTTTATAAGCTTCCTGTGGGCAGCCATTTTTTGCCTTCCACCAAGCTTGGGTCCTGCGATGAGGCAACGCCGGACAGGTTAGTGGCTCATTAGGATTTATTCTTGGCCTTTTTTCTTTTGGGGTGGCATAGACTGGTTCACCTATGTTTCTGGGATATGAGACCAGGCTTGGTCTGTCAAACCTTTGCTAGCCTAGATCTAAACCTGCTACAGTTTAGCTCCATCCTATTTAGGACACTCATATTTAGAGGAAAGCTTTTCACATTAAGTGATGGATCTTGGGAACCTGGGACTTTTATGGGCTCTGTGACTTATTCCACCCTTAGGATTTTTTGTGGCTCTGTGAAGCTTGACTGTTATAGGGGCTATATTATGTATTGGAGGGAGAGATAGAGTAGTACTGTCCACCCTTCGGTTCATTACCCCTTCCTTGCCTTCACAGAGCGGGGCCTCCTTCTTCCTGAGCTGGGTTCCAGGAGAGGTGAGGTACACTCCCTGTACTATTCAGGTGAGTAACATTAGTAAAATAAATTGGCTTAATTATTAGAAGCCAGTGCCAGGTCTTTCCTGTTTTGATAGGACTTACTACAATTTATTTCTTGTTTCTTGTTAACAGATGTAAGAGACACCGTTTGGTACAGAGGAACACGATTTTGGACTATTTATGTATATCCTTTACAGATTGTCGTTACGTTCACTTTATGTATGCAGTAGCTAATGCTTAGAACTCTGGCCCTGAAGAAAGCCATGGGATCTTGTCCCTACCGGCTGAAACATGTTGGCCTTGTAAATGCAGTTATATGTTTAGACTGCTTCCTCTGCATTGTTCTTGTTTGTTTGAGGGAAAGGACAAATTACATTAGAGTTTTTCACCTATTGATCCTTTAACCCCTTGTTTTTAACTCACACATCTTTTGATTTTTGCACTGCACTCGATCCCATCTTTATCATTTGTTCATGGGTACCTTAGCGATTGATGGTGCGACCCAAGTGAGTAAGGGCGATGGATGGGTCTCATTGATCAAGAGACATACCACCCCATTTTTGGATGACCAAATGAGAACACTTGATCTACATACCTATTTGATGGGAATCCAACACATCTCTGTATGGGTCTTACCAACAATCTCAGTAGGTCCTTCGACAGGTTTGTCCTGGCACACATTCTGATATAGAGACTTATGTAGCTCTATTAGCGCCTAACTCACTTATGTAGGAGTTTTGCAGCAGCTCGGAGTACTTGAAGCTCCGTTATAGACCCCCGGTTCTTTTGTTGTTAGGATTACAGTTGGGGGGATACGAACTGGGCAGGTCTTTAAATTTCCCTCAGACCCTTCTTCAATTGTTTGTGTTTTACTGTTTAGAGCAGCTGCCAGCTGCGGGTCTTTCTCTTAGACTACACTTTATGGAGGTAGTTCTTTCGCTAGGGACACTGTGTGCTCTAGTCTGCATCACTGAATCTTCTGGGGAGGTATTAGGTTCAGTTTCCTTTGAGTCTAGGGTCACCCACCTTCACTTTGGTCCTTTAGGCTCTACAGATGTACCCTTGGCACACTGTTTGCCTATATGTGAGTTTGAACTAACAAGCAACATCATTATTCTGATATAGCAGGCACAGCACGATATTGTACTGTTTTGACAGCCCTCTACCACTTCAGTTTTTGAAGTGAGGGGCGGATGATTCAGCCCCCCTCTTCCTCCTCCCCCCTTCCCACCATTGGCTACCTTTCTTTGGGTTCATTTGGGGATCATTATCAGAGACCACTTTGATGGATCTTTATAAATAGACATCAGCTCGGTCGACCATTTCGCGCTTACAAACACTTGCGCTATGGTTAAATAAAGCACCTTTATTTTTGAACTAGTTCGAACTACAAAGATGGCCGTAATGATGTCATCTTGTAGTTCTTGGGTGAACTACAACACAGTGGATTGTGACATCACTCTGTAGTTCAATCGAATCCCACGAGAGTACGTGATACTCCGCCCCTATCTCCTTTATAAGCTTCCTGTGGGCAGCCATTTTTTGCCTTCCACCAAGCTCGGGTCCTGCGATGAGGCAACGCCGGACAGGTTAGTGGCTCATTAGGATTTATTCTTGGCCTTTTTTCTTTTGGGGTGGCATAGACTGGTTCACCTATGTTTCTGGGATATGAGACCAGGCTTGGTCTGTCAAACCTTTGCTAGCCTAGATCTAAACCTGCTACAGTTTAGCTCCATCCTATTTAGGACACTCATATTTAGAGGAAAGCTTTTCACATTAAGTGATGGATCTTGGGAACCTGGGACTTTTATGGGCTCTGTGACTTATTCCACCCTTAGGATTTTTTGTGGCTCTGTGAAGCTTGACTGTTATAGGGGCTATATTATGTATTGGAGGGAGAGATAGAGTAGTACTGTCCACCCTTCGGTTCATTACCCCTTCCTTGCCTTCACAGAGCGGGGCCTCCTTCTTCCTGAGCTGGGTTCCAGGAGAGGTGAGGTACACTCCCTGTACTATTCAGGTGAGTAACATTAGTAAAATAAATTGGCTTAATTAGTAGAAGCCAGTGCCAGGTCTTTCCTGTTTTGATAGGACTTACTACAATTTATTTCTTGTTTCTTGTTAACAGATGTAAGAGACACCGTTTGGTACAGAGGAACACGATTTTGGACTATTTATGTATATCCTTTACAGATTGTCGTTACGTTCACTTTATGTATGCAGTAGCTAATGCTTAGAACTCTGGCCCTGAAGAAAGCCATGGGATCTTGTCCCTACCGGCTGAAACATGTTGGCCTTGTAAATGCAGTTATATGTTTAGACTGCTTCCTCTGCATTGTTCTTGTTTGTTTGAGGGAAAGGACAAATTACATTAGAGTTTTTCGCCTATTGATCCTTTTACCCCTTGTTTTTAACTCACACATCTTTTGATTTTTGCACTGCACTCGATCCCATCTTTATCATTTGTTCATGGGTACCTTAGCGATTGATGGTGCGACCCAAGTGAGTAAGGGCGATGGATGGGTCTCATTGATCAAGAGACATACCACCCCATTTTTGGATGACCAAATGAGAACACTTGATCTACATACCTATTTGATGGGAATCCAACACATCTCTGTATGGGTCTTACCAACAATCTCAGTAGGTCCTTCGACAGGTTTGTCCTGGCACACATTCTGATATAGAGACTTATGTAGCTCTATTAGCGCCTAACTCACTTATGTAGGAGTTTTGCAGCAGCTCGGAGTACTTGAAGCTCCGTTATAGACCCCCGGTTCTTTTGTTGTTAGGATTACAGTTGGGGGGATACGAACTGGGCAGGTCTTTAAATTTCCCTCAGACCCTTCTTCAATTGTTTGTGTTTTACTGTTTAGAGCAGCTGCCAGCTGCGGGTCTTTCTCTTAGACTACACTTTATGGAGGTAGTTCTTTCGCTAGGGACACTGTGTGCTCTAGTCTGCATCACTGAATCTTCTGGGGAGGTATTAGGTTCAGTTTCCTTTGAGTCTAGGGTCACCCACCTTCACCTTGGTCCTTTAGGCTCTACAGATGTACCCTTGGCACACTGTTTGCCTATATGTGAGTTTGAACTAACAAGCAACATCATTATTCTGATATGGCAGGCACAGCACGATATTGTACTGTTTTGACAGCCCTCTACCACTTCAGTTTTTGAAGTGAGGGGCGGATGATTCAGCCCCCTCTTCCTCCTCCCCCCTTCCCACCATTGGCTACCTTTCTTTGGGTTCATTTGGGGATCATTATCAGAGACCACTTTGATGGATCTTTATAAATAGACATCAGCTCGGTCGACCATTTCGCGCTTACAAACACTTGCGCTATGGTTAAATAAAGCACCTTTATTTTTGAACTAGTTCGAACTACAAAGATGGCCGTAATGATGTCATCTTGTAGTTCTTGGGTGAACTACAACACAGTGGATTGTGACATCACTCTGTAGTTCAATCGAATCCCACGAGAGTACGTGATACTCCGCCCCTATCTCCTTTATAAGCTTCCTGTGGGCAGCCATTTTTTGCCTTCCACCAAGCTCGGGTCCTGCGATGAGGCAACGCCGGACAGGTTAGTGGCTCATTAGGATTTATTCTTGGCCTTTTTTCTTTTGGGGTGGCATAGACTGGTTCACCTATGTTTCTGGGATATGAGACCAGGCTTGGTCTGTCAAACCTTTGCTAGCCTAGATCTAAACCTGCTACAGTTTAGCTCCCTCCTATTTAGGACACTCATATTTAGAGGAAAGCTTTTCACATTAAGTGATGGATCTTGGGAACCTGGGACTTTTATGGGCTCTGTGACTTATTCCACCCTTAGGATTTTTTGTGGCTCTGTGAAGCTTGACTGTTATAGGGGCTATATTATGTATTGGAGGGAGAGATAGAGTAGTACTGTCCACCCTTCGGTTCATTACCCCTTCCTTGCCTTCACAGAGCGGGGCCTCCTTCTTCCTGAGCTGGGTTCCAGGAGAGGTGAGGTACACTCCCTGTACTATTCAGGTGAGTAACATTAGTAAAATAAATTGGCTTAATTAGTAGAAGCCAGTGCCAGGTCTTTCCTGTTTTGATAGGACTTACTACAATTTATTTCTTGTTTCTTGTTAACAGATGTAAGAGACACCGTTTGGTACAGAGGAACACGATTTTGGACTATTTATGTATATCCTTTACAGATTGTCGTTACGTTCACTTTATGTATGCAGTAGCTAATGCTTAGAACTCTGGCCCTGAAGAAAGCCATGGGATCTTGTCCCTACCGGCTGAAACATGTTGGCCTTGTAAATGCAGTTATATGTTTAGACTGCTTCCTCTGCATTGTTCTTGTTTGTTTGAGGGAAAGGACAAATTACATTAGAGTTTTTCGCCTATTGATCCTTTTACCCCTTGTTTTTAACTCACACATCTTTTGATTTTTGCACTGCACTCGATCCCATCTTTATCATTTGTTCATGGGTACCTTAGCGATTGATGGTGCGACCCAAGTGAGTAAGGGCGATGGATGGGTCTCATTGATCAAGAGACATACCACCCCATTTTTGGATGACCAAATGAGAACACTTGATCTACATACCTATTTGATGGGAATCCAACACATCTCTGTATGGGTCTTACCAACAATCTCAGTAGGTCCTTCGACAGGTTTGTCCTGGCACACATTCTGATATAGAGACTTATGTAGCTCTATTAGCGCCTAACTCACTTATGTAGGAGTTTTGCAGCAGCTCGGAGTACTTGAAGCTCCGTTATAGACCCCCGGTTCTTTTGTTGTTAGGATTACAGTTGGGGGGATACGAACTGGGCAGGTCTTTAAATTTCCCTCAGACCCTTCTTCAATTGTTTGTGTTTTACTGTTTAGAGCAGCTGCCAGCTGCGGGTCTTTCTCTTAGACTACACTTTATGGAGGTAGTTCTTTCGCTAGGGACACTGTGTGCTCTAGTCTGCATCACTGAATCTTCTGGGGAGGTATTAGGTTCAGTTTCCTTTGAGTCTAGGGTCACCCACCTTCACTTTGGTCCTTTAGGCTCTACAGATGTACCCTTGGCACACTGTTTGCCTATATGTGAGTTTGAACTAACAAGCAACATCATTATTCTGATATGGCAGGCACAGCACGATATTGTACTGTTTTGACAGCCCTCTACCACTTCAGTTTTTGAAGTGAGGGGCGGATGATTCAGCCCCCCTCTTCCTCCTCCCCCCTTCCCACCATTGGCTACCTTTCTTTGGGTTCATTTGGGGATCATTATCAGAGACCACTTTGATGGATCTTTATAAATAGACATCAGCTCGGTCGACCATTTCGCGCTTACAAACACTTGCGCTATGGTTAAATAAAGCACCTTTATTTTTGAACTAGTTCGAACTACAAAGATGGCCGTAATGATGTCATCTTGTAGTTCTTGGGTGAACTACAACACAGTGGATTGTGACATCACTCTGTAGTTCAATCGAATCCCACGAGAGTACGTGATACTCCGCCCCTATCTCCTTTATAAGCTTCCTGTGGGCAGCCATTTTTTGCCTTCCACCAAGCTCGGGTCCTGCGATGAGGCAACGCCGGAAAGGTTAGTGGCTCATTAGGATTTATTCTTGGCCTTTTTTCTTTTGGGGTGGCATAGACTGGTTCACCTATGTTTCTGGGATATGAGACCAGGCTTGGTCTGTCAAACCTTTGCTAGCCTAGATCTAAACCTGCTACAGTTTAGCTCCATCCTATTTAGGACACTCATATTTAGAGGAAAGCTTTTCACATTAAGTGATGGATCTTGGGAACCTGGGACTTTTATGGGCTCTGTGACTTATTCCACCCTTAGGATTTTTTGTGGCTCTGTGAAGCTTGACTGTTATAGGGGCTATATTATGTATTGGAGGGAGAGATAGAGTAGTACTGTCCACCCTTCGGTTCATTACCCCTTCCTTGCCTTCACAGAGCGGGGCCTCCTTCTTCCTGAGCTGGGTTCCAGGAGAGGTGAGGTACACTCCCTGTACTATTCAGGTGAGTAACATTAGTAAAATAAATTGGCTTAATTAGTAGAAGCCAGTGCCAGGTCTTTCCTGTTTTGATAGGACTTACTACAATTTATTTCTTGTTTCTTGTTAACAGATGTAAGAGACACCGTTTGGTACAGAGGAACACGATTTTGGACTATTTATGTATATCCTTTACAGATTGTCGTTACGTTCACTTTATGTATGCAGTAGCTAATGCTTAGAACTCTGGCCCTGAAGAAAGCCATGGGATCTTGTCCCTACCGGCTGAAACATGTTGGCCTTGTAAATGCAGTTATATGTTTAGACTGCTTCCTCTGCATTGTTCTTGTTTGTTTGAGGGAAAGGACAAATTACATTAGAGTTTTTCGCCTATTGATCCTTTTACCCCTTGTTTTTAACTCACACATCTTTTGATTTTTGCACTGCACTCGATCCCATCTTTATCATTTGTTCATGGGTACCTTAGCGATTGATGGTGCGACCCAAGTGAGTAAGGGCGATGGATGGGTCTCATTGATCAAGAGACATACCACCCCATTTTTGGATGACCAAATGAGAACACTTGATCTACATACCTATTTGATGGGAATCCAACACATCTCTGTATGGGTCTTACCAACAATCTCAGTAGGTCCTTCGACAGGTTTGTCCTGGCACACATTCTGATATAGAGACTTATGTAGCTCTATTAGCGCCTAACTCACTTATGTAGGAGTTTTGCAGCAGCTCGGAGTACTTGAAGCTCCGTTATAGACCCCCGGTTCTTTTGTTGTTAGGATTACAGTTGGGGGGATACGAACTGGGCAGGTCTTTAAATTTCCCTCAGACCCTTCTTCAATTGTTTGTGTTTTACTGTTTAGAGCAGCTGCCAGCTGCGGGTCTTTCTCTTAGACTACACTTTATGGAGGTAGTTCTTTCGCTAGGGACACTGTGTGCTCTAGTCTGCATCACTGAATCTTCTGGGGAGGTATTAGGTTCAGTTTCCTTTGAGTCTAGGGTCACCCACCTTCACTTTGGTCCTTTAGGCTCTACAGATGTACCCTTGGCACACTGTTTGCCTATATGTGAGTTTGAACTAACAAGCAACATCATTATTCTGATATGGCAGGCACAGCACGATATTGTACTGTTTTGACAGCCCTCTACCACTTCAGTTTTTGAAGTGAGGGGCGGATGATTCAGCCCCCCTCTTCCTCCTCCCCCCTTCCCACCATTGGCTACCTTTCTTGGGGTTCATTTGGGGATCATTATCAGAGACCACTTTGATGGATCTTTATAAATAGACATCAGCTCGGTCGACCATTTCGCGCTTACAAACACTTGCGCTATGGTTAAATAAAGCACCTTTATTTTTGAACTAGTTCGAACTACAAAGATGGCCGTAATGATGTCATCTTGTAGTTCTTGGGTGAACTACAACACAGTGGATTGTGACATCACTCTGTAGTTCAATCGAATCCCACGAGAGTACGTGATACTCCGCCCCTATCTCCTTTATAAGCTTCCTGTGGGCAGCCATTTTTTGCCTTCCACCAAGCTTGGGTCCTGCGATGAGGCAACGCCGGACAGGTTAGTGGCTCATTAGGATTTATTCTTGGCCTTTTTTCTTTTGGGGTGGCATAGACTGGTTCACCTATGTTTCTGGGATATGAGACCAGGCTTGGTCTGTCAAACCTTTGCTAGCCTAGATCTAAACCTGCTACAGTTTAGCTCCATCCTATTTAGGACACTCATATTTAGAGGAAAGCTTTTCACATTAAGTGATGGATCTTGGGAACCTGGGACTTTTATGGGCTCTGTGACTTATTCCACCCTTAGGATTTTTTGTGGCTCTGTGAAGCTTGACTGTTATAGGGGCTATATTATGTATTGGAGGGAGAGATAGAGTAGTACTGTCCACCCTTCGGTTCATTACCCCTTCCTTGCCTTCACAGAGCGGGGCCTCCTTCTTCCTGAGCTGGGTTCCAGGAGAGGTGAGGTACACTCCCTGTACTATTCAGGTGAGTAACATTAGTAAAATAAATTGGCTTAATTAGTAGAAGCCAGTGCCAGGTCTTTCCTGTTTTGATAGGACTTACTACAATTTATTTCTTGTTTCTTGTTAACAGATGTAAGAGACACCGTTTGGTACAGAGGAACACGATTTTGGACTATTTATGTATATCCTTTACAGATTGTCGTTACGTTCACTTTATGTATGCAGTAGCTAATGCTTAGAACTCTGGCCCTGAAGAAAGCCATGGGATCTTGTCCCTACCGGCTGAAACATGTTGGCCTTGTAAATGCAGTTATATGTTTAGACTGCTTCCTCTGCATTGTTCTTGTTTGTTTGAGGGAAAGGACAAATTACATTAGAGTTTTTCGCCTATTGATCCTTTTACCCCTTGTTTTTAACTCACACATCTTTTGATTTTTGCACTGCACTCGATCCCATCTTTATCATTTGTTCATGGGTACCTTAGCGATTGATGGTGCGACCCAAGTGAGTAAGGGCGATGGATGGGTCTCATTGATCAAGAGACATACCACCCCATTTTTGGATGACCAAATGAGAACACTTGATCTACATACCTATTTGATGGGAATCCAACACATCTCTGTATGGGTCTTACCAACAATCTCAGTAGGTCCTTCGACAGGTTTGTCCTGGCACACATTCTGATATAGAGACTTATGTAGCTCTATTAGCGCCTAACTCACTTATGTAGGAGTTTTGCAGCAGCTCGGAGTACTTGAAGCTCCGTTATAGACCCCCGGTTCTTTTGTTGTTAGGATTACAGTTGGGGGGATACGAACTGGGCAGGTCTTTAAATTTCCCTCAGACCCTTCTTCAATTGTTTGTGTTTTACTGTTTAGAGCAGCTGCCTGCTGCGGGTCTTTCTCTTAGACTACACTTTATGGAGGTAGTTCTTTCGCTAGGGACACTGTGTGCTCTAGTCTGCATCACTGAATCTTCTGGGGAGGTATTAGGTTCAGTTTCCTTTGAGTCTAGGGTCACCCACCTTCACTTTGGTCCTTTAGGCTCTACAGATGTACCCTTGGCACACTGTTTGCCTATATGTGAGTTTGAACTAACAAGCAACATCATTATTCTGATATGGCAGGCACAGCACGATATTGTACTGTTTTGACAGCCCTCTACCACTTCAGTTTTTGAAGTGAGGGGCGGATGATTCAGCCCCCCTCTTCCTCCTCCCCCCTTCCCACCATTGGCTACCTTTCTTGGGGTTCATTTGGGGATCATTATCAGAGACCACTTTGATGGATCTTTATAAATAGACATCAGCTCGGTCGACCATTTCGCGCTTACAAACACTTGCGCTATGGTTAAATAAAGCACCTTTATTTTTGAACTAGTTCGAACTACAAAGATGGCCGTAATGATGTCATCTTGTAGTTCTTGGGTGAACTACAACACAGTGGATTGTGACATCACTCTGTAGTTCAATCGAATCCCACGAGAGTACGTGATACTCCGCCCCTATCTCCTTTATAAGCTTCCTGTGGGCAGCCATTTTTTGCCTTCCACCAAGCTCGGGTCCTGCGATGAGGCAACGCCGGACAGGTTAGTGGCTCATTAGGATTTATTCTTGGCCTTTTTTCTTTTGGGGTGGCATAGACTGGTTCACCTATGTTTCTGGGATATGAGACCAGGCTTGGTCTGTCAAACCTTTGCTAGCCTAGATCTAAACCTGCTACAGTTTAGCTCCATCCTATTTAGGACACTCATATTTAGAGGAAAGCTTTTCACATTAAGTGATGGATCTTGGGAACCTGGGACTTTTATGGGCTCTGTGACTTATTCCACCCTTAGGATTTTTTGTGGCTCTGTGAAGCTTGACTGTTATAGGGGCTATATTATGTATTGGAGGGAGAGATAGAGTAGTACTGTCCACCCTTCGGTTCATTACCCCTTCCTTGCCTTCACAGAGCGGGGCCTCCTTCTTCCTGAGCTGGGTTCCAGGAGAGGTGAGGTACACTCCCTGTACTATTCAGGTGAGTAACATTAGTAAAATAAATTGGCTTAATTAGTAGAAGCCAGTGCCAGGTCTTTCCTGTTTTGATAGGACTTACTACAATTTATTTCTTGTTTCTTGTTAACAGATGTAAGAGACACCGTTTGGTACAGAGGAACACGATTTTGGACTATTTATGTATATCCTTTACAGATTGTCGTTACGTTCACTTTATGTATGCAGTAGCTAATGCTTAGAACTCTGGCCCTGAAGAAAGCCATGGGATCTTGTCCCTACCGGCTGAAACATGTTGGCCTTGTAAATGCAGTTATATGTTTAGACTGCTTCCTCTGCATTGTTCTTGTTTGTTTGAGGGAAAGGACAAATTACATTAGAGTTTTTCGCCTATTGATCCTTTTACCCCTTGTTTTTAACTCACACATCTTTTGATTTTTGCACTGCACTCGATCCCATCTTTATCATTTGTTCATGGGTACCTTAGCGATTGATGGTGCGACCCAAGTGAGTAAGGGCGATGGATGGGTCTCATTGATCAAGAGACATACCACCCCATTTTTGGATGACCAAATGAGAACACTTGATCTACATACCTATTTGATGGGAATCCAACACATCTCTGTATGGGTCTTACCAACAATCTCAGTAGGTCCTTCGACAGGTTTGTCCTGGCACACATTTTGATATAGAGACTTATGTAGCTCTATTAGCGCCTAACTCACTTATGTAGGAGTTTTGCAGCAGCTCGGAGTACTTGAAGCTCCGTTATAGACCCCCGGTTCTTTTGTTGTTAGGATTACAGTTGGGGGGATACGAACTGGGCAGGTCTTTAAATTTCCCTCAGACCCTTCTTCAATTGTTTGTGTTTTACTGTTTAGAGCAGCTGCCTGCTGCGGGTCTTTCTCTTAGACTACACTTTATGGAGGTAGTTCTTTCGCTAGGGACACTGTGTGCTCTAGTCTGCATCACTGAATCTTCTGGGGAGGTATTAGGTTCAGTTTCCTTTGAGTCTAGGGTCACCCACCTTCACTTTGGTCCTTTAGGCTCTACAGATGTACCCTTGGCACACTGTTTGCCTATATGTGAGTTTGAACTAACAAGCAACATCATTATTCTGATATGGCAGGCACAGCACGATATTGTACTGTTTTGACAGCCCTCTACCACTTCAGTTTTTGAAGTGAGGGGCGGATGATTCAGCCCCCCTCTTCCTCCTCCCCCCTTCCCACCATTGGCTACCTTTCTTGGGGTTCATTTGGGGATCATTATCAGAGACCACTTTGATGGATCTTTATAAATAGACATCAGCTCGGTCGACCATTTCGCGCTTACAAACACTTGCGCTATGGTTAAATAAAGCACCTTTATTTTTGAACTAGTTCGAACTACAAAGATGGCCGTAATGATGTCATCTTGTAGTTCTTGGGTGAACTACAACACAGTGGATTGTGACATCACTCTGTAGTTCAATCGAATCCCACGAGAGTACGTGATACTCCGCCCCTATCTCCTTTATAAGCTTCCTGTGGGCAGCCATTTTTTGCCTTCCACCAAGCTCGGGTCCTGCGATGAGGCAACGCCGGACAGGTTAGTGGCTCATTAGGATTTATTCTTGGCCTTTTTTCTTTTGGGGTGGCATAGACTGGTTCACCTATGTTTCTGGGATATGAGACCAGGCTTGGTCTGTCAAACCTTTGCTAGCCTAGATCTAAACCTGCTACAGTTTAGCTCCATCCTATTTAGGACACTCATATTTAGAGGAAAGCTTTTCACATTAAGTGATGGATCTTGGGAACCTGGGACTTTTATGGGCTCTGTGACTTATTCCACCCTTAGGATTTTTTGTGGCTCTGTGAAGCTTGACTGTTATAGGGGCTATATTATGTATTGGAGGGAGAGATAGAGTAGTACTGTCCACCCTTCGGTTCATTACCCCTTCCTTGCCTTCACAGAGCGGGGCCTCCTTCTTCCTGAGCTGGGTTCCAGGAGAGGTGAGGTACACTCCCTGTACTATTCAGGTGAGTAACATTAGTAAAATAAATTGGCTTAATTAGTAGAAGCCAGTGCCAGGTCTTTCCTGTTTTGATAGGACTTACTACAATTTATTTCTTGTTTCTTGTTAACAGATGTAAGAGACACCGTTTGGTACAGAGGAACACGATTTTGGACTATTTATGTATATCCTTTACAGATTGTCGTTACGTTCACTTTATGTATGCAGTAGCTAATGCTTAGAACTCTGGCCCTGAAGAAAGCCATGGGATCTTGTCCCTACCGGCTGAAACATGTTGGCCTTGTAAATGCAGTTATATGTTTAGACTGCTTCCTCTGCATTGTTCTTGTTTGTTTGAGGGAAAGGACAAATTACATTAGAGTTTTTCGCCTATTGATCCTTTTACCCCTTGTTTTTAACTCACACATCTTTTGATTTTTGCACTGCACTCGATCCCATCTTTATCATTTGTTCATGGGTACCTTAGCGATTGATGGTGCGACCCAAGTGAGTAAGGGCGATGGATGGGTCTCATTGATCAAGAGACATACCACCCCATTTTTGGATGACCAAATGAGAACACTTGATCTACATACCTATTTGATGGGAATCCAACACATCTCTGTATGGGTCTTACCAACAACCTCAGTAGGTCCTTCGACAGGTTTGTCCTGGCACACATTCTGATATAGAGACTTATGTAGCTCTATTAGCGCCTAACTCACTTATGTAGGAGTTTTGCAGCAGCTCGGAGTACTTGAAGCTCCGTTATAGACCCTCGGTTCTTTTGTTGTTAGGATTACAGTTGGGGGGATACGAACTGGGCAGGTCTTTAAATTTCCCTCAGACCCTTCTTCAATTGTTTGTGTTTTACTGTTTAGAGCAGCTGCCAGCTGCGGGTCTTTCTCTTAGACTACACTTTATGGAGGTAGTTCTTTCGCTAGGGACACTGTGTGCTCTAGTCTGCATCACTGAATCTTCTGGGGAGGTATTAGGTTCAGTTTCCTTTGAGTCTAGGGTCACCCACCTTCACTTTGGTCCTTTAGGCTCTACAGATGTACCCTTGGCACACTGTTTGCCTATATGTGAGTTTGAACTAACAAGCAACATCATTATTCTGATATGGCAGGCACAGCACGATATTGTACTGTTTTGACAGCCCTCTACCACTTCAGTTTTTGAAGTGAGGGGCAGATGATTCAGCCCCCCTCTTCCTCCTCCCCCCTTCCCACCATTGGCTACCTTTCTTTGGGTTCATTTGGGGATCATTATCAGAGACCACTTTGATGGATCTTTATAAATAGACATCAGCTCGGTCGACCATTTCGCACTTACAAACACTTGCGCTATGGTTAAATAAAGCACCTTTATTTTTGAACTAGTTCGAACTACAAAGATGGCCGTAATGATGTCATCTTGTAGTTCTTGGGTGAACTACAACACAGTGGATTGTGACATCACTCTGTAGTTCAATCGAATCCCACGAGAGTACGTGATACTCCGCCCCTATCTCCTTTATAAGCTTCCTGTGGGCAGCCATTTTTTGCCTTCCACCAAGCTCGGGTCCTGCGATGAGGCAACGCCGGACAGGTTAGTGGCTCATTAGGATTTATTCTTGGCCTTTTTTCTTTTGGGGTGGCATAGACTGGTTCACCTATGTTTCTGGGATATGAGACCAGGCTTGGTCTGTCAAACCTTTGCTAGCCTAGATCTAAACCTGCTACAGTTTAGCTCCATCCTATTTAGGACACTCATATTTAGAGGAAAGCTTTTCACATTAAGTGATGGATCTTGGGAACCTGGGACTTTTATGGGCTCTGTGACTTATTCCACCCTTAGAATTTTTTGTGGCTCTGTGAAGCTTGACTGTTATAGGGGCTATATTATGTATTGGAGGGAGAGATAGAGTAGTACTGTCCACCCTTCGGTTCATTACCCCTTCCTTGCCTTCACAGAGCGGGGCCTCCTTCTTCCTGAGCTGGGTTCCAGGAGAGGTGAGGTACACTCCCTGTACTATTCAGGTGAGTAACATTAGTAAAATAAATTGGCTTAATTAGTAGAAGCCAGTGCCAGGTCTTTCCTGTTTTGATAGGACTTACTACAATTTATTTCTTGTTTCTTGTTAACAGATGTAAGAGACACCGTTTGGTACAGAGGAACACGATTTTGGACTATTTATGTATATCCTTTACAGATTGTCGTTACGTTCACTTTATGTATGCAGTAGCTAATGCTTAGAACTCTGGCCCTGAAGAAAGCCATGGGATCTTGTCCCTACCGGCTGAAACATGTTGGCCTTGTAAATGCAGTTATATGTTTAGACTGCTTCCTCTGCATTGTTCTTGTTTGTTTGAGGGAAAGGACAAATTACATTAGAGTTTTTCGCCTATTGATCCTTTTACCCCTTGTTTTTAACTCACACATCTTTTGATTTTTGCACTGCACTCGATCCCATCTTTATCATTTGTTCATGGGTACCTTAGCGATTGATGGTGCGACCCAAGTGAGTAAGGGCGATGGATGGGTCTCATTGATCAAGAGACATACCACCCCATTTTTGGATGACCAAATGAGAACACTTGATCTACATACCTATTTGATGGGAATCCAACACATCTCTGTATGGGTCTTACCAACAATCTCAGTAGGTCCTTCGACAGGTTTGTCCTGGCACACATTCTGATATAGAGACTTATGTAGCTCTATTAGCGCCTAACTCACTTATGTAGGAGTTTTGCAGCAGCTCGGAGTACTTGAAGCTCCGTTATAGACCCCCGGTTCTTTTGTTGTTAGGATTACAGTTGGGGGGATACGAACTGGGCAGGTCTTTAAATTTCCCTCAGACCCTTCTTCAATTGTTTGTGTTTTAGTATTTTAGAAGCACCAGTTGAGTATTTTAGCCTGTGTATTTATGTATGTATTTTTATATGGCTTAGAAACCATAAAATGCTCTTACAGTATTATTTTATAATACTATTCTCGCTGTACGCATTATACTTTGCAGGCTGCCTAACGGTTGTAGCTGTTCACTTCTCTTGCATGACAAAAAGAAGACTGTTCAATAAACCCTTTTTATTGAAAACGCCCCTCTCACTATTTCTCTGCAAAACTCTGTAGAAACGAAGCATGCACGATTGACTGAGTGAAATACTTCTCTATTGTTTCCACAACTCTGAAGATAGTTATTCCAGTCCTAGGGAAACAAAGTTGTCATGTTTATGCGGTTGTCAGAAAGGAATCCCTTCTTGTGAGTTCGAGAAAGTTTCTAGTGACCTCTGAGCAAGCTGGCACTCACAATTAAGTTTAGTATATTCGATAGAGACCTAGTTGATCTAAGTCCTACGTCAAATCTATAGGATATATTATTCTAATGCGCAGAGCCTATTGGGAATATAGGAACTACACTACAATAGGACCACTCACAGGTACTGCAACAAACTCCCATAGAAAATAATGGTGGCAGTGACTTAAAATAATACCCTTTCACATAAGAAACAATGTTAAAGAAAATACATATATTTAATAGAAATATATAAATATTATATATATTGTACATTCTTTATTGTATTTTAATAAATATATAACTATGTATAAAAAGTGGCAGTTATAGTTAGGACCATATTACCACAGAAAATGTTTTTATTTGTTTGCTAATAACTTTGGGGCCGTTTAACAAATTCTCCCAAACCTTCCCCCAAAAAAAGTCTCACTCACCTCTACTCCTTCCTAGAAAGATTTGGGGTGATTCATCAAGCAGAGGTAGAGAAAACAGTGGTCCAAAAACAAGTTTTCCCCATGCAATTTTCCATGGAAAAATTGAAGAGTGACACCACAGAAACGGCTGAACAGAATTACAGCAAATTTGGAAGAAAGCCCCATCCTCCCAAAAAATTAACCCTGGGGATTTGGGTCCAGAGGCTATACTTTTCACTAAGCAACACCTTAGAAATTCACTGAAAATTAAAAGGTTACCGTGACGTTATGGTAAGGTGAAAATTTCAGTTGAAACATACTGTTTAGACTAACAAAACCACTGAAATTCTCCGGTAAAATTTATCTCAAGTAACTATAACCCATACCCTAAAGTAACTATAACTTGCGCTCTCGCCATCCACTGCTAAATACTTCACATATTACATTGCATATGGTTGATAACATCACTGCAACATCTGAAATGACATCACTGATAGCAACAAACTGTGCATCCAATGTTTAAAATTAAATAATTTTTCAGTGGTAACTGCCATATGAGGCACAAATCTATACGTAAGGCCAATTACATCCGCAAGCTACAGAAAGTTCCAGCATTCTTTAAGGCAGAAAACATGGCACACATAAGCGTAAATAAACATAGCATCAGGGCTCATTACAATTCATCACATTTTAATAATTTATTGTCTGCAACCCTTTGTGAGAAGTTGGCCTGATATATAGTGCTCATTATTCTAGTGATCACTTTGTATCATACCAAACAACCCTTATTGATGATTGGTTGTAAGTCAACCTGATAGACCAGCTATCCTAGTAGCATGGACACGTGCAGTCTTTAGGCTAAACTCTAGAGGGCGTGTTAAGCCAGCTGTTTTACCATCACATTTACCCCTTGAACACCAAGTGAAAGGACACCACACAAGTTGTTATGAAAATAAAGTATATTTATTTATAACAAGACTACCGTGAACTCTTTATGAGTCAGGGAGCTAAGCACAATACAAAACTCTTAAAGAAATACTGAAAGTCGCACAATTTACACAAATGCCCGAGGGGCACGAAAAACCATATACTACAAAAGTGGAATGCGAAATTACTAGCAGGTAAGTACTACTCTCATAGGCTTTAGAAACGTTAGGCCTACAATGCTGAACCCTTAGATTAGAAGCAGGAGGCCTAGGGACGTCGTGTGCAGAGTGGGAACTCTCACGCGTAATGCGGGACAAAGTCTATGGATACCAGTAAATGCAAAAGTTAGTGTTCTCGGGGCGAACCCGACTAGGTAGGTCAAAAACGAAAGTGGATCTAGACACTTAGAGAGTTGGTCTACGCTGGAGCACCGGGGTACTCGGTTTACCTATCCCAGGGGCTGTGGCTGCATAGGGTTCAAGTGTCATCGGGTTTCTTCGTTGACGAACCAGGAGCCTGAAGTGGAAGTTGCTGGCAGGCGACCAGTGAAGATGTTCCGGGCTGATCCAAGGACCGGATCAGCTGAAGAAGGATACCTGTAAGCAGAGGGGACCAAGTTCTGAATCACTAGCCAGTGATTAGGTGGGCACCAGGATGGCACCGGACGAGGTCACTCAGCCAGGTGAAGAGGTGACACTGGATTCTGCTGCTGCACGGACCAGGGCGCTAATGTCGACCAGGCTGGAGGTCTGAGAGCTGTCCCACGTCGGATGTCTGCTGCTGGTGATGCTGGATCCATTGAAGGAGGCAACAAGCCTTGGCTAAGGCAAGTCCACGTGGTGACACAAAATGGCGTCTGGGGTGGACCAGGAGGGTCCGAGGAAGTTCCCCTTCAAGAGGAGACAAGGGCCAGTCTAGAGGAGCTAGACCAGCGGTGAAACAAACATAGGACGTCGTCTGGAGGGTCACTAGCCAACGGGCAAGTGACCGGACAACGTGGCAAGCACCACAGAAGCAAAAGGGCCCCACGCAGATCTGGTGGATGCTGGGGGGCTGGGCTTTGGTGCTCGTGCTGCTTGGGGTTGGGGCTTCTCTTACCCCAGTGCACTCACTCGAGGGTCCCTCGGTGGTCGTGCTGGTTCAGTGTTGTGCTGGTTCTGATGGTCGCCGGGTCCTCTGGTCTCGTCGCACCTACGATTCTCAGCTGTGCTGTAGAGGCAGGTTGAGGTCAGAGAGGGCAGAGAGTCCGGGTCTCGTCGAGCTGGGCAGTCTGGTTCCGGAGGAAGGATGTTTCAGCAAACCGCAAGATACTTCGGTGGTGCCTGCTGCTGCAGGGTGACTACTCCTTAGTCACAAGGGAGAAATCTTGAGAAGAAGTCTTGAGTTCCTTTCGTGGAAAGTAGTTTCAGGATTCAAAGATGATCTAATCTGGAAGGGAGCCTGCTCCTACCTTTATCCTGAGAAAGGGGGCTGGCACGCGACTAAGTCCTGCCCTATGGGTGGGACTAGGAGGGGGGTGGTTACACCCCTCTCCTTTGTCCGGTCTCTCCCCAGCTCAGGGGCTGGTGTGCCCCAGGAACTGGTCTGAGCCGGCATATGCACAGTGAGCACCGGGGTGCCACTTGCAGTCACCTTCCTTTCAGCCCTGCCTACCTGGGATACACAAAATCCTGTCTGAGATGGTGCTGGCACCGCCCCTGACAGGAAACCCTTTGTCCAGGCCTCCGTTTGCTGGAAGGACTCCCAGCAGCAGGAGGGCACACTTGTGTCTCGGTGGCAGCATCCATTTTGTGGAGCTGAGGCTGTGTTAAACTTTAATCGGGGTTACAGCTACCAACATGTCTTCTCCCTCTAGAGGGGTGGAATGCTACCCCCGTCGCCAGAACTGGCGAGGGGGTAGTATTCCAAAGCGTATGACACCTTACACGACATGTTTAGATAATGTCAGACCAAAGTTACCATAACCGCGAGGATTATAAGGCACTTAAGAGTATATGGTCTGACGCCATCATGGAAACGGCTAAGGGATAGATCCCGAAAGCCGCAGACAGGCTCAGCTCATGCCAGAGCACCATCTCACACGATTCCAAGCACTCTGCCTTCAGGATTGTTAAGGCCTGCCATAGGAGTGACTGATAGGAGATCTGTGTGCCTATTTTTGGTTTAGATATAGGTATACTATATCTAGAGCAGGGGTGAGTACACCTCCTTGCCCCCAGCTGTCAAGCAGCCAGTTGTGTCTGTTTAGTTAGTCAGCCCAGGGGTGGCATAATACATGCTGCAGCCCCTGGGAGACTTCTGGGTGCACCTCTGCCCTGGGTACAGGGACTTGGAGAGGGCCCAGTGCCAATTCAGTACCTGGGTACAATTTGGAATAGAGAGAACAGCTAGGCTGTGGGTCTGATTAGCAGGCCCACAGCCAGGGAAAGTCGTAAACCAGTGAAGCAAAAAGCAAAAATCTGGGTGATCATAGGATTGCAGACCCTACTCTCTTACATGACCCCCCCCAAACTTTGGGACAATAAGCTAACCTTGACCAGGTGAGTCTTCTTGCTCTAAGTGGAAATACCTGGAGAGCCCATCAGCATTGCCATGATCAGTACCAGGTCTATGCTCCACTGTAAAATCCATCCCCTGTAGGGAAATGGACCATCTAAGTAGTTTGGGGTTTTCACCCTTCATCTGATTTAGCCATAAGAGGGGATTATGGTCGGTCTGAATCTTGAAGTGAGTGCCAAACAAGTATGACCTCAACTTCTTCAGGGCCCAAACCACAGCAAAGGCCTCCCTCTCAATAGCTGACCAATTTTTCTCTCTGGGGGTCAGCCTTCTGCTAATAAAAGCAATGGGCTGGTCGTTACCATCAAAATTCAGCTGAGATAGAACAGCTCCCACACCCAACTCAGAAGCATCTGTTTGGACAATGAATGTTTTGGAGTAGTCTGGACTCTTTAGGATAGGTGCTGTGCACATGGCCTGCTTTAGGTCATCAAATGCTTTCTGACAGCTTGCTGTCCACTGAACTTTCTTTGGCATCTTTTTACTTGTCAGGTCATTAAGTGGAGTCACAATGGACCCATAATTCTTGACAAATTTTCTATAGTAACAAGTCAGGCCCTAGAAAGCTCGAACCTGAGTCTGGGTGGTTGGAGGAGCCCAGTCCTGGATGGCCTGTATCTTGCTCTCCAATGGCTGAACCTGGCCTCCACCTACAAGGTGGCCCAGGTATACAACCTGTGTCTGCCCTATCTGGCACTTAGTAGCCTTGATAGTGAGACCTGCCTTCTGCAGTGCCTCTAACACTTTCCTCAGGTGGACCAGGTGATCCTCCCAGGTGGAGCTAAAGACAGCTATATCATCAAGATATGCTGCACAGAAGTCATCCAACCCAGTGAGAACTTGATTCACCAGCCTTTGGAAGGTGGCAGGTGCATTTTTCAAACCAAAGGGCATTACCACAAATTGATAATGCCCACCAGGGGTAGAAAATGCTGTCTTGGGTTTGGCCTCCTCAGCTACCCTGATTTGCCAATACCCAGCTGTCAGGTCAAATGTACTTAAGTAGTTGGCAGAAGCCAATCTATCTATAAGTTCATCTGCTCTTGGTATTGGGTGGGCATCAGTCTTAGTGACTGCATTGAGACCCCTGTAGTCTACGCAAAACCTAATCTCTTTCTTACCACCCTGGGTGTGAGGCTTTGGCACTAGAACTACTGGACTAGCCCAAGGGTTATCTGAGGGCTCAATGACTCCCAGCTCCAACATTTTCTGCACCTCTGTCTTGATGCAGTCTCTGACATGATCAGGCTGTCTGTAGATTTTACTCTTGACAGGCAGACTGTCTCCAGTGTCAACCTCATGGGTACACCAATCAGTTTAACTGGGTGTCAGAGAGAACATATGTCTAAAAGACTGAAGAACCTGTCTACAATCTTTTTGTTGATGTTCAGAGAGGCTGCCACAAAAGACAACACCATCTAATGACCCATCATCAGGGTTCTGAGTGAGCAGGTCTGGGAGAGGGTCACTCTCTTCCCCCTGTCCCTCATCTGTGGCCATGAGCAAGCCCATGTCCTTCCTGTTGACATATGCCTTGAGCCTGTTTACATGGAGCACCCTGAGGGGGCTCCTGGGAGTTCCAAGGTCCACCAGGTAGGTGACCTCTCCCTTTTGCTCAATGATTGTGTGGGGCCCAGACCATTTGTCTTTGAGTGCTGCTGGGGCCACTGGCTCCAGCACCCACACCTTCTGTCCAGGCTTGTACACAGTCAGGACAGCCTTTTGGTCATGCCAAGCTTTTTGGAGTTCTTGGCTTGCCTCAAGGTTTTTAGATGCCTTTTCCATGTACTCAGCCATCCTGGAGCGGAGACCAAGTACATAGTCCACAATGTTTGTTCCAGGCTTTTTGAGAGGTCTCTCCCATCCTTCCTTTACCAAACAAAGGGGTCCTCTTACAGGATGCCCAAACAGAAGTTCAAAAGGGCTGTAGCCAACCCCCTTCTGTGGGACCTCTCTGTAAGCAAACAAGAGGCAGGGTATCAGGACACCCCATCTCCGCCTGGGTGGTTCAGGTAGTCCATGAATCATCCCTTTAAGGGTCCTGTTGAATCTCTCAACAAGCCCATTGCACTGTGGGTGATAGGGTGTGGTGAACTTATAGTTGACACCACATTCCTTCCAGTTTGCAGTCAGATATCCTGACATGAAGTTTGCACCTCTGTCAGAGACAACCTCCTTAGGGAAGCCCACTCTGGAGAACACTCCAATTAGGGCTCTTGCCACCACAGGTGCTGTAGTGGTCCTAAGGGGAATAGCTTCAGGGTACCTGGTGGCATGGTCCACTATCACCAGTATAAACTTGTGCCCTGATGCTGTCTGGGGTTCCATTGGACCAACAATGTCAATCCCCACTCTCTCAAAGGGTACCCCCACCACAGGTAGTGGTATGAGGGGGGCCTTTGTTGTGCCACCTGACTTACCACTGGCTTGGCAAGTGACATAGGAGCGACAAAACTCCTTGGTATCTTCACTCATGTGAGGCCAGTGAAAGTGTGTGACAAGCCTGTCCCACGTCTTGTTCTGCCCTAAGTGACCTGCAAGGGGAATCTCATGGGCCAAGGTAAGAAGGAAACCTCTCCGAGACAAGGGGATGACCAGCCTCCTGGTTGTACCAGGCTTGGGGTCTCTTGACTCAGAGTACAGGAGTCCATCATCCCAGTATACCTTGTGGGTACCTGTGGCATTCCCTGCAGCCTCAGCAGCAGCCTGCTGTCTGAGGGGTTCAAGTGAGGGGCAGTCTAACTGTGCCTTCCCCAGGTCTGCTCTGGAGGGTCCCCCTGAGCCCAGAAACTCAACCTGATCAGGTTCAAGCTCTTTAGGCTCAGTTTCCCTCAGTTCTTTGAGATCAGCCTCCTCAGAGACTTGATCCACAACCTGGGGCAAGGGTGAAGGCAATGCCTTAACCCTACTGCTCCTCTTCTTGGGAGGTGTCTGGTCCATTGTTCCAGGATCCAGCACCTGTTCAGTGGGGCATCTTTTGGCCTGTGACCTAGTCACAGCAAGGACATGTGCTGGCAAGCCTAACATTTCCATGTGAGTCCTCTGCTCCACTTCTGACCATAGGGATGTTTCCAAATCATTGCCCAACAGACATTCTACTGGGAGGTCTGAACTAACCACAACCTTCTTTGGGCCACTTACCCCTCCCCAGGAGAAATCAACAATTGCCATACTGTGATTGGTAGTGACATTGCTGGCATTGGTCACCAGGTAATCTGCACCTGGCATGATCTGTCCAGGGAACACAAAGTTAGGTGTCACCATTGTGACACTGGCACAAGTGTCCCTGTAGGCCTGAGCCATGTTTCCATTAATTAAAGGTGTCTGCCTGTATTTGCCCAAAGTATTGGGACTGGCATCAGGGGATATATCCACATCCCCTGTACAGACAAGGACAGCCTGAGTGAGTGTGCCAACTAAGTTGTCAGACCCCTCAGTTCCCAAGGTTAACCCAACTATTCCCTTGGGAGGTGCACCACCACTACTGACTGTACTAGGGGGTGCAGTTGCCTTAGGGGCTGTAGTGGTAGGAGGTTGCCCTCCTCTCTTGGTGCACTCACTAAACCAGTGAGACTTACTTTTACAGTATTGGCACCACCTTTTTGACTGGCCTTCTTGAGTCTTCTTTTTCTGCTGTGAAGCCTGACCCCCACCCTCTTTGGTTTGTTGGGGACCTGTTGAAGACTTCTGGTCATTTTGTTCACTCTTGTTACTACCCTTTTGGTCTGCTTTCTTCTGACCACCCTGGTTCTGAGTCTGGTTCTGCTTGACCCTTGTTCTGACCCATCTGTCTGCCTTCTTTCCCAATTCTTGGGGAGAGGTCAGATCTGAATCAACAAGGTGCTGATGCAACAACTGGTTCTGACAGTTATTTAAAATCTGTTCTCTCATGATCAGATTATACAACCCTGTGTAATCAGTAACCTTGCTACCCAGCAACCAGCCTTCCAAAGCCTTAGTGGCACAATCAACAAAGTCATTCCAATCCTGAGACTAAGTTTTCTGGGTGTCTCCGAACAGCAACCTGTACTGTTCAGTGGTTAAGCCAAACCCAACAACCAGTGTGTTCTTCAGGACTTGGTATTTGTTAGCATCCTCAACTCTAGTAGTGAGGAGCTTATCTCTACCTTTGCCTTCAGAGGAGAGCCACAATATAGCTGCCCACTGACTCTGGGGGATGCACTGGACAGTGCAGGCCCTCTCCAAAGCAGCCATCCATTTGTGGATGTCATCCCCTTGTTTAAACGGGGGCACTATCTTACTCAGGTGTTTAGTATCTAAACTCCTTTCTTTATCTCTTGGGAGATTGCTGCCACCAGTGGAAACTATCCCACTCATCTGCTGCTCTCTAGCAAAGGCAAGCTTCTCTTTGGCCAGGGCAAGTTCTTCCCTTTCAATCCTTAGATTAGCCTGTTTCATCCTTGCTTCATGTTCTCTTCTCTGAGGGGAAGTCAATCTCCTCTGGGGAGAAATCCTTCTCCTCTGAGAAGAGGCATTAGAGTGCAGAGATCTATTGGAGTCCCTAGAAGGAGATCTATCTATTCTAACTCCAAGGTTAGGCCTCATTAGGGTCAGTACTGGGGGTCCCCCAGATCCTTCCCTAAGTAGGTCTAAGTTGGCCCTAGTAAGTCTGCTGACTAACTCAGACCTGTTGTCTGCCTCATCCCCAGAGAGTTCCTCTTCTTCCTCCTCCTCAACTGCTTTTTCAGTGTCAAGGAGGTCTGGATCACCAAGGGTACCCTCTAAGGCTGGCATATTCCCATCTGTATGAGAAGCTTTCCTAGCATCATATGTCTCTAAGAGACCTATCAGAAAGGGAATGGTGGGGTTAGACCCCTGTTTCAGTTTCCTGGAGGTACACACTTGTCTCATCTCCTGGAAACTGAGAGCTGCATATCTTGAGATGACCTGTGGAGGGTCATTAGCCACTAGGGGAGTCTCTGAAGACTCTCCATGGGTAGACATGCTTCTAGTGTGGTGTAAGTGATGCACCTACCTACACTACGGGTTTACCTACTGATCCATTGCTAGAGTTGTAGTTTAGGGTGTGCTAAGCCCTAACACACTACAACAGCTGGTTCAGTAGAACTCAGAGTATTCTAAGTTAAGTTATATATACCTATGTACCTATGTGATCTTTCAAATGATATTCTTAGGATACGTGTGTGGTAAAACAACAGCAAGCTCAAATCCCAACCGCTGCTCACCAATGTGAGAAGTTGGCCTGATATATAGTGCTCACTATTCTAGTGATCACTTTGTATCATACCAAACAACCCTTATTGATGATTGGTTGTAAGTTAACCTGATAGACCAGCTATCCTAGTAGCATGGACACGTGCAGTCTTTAGGCTAAACTCTAGAGGGCGTGTTAAGCCAGCTGTTTTACCATCACATTTACCCCTTGAACACCAAGTGAAAGGACACCACACAAGTTGTTATGAAAATAAAGTATATTTATTTATAACAAGACTACCCTGAACTCTTTATGAGTCAGGGAGCTAAGCACAATACAAAACTCTTAAAGAAATACTGAAAGTCGCACAATTTACACAAATGCCCGAGGGGCACGAAAAACCATATACTACAAAAGTGGAATGCGAAATTACTAGCAGGTAAGTACTACTCTCATAGGCTTTAGAAACGCTAGGCCTACAATGCTGAACCCTTAGATTAGAAGCAGGAGGCCTAGGGACGTCGTGTGCAGAGTGGGAACTCTCACGCGTAATGCGGGACAAAGTCTATGGATACCAGTAAATGCAAAAGTTAGTGTTCTCGGGTGAACCCGACTAGGTAGGTCAAAAACGAAAGTGGATCTAGACACTTAGAGAGTTGGTCTACCCTGGAGCACCGGGGTACTCGGTTTACCTAGCCCAGGGGCTGCGGCTGCATAGGGTTCAAGTGTCGTCGGGTTTCTTCGTTGACGAACCAGGAGCCTGAAGTGGAAGTTGCTGGCAGGCGACCAGTGAAGATGTTCCGGGCCGATCCAAGGACCGGATCAGCTGAAGAAGGATACCTGTAAGCAGAGGGGACCAAGTTCTGAATCACTAGCCAGTGATTAGGTGGGCACCAGGATGGCACCGGACGAGGTCACTCAGCCAGGTGAAGAGGTGACACTGGATTCTGCTGCTGCACGGACCAGGGCGCTGATGTCGACCAGGCTGGAGGTCTGCGAGCTGTCCCACGTCGGATGTCTGCTGCTGGCGATGCTGGATCCGTTGAAGGAGGCAACAAGCCTTGGCTAAGGCAAGTCCACGTGGTGACACAAAATGGCATCTGGGGTGGACCAGGAGGGTCCGAGGAAGTTCCCCTTCAAGAGGAGACAATGGCCAGTCTAGAGGAGCTAGACCAGCGGTGAAACAAACGTAGGACGTCGTCTGGAGGGTCACTAGCCAGCGGGCAAGTGACCGGACAACGTGGCAAGCAACACAGAAGCAAAAGGGCCCCACGCAGATCTGGTGGGTGCTGGGGGGCTGGGCTTTGGTGCTCGTGCTGCTTGGGGTTGGGGCTTCTCTTACCCCAGTGCACCCACTCGAGGGTCCCTCGGTGGTCGTGCTGGTTCAGTGTCGTGCTGGTTCTGATGGTCGCCGGGTCCTCTGGTCTCGTCGCACCTATGATTCTCAGCTGTGCTGTAGAGGCAGGTTGAGGTCAGAGAGGGCAGGGAGTCCGGGTCTCGTCGAGCTGGGCAGTCTGGTTCTGGAGGAAGGACGTTTCAGCAAACCGCAAGATACTTAGGTGGTGCCTGCTGCTGCAGGGTGACTACTCCTTAGTCACAAGGGAGGAATCTTGAGAAGAAGTCTTGAGTTCCTTTCGTGGAAAGTAGTTTCAGGATTCAAAGATGATCTAATCTGGAAGGGGGCCTGCTCCTACCTTTATCCTGAGAAAGGGGGCTGGCACGCGACTAAGTCCTGCCCTATGGGTGGGACTAGGAGGGGGGTGGTTACACCCCTCTCCTTTGTCCGGTCTCTCCTCAGCTCAGGGGCTGGTGTGCCCCAGGAACTGGTTTGAGCCGGCATATGCACAGTGAGCACCGGGGTGCCACTTGCAGTCACCTTCCTTTCAGCCCTGCCTACCTGGGATACACAAAATCCTGTCTGGGATGGTGCTGGCACCGCCCCTGACAGGAAACCCTTTGTCCAGGCCTCCGTTTGCTGGAAGGACTCCCAGCAGCAGGAGGGCAGACTTGTGTCTCGGTGGCAGCATCCATTTTGTGGAGCTGAGGCTGTGTTAAACTTTAACCGGGGTTACAGCTACCAACATGTCTTCTCCCTCTAGAGGGGTGGAATGCTACCCCCGTCGCCAGAACTGGCGAGGGGGTAGTATTCCAAAGCGTATGACACCTTACACGACATGTTTAGATAATGTCAGACCAAAGTTACCATAACCGCGAGGATTATAAGGCACTTAAGAGTATATGGTCTGACGCTATCATGGAAACGGCTATGGGATAGATCCCGAAAGCCGCAGACAGGCTCAGCTCATGCCAGAGCACCATCTCACACGATTCCAAGCACTCTGCCTTCAGGATTGTTAAGGCCTGCCATAGGAGTGACTGATAGGAGATCTGTGTGCCCATTTTCGGTTTAGATATAGGTATACTATATCTAGAGCAGGGGTGAGTACACCTCCTTGCCCCCAGCTGTCAAGCAGCCAGTTGTGTCTGTTTAGTTAGTCAGGCCAGGGGTGGCATAATACATGCTGCAGCCCCTGGGAGACTTCTGGGTGCACGTCTGCCCTGGGTACAGGGACTTGGAGAGGGCCCAGTGCCAATTCAGTACCTGGGTACAATTTGGAATAGAGAGAACAGCTAGGCTGTGGGTCTGATTAGCAGGCCCACAGCCAGGGAAAGTCGTAAACCAGTGAAGCAAAAAGCAAAAATCTGGGTGATCATAGGATTGCAGACCCTACTCTCCTACACCCTTATTAACCCCTTAGCTGCTAGGCTTCCCCCCGTGCTAAGCCTTTATTTGTCTATTTGGAGTTGTTCTTTTAATGGAAAAAAGTGCTGCAGTAGGAAGAGTCTCTTTTTTCACACAAATGGTATCAACAAAGGGTGTGTGGTGCTGGAATCACGATCTTCTCAGCTTTCAGGGACAGGCAGACTTTTGTGAGAAAACCCAAATTTTCAACACAGTTTTAGCATTTTACTGGGACTACTTTTGCTATTTTCAACTCCTTCTAGTTAGTGGTAAAAATGGGTGTGCGGGCAATAATGGATCCCGGAAAGCTATCCATTTCTGAAAAGTAGACATTTTTAATTCAGAAAGGGGTCATTTGTGTAGATACTTCAAGGTTACTCACTTTTCTGTGATGGAAAGTTCTGGAATCTGCGTGTATCCACAAACTTCCACAAACCCGTCATTCTCCAAAGTGTCCCGATAAAAATGGTGCCTCACTTGTGTGAATAGGCCTAGTACCTGTGACAGGAAATGGCCCAAACCGCAAAATGGACACATCACATTCTTCTAGTGAAACTGACCCTTTTTTCGCAATGTGCCTATCTGTGGATTTTGGATCATAGCTCTTCAGGCACCTAAGGAAACCTAGCAAATCTTTACATTTTTAAAAACTAGACATCCAGGGGAAACCATGATGGTGTGGCTAGCATCAGGTTCTGTTACCCAGAATCCCTTGCAAACCTCAAACTTTGTAAAAATATAAAATCCTCATGTTTCTGTGATGAAATGTTCTGGAATCTGTGTGGATCCACAAGCTTCCATCCACCCAACATTCCCCAAAGTCTCTCGATGAAAATGGTACCTCTCTTGTGTGGGTAGGCTTCGTGCCCGAGACAGGGAATGACCCAAAACATACTGTAGAGACTTCAAAATGATCGATAACAAAAATATCTTGTCTTGCGAGCGAGTCACCTTCGTTTTTGATCCTGAGCTCGGCAGCCATCTAGGGAAACCTACCAATCCCAGACAGTTCTGAAAACTACACACCAGGAGGAGTCCAGGGAGGTGTGACTTGTGTGGGTCCCCCAACATTTGCCTACCCAGAATCCCCTGCAAACCTCAAATTTAGCTAACAAATCACATTTTCCTTACATTTCTGTATGGGATCAAGTGCCGGGACAAATGTCCTCCTACCACACATCATTCCTCCTGGTCTCCAGATAAAAATTATACCTCTGTATGCAAATCTCTTTGCCGTTAAAAAGAAACTAAAGTGGTCTTTGTCTGTTGTGAAGAACTCTTATGTCCATGGCATGACAGTACTTTTAGATCTGTCAGCGGCGTTTGACACAGTGTCACACGACATCATGACCTCCAGACTAGTTGACATCGGTCTGGAAGGCAAGGCGCTGGCCTGGCTAAGGAGCTTTTTCACCAAACGCACTCAGAGAGTCATTTTGGGACCATATCAGTCAGAGGAGGTGGTGATCTCTAAGGGGGTGCCACAGGGCTCTTGTTTGAGCCCTACGTTATTTAACATCTACGTGGCACCCCTAGCTAACATCATGAGATCCCACGGGTTTATTCCCGTATCGTATGCGGATGACACCCAACTCCTCTTTCCTTTTAAAATCATGACTCCTGAAGTGCGTAACTCCTTTGCCCGGGGGATGAAAGAAGTGGCACATTGGATGGCAGCAAACTTCCTACAGTGTAACGTTTCTAAGACTGAGGTCATGCTCTTTGGGGAAGCCAAACGCCTGTGGACTCCGGACTGGTGGCCTCAAGATCTAGGCCCCGTCCCTGAGTCCAAAGTGGTGGTAAAAGACCTGGGAGTAAAGCTGGATCAGGAACTTGCCCTGAAACAACATGCTAATCAAGTGGTCAGCTCCTGTTTCCATGCAATTGGGCTTCTCCGGAGAGTATTTCCCCTGTTACCTGATACCACCAGGAAAACACTCGTTCAGTCCCTCGTGTTGAGCAGGCTGGATTATTGTAATGGTTTGCTGCTAGCTGCCAATGAGGGGATCTTTGCCAGACTGCCGGTTGTGCAAAATACTGCTGCACGATTAGTTCTTAATGTCCCGGCCCGTACTCCCTCAAAACCATTACTCGCTAAACTCCATTGGCTCCCAGTGAAACAGAGGGTGATGTTTAAAACCTGCTGCGTCATCCACAAGTGTCTTACTGGAAAAGGTCCAGGCTACTTAACCGGAAAATTCATTCCATACGTTCCCTCTAGATCCCTGAGATCGGGAGATCAAGAATTGCTATGTGTCCCCAGGGCCATGAAGACAAGGAAAGGGGGAAGGGCCTTATCAGTAGCTGGCCCAAAGCTATGGAATGAACTTCCTAAGGAAATTAGAGTATGTAGGGAACATTTTCCCTTTAGGAAAAAGCTAAAAACCTTCCTTTTTAACTATTAGATGTCCCGGTTAGGTAATCATGTGACATGTCTGGGCCTTCTCTGTTTCTCAGATGCTGCCAAAGGCGCGGAGATACTCCTTCGGGAGTCGATTCCCAGCGCGGTACAAGTATGCAAATAAATAAATAAATAAAAATGGCCAAGGTTTGTGCTATGTAAAACTGCCAAAAACACAATTTGGACCGGCAAAATTGCTGGCTCACCCCAGTGACACAAAAGGCCCACCATCTTGCAAGATTCTGGTCAGTCCAGCGGCACCCTCCATAAAACAATTCTTCTCCCCCTCTGGGGAAGAGCCCTGGGTCACTCAACTCGCTCTTGAATGGCACTGTTTTTGAAGGGGAAAAATAGTAAAGTTGTAATGTCTGTATCTACCACCCTCCACCACAAAATCTTTCACATTAGGGAGGGTGACTTCCTTTCCTACTGCTTTCCTAGTGTATGTTACCTATTGTATGCCTTTATTGCCGAAATAACCGAAAACCAAACCGCCGAAGCAGGAATCATAGTAAGCAAGGCTGTTATATCTGGCACAGCAGGAAACTGAGGGATAACAATTTTGTTGACCTCTCGAAGATCAATCACGAAACGGTACACAGGTGGCTGAGAGGGATCAGTACGTTTAAGAATAGGCAAAACAGGGCTATTGCAAACATTGCCTCTAGTCTCTTCAACCACACCCTTCTGAACCAAATCATGAACAATAGCCAACAAAGCTCTCTCACCATCACTAGATATTTTATATTGAGGAACACGTGGCATCTTAACATTGTCTTTAACAGTAATCACATATGGTGGAATTTGCAATAAGCCAACATCATTCGGACCCGTAGCCCAAAGTGTAGCAAGAAGAGAACGCAATTCAGGTGGTGTAGCTGTTCTTTAGATACATACATCGGAGAAGTCAATTTATCACCCAAAGTGAGGTGCACATCAGAGGGGGAACAATACATTGTAGCATGTAGACGTTTCAATAAGTCCAAACCCAATAGATTCTCTCCGCATCCTGTTGTTAAAAGGAGTGGAGCTTCCAAATCGTATGGACCAATGGAAATGGGCAAAGGGCAAGAAATAGGATTTGAAACTGGGGCGCCAGAGAATCCCACAGAAACATTTGTTAAGCCAGACAAAGGTGCCCCAGGGAGTTTAGAATGCATTATGGAACTTCTCATAGCACCAGTATCCAAGAGAAATGGTTCTGTAACACCTAATGCCATAACATTAACATAAGGACCTTCCTGATCTACTGGAACTGATACGACTCCCTTACTTTGCCTATGGCTGTCCTAGCTAGTATGAAAATCAACGTCCTCATTATCGAGACAATAGTCATCACTGTAATATTGTGCAGATTGAGAAGTCTGCTGGTCAAAGTAGTTTGTAGAATCCTGAGGGGGAGAGGGACGTCGTTCCCGAGTTGACGCACCACGACCCCCACCTCTGGACATGGACCGAGAATCACCACGACCCCGGGGTGCTAATGGTCCACCATACCGCTGTAATAAAATCGGAAAAGTATTCTTAAAATGACCATCTTCCTTACAGTAGGCACACTGATTAGGGCCCAATGGAACTCGTGGAACTGAGGGTACCGGCTTCTGCAACAACCTCTGAAACTGCGGGGGCTGTTGATATTGGGGCTGAGCAGAACGAGGGGGATAAGCCTGTTGCAGAAGAACCTTCGTTTTCAAGTCTTTAATCTTTTTCTCCGCTTTCTCCTTATCTTCCTTATCCCTATTCTCATAATATTGAGCAGTAGCCAATATCTGAGCAGTGGAAGAAACAGCCTACGAACTCTCCGATTGTTTTAATTTATGCGATAATTCTGGAAGTAAATTAAATACAAATTTGTCTACGAATAATCGCTGTCCACCTTCAGTACTCATGTCTTGACCACTATGGTCGATGAAAGTCTCCTCGAAACGAGTAAAGAAGTCGGAGATACTCTCATCCGTCTTTTGCTTACACGCCGCTAACTTATCCCAGTTAACGCGCACTGCAGGCATCATAGTTTTCATCAAATCTATTATTCTTCCAGGCAATTCCGTGATCAAGTCATCCGGTTTGGCACCACCTACTTGTCCTGCATCCGCAGCTGTAATGGCAGCCCAATCACCACCTAAATCTGCAGCATGATCCTGCTTACGAATCTTGGTCCATATTGCTTGTGGGACTACATTTCCCATGAGTAAGTCAATATCTGCCAAATTCATAATACAAGCGTCAACAGTCTGGGACAGCTCTTTATAATACCCAGCAGGATTCTTACGAGGGTCCGGTAAAGACTGTTTAAGCGCCAGAACTTCTGACCTTTTCCAAGGGTCATGTACCCATATACGCTGAAAATGAGCAGGAACACCTGGATTAGCACCTGCTTGAGGAACCTCATCTCTCCATATCGGAGGAACTTCTCGCATAGGATATTGTGCCGTCTTACAACGAACCGCAGGATCGGGCTCAAGAGAACTTTGAGAGAAAAAGGCGGAATGAAAAGTAACAAGCTTCTGAACAGCATGCTCTACAGCAGGACCCACAATAAGTCCCTTATCATATTGATCCTGTATTTCGAATAAATCCTGAGGAGGTGAATCTAGATCCTCATCTTCCCATCCTTTAATCAGAGTATTGCACATAACATTAAATACGTATCTCTGTGTGGGCGCGTTCCATTGCAGGAAAGTATCTAAAATATCACGCACACTATACTATACACTACTCATAATCCAATTACGAGCAAGAGAATCTAATTTAGTCCGTTCTTCAAAATCCGGAAACTGACTACGGGATTGTCTTCTAGACGATGCAGGAGAAAAGAAAAGAGGCCCAAGAAAAGGCGACAAAAGACCTGAAACAGTGTCGACTAAACGCCGTCGAGCTGCAGGGGAATCTGACACTAAAACAGGGGACAACGTATTCTGTAAAACAGAAGAAGAATCTGTAGCAAAGGAAACAACAGATGGAGAAGGCTGAGGAACAGGAGGTTGGGGTACAGATGTCGCTGGCAAAGGGGGCGGAGCTGGAATCACAGGAATAGGCAATTGTGCAGGAACCAAAACAGCTGGATTAACAGCAGGTTGCAATGGCGGTGCATTAGCACCTAACACATAAGGTGGAGGTAATGTCAACAAATGGGACATAAAAGAATCGTCATCAGGAGTTTTACTCTTTGATACAGTAGGTAACACAGGATAGCATCTATCTATTGCCATACGATGTTGTCTTTCTGACACCTCAATCACCTGATCAGCTTCGTCATTTTTAAATTGTTGGGCAGCCTGTAGAATCGACATACTCTGCTCTTTCTTATCTCTCTTCATTTGCTTAATTTCTTTCTGTTTGGCTTCCTTTCGCCATAGGCAAAAGGAGTCAATCATTGCCAGCCAGGCTTTTCTCTTGAATAGAAACATTTCCAAATTATCTAATATATCGGGCTCAAAAGAACCATTTTGTGGCCACTGTAAAACACCATCCTTCTTAGTGTATCGGATCCATGTTTCATTAAAAACAATAGGACCCAGACCATGTTTCGAGTACAACTCGTAAGTAGGAGTTCCAACTGGAGGAATCGGACAAGAATCCTCTAGCCGGGAATCCCTAGAACAACCAAAACAACAACATTTCCTAAACTTACTAAATCCAGGCATTTCGTAACGAACTGGACTTCCTTACAAACGTCAAGGGATTTTTGGACAATAGAGTCACAGCTCAAACGTACTTACCCCTTGGCTTCGGTTAGCGCGCTAATCGAATTACAAATACAAAAACAAAGAGAGTGGGCGCTACCCACAAATACTTAACTAAATGCTTTTCTCACGCCAACAGATGTCCGTCTAACGTCTTGCGATACCAATCATCACCAAAGAGCCAAGGCAGGGTGACAGTCAGGGCAGCAGTCATCAGCAGCCGTCAAGAAGGAGTAGCCACGCTTCAAAAGACCTTCGGTCCACCTCGACATGCAGGGGTCGCTCACATGGTTCGCGAAATCCTCCGAAATTTTCTTGCGAAGCTCCTCACGACTCTCGGGCAAAAGCTACTACCGCTGAAGTCGCCCACACGTTGGGCCGCCAATTGGAGAACCTGACCTTATGGGCCAGGTGGCGCAGGGCACGCCTAAGATCTCCGAGTTCACCTGCCTCGACCGACAGAGACACGAGACACTCTGTTAGGCGTAGAAAAGTAGTTTTATTAGCTGCAGCTAAGTACAGTTATCTAAGAAGTACCACACAGGTAGGTTCTCAAGAGACTGCCACTTCAATCCATGGCGCACAGTCTTTTATACAGCACAATAACAACTCCCAATATACACAAAACTGACAAATAGGAATAGTTCGAAAACAAGCTATCAGATGTCTAAAACACACCCTCCTTTCAGACCCCGTGTGCTCTCCTCCCCTCAGGTTAATCAACACTAGTGCCCGTAATTCAATTTGCAGGTGGCAAAACATGTGTAGAATGCTTCGAAAGAAGGGCTATGTAACAAGAGAACACATGAAGAGAATAGTGAAGGCCAGTTAAATAAGATAAGGTAGAGAAGAATGGTGGGACCCAAACAGTGGAGTAAGACATGGATTAATCAGTCTAGACACAGCTTTGCGAACTCGGCCAGACCCTGACATCAGTATCGCACACAAGGACAAAGGTTGTTCTTTAACGGGAAAAACATGGAGCAGCTGATAAGGCAGAAAAGACCATTTTTACCGCGTTAGCCGTGCTGCCTGAGTGAGGCAACATAAAATGACGACTAAACACAAAATGGCGGCTGTAGCGAAGCGGGGCCAAAAACTACGTAACCTCAGTTCGGGGGAGCTGGTCTTTACTCATGCATAAGCAAGAGGACGTCAAATCATATTTTGACCATCAGGTTCAATTCCTGATTTTCTGCATTGCTATAACTGAATTCCTCGTATGTTTTATGCTGCTGAGACTAAACTTTGTTAGACAATTTGGATTACCAGTAGTGTTCCTGTATTTTTCTAATTTATTCCTGAGGAAAAGACCACGACTTGCTGTAGGGGGCACTGGATGTTGGAATAGTATCATTTACCACTCCAACTCCACTCTATGCAATAGTAGGGAAGGTGTTGGATTTTAAATCCAACACCTCTGCCCCCTACAGCAAGTCATTGAAACGACTTGCGTTGTAATGGTTTGAGATGTAACAACGCGGTCATTGTAACAACTGCATTGTAATAGCATGTGATGTATCGCATGCGATGTAAATGATGTTTCCCAATCCTGTGATTTGTATCAGCGTGGCTTTAAATCTGTAATAAACGTATATCTAATTCCATTACCGACTTTTGGTCCTCACAGTGTGACCAAATGGGCCGCACTGTAAAATGAACTTTTGGATGATGTTAACTTCTATTCATTCCTCAGGCACATAAAAAAAAGGATCATTGCAGGGAAATTGGATCTTCGCCTCAGTGCTCAGGCATATGTTTTCAGTGTGTTTTTGTGTGACATTTCATTTCCATGTGTGTAACAATCTGAGTGACACATCAAAATACACAGAACAATGATGTTATGACCTTGTGATTAAACAGCTTAGAAAGCACATATGTACATTACGGTCAGCATATCTTTGATACTTGCAAAGTGTGCATAGATCCTGACCCATACACAGAGGCAGCCCATTGGTACTTGGGCAGTATATACAGCAGGCACATGTGGTTTGATGACAGGACACCTTTAATAAACATTTTAATATTTAGGCCTCAGGCTGTTTCTGCACACTTTGCACATAATGAGTAAAATATCACAACAATATTCCAACCATCCATGACATCTATCTGTTTGGTTCTGCAGGGTACAGACCGGACCAACTCAACATTCCATCTTTCTGAGGTCAGTAGATTTAAACTGGGTAATAGCAACATCTGCTATTTACAGCACTCAGAAAGTGCACTTAGAAATAACACCATAAAAATCTTAACCTATTATGATGTTTCAAATGCATGCGTACAAGCAGTATATATGAACCGTGCATACTGGTCATGTGTCTGAGGCTTTCAAATGATGAATATGTAATATGCCTGCACACACTGCATTAATCTGTGCATTTATGAGATGTTGGCACATTGTACATACATGACATTTGGGTCTACTGAAGAGGTCCCATTCTAATAGAGGTATGAGCTTCAGGCATCTTTCCCAATGACTTCAAGACCATCTACATCGAGCAGATGGTAAAGAAATCAAACATAGATATCAATAAAGAGGTCTGGAGTCTGTGCCCTATTACTACTTGACCCGTCCACTGCCTGGTGACAGCAATTTGTCCCACAGAAGTACTTCGGCTATAAAACAGAAGTATTTAGGGAATCATCCTAGATTGTATCTCCTCCTCAACATATAAAGGGCTTGGGACTTAGTCTTAGTACCACCGTACTCCTCAACTATATTCAACACCAAACTTGGAGCCCTGCAATACTCCATCATCTCTCGACTCCTCTGCAATGCCTGGACCTCATCTGGACATTCAATATCACCTGCTACAACTACACAGGTGACACCTAGATCAACGGCAAGTTCAGGAACCTGGTATATTTAATCTCCTCTAGTCTAGATCAATCCCTTCAAGCAGTGGTCCAGTGGATCCATCTGAAACACAACCCATCAAAAACTAAGATTCTTCCCTGCAGAAACTGGGACAATTACCACACTACCACCTTGTGACCCAATGCATTAGGACTGTTTCCAAGACAATTAAGAAACTTGGGAGTAAGCATGGGCGCTGAACAATCACGCATGCTGCAAGAAAAACAACGTGTCAATAGTGTCTCTCTCATCAGATCAACTCTGCAGCATTTTCGCTCTTTGAGGTTTCGCTCATAAAATCCACTGTGCTGACGCTTCTGCAACTTGACAATAAGGCTTGGGGGATTTATTGTGATTACCCATTCAAGAAAAACACATAGAACTTAGAATGTAGCTACCAGACAATTACTGCTCTCTGCTTTACCTACAGGGCTATCTCCTGCACTGGCCCTCTTTACTCCATGTGAAATGTATGTGGTACATGCAAAAGAGTGTCTCTTACACTCTTCAAGGAAATGTGTATTGGCTGTACATCCTTGTCTGTTCAGACATCAAACCTCAGTAACTAACTGCTGGCATAGTTTAGAGATACCTACAATTCAGGAAGGGAGTAAAGAAATGGGTATCCTGAAATGATGCCTCCCCCTCTTATTGTAAACACCATAAATAAAACGAGTACCAGACTGTGATTACCTCATCAAAGAAAGAAGAATTAGTAGGGCACACATGACTATATTTCACCCACTCTCCTCTTCACTCCCTGATAAAGCACAACTACAAAATTGCCAACGGCAGCACCCTTCTGGTCCTCATCCACAATAGACAAACTCTTCCCTAAAGACCACACTGTAAACCCACATACTACCAACGTAGGACATAAAATAGAATCAGGAGTTGAAATCCGGGCCAGGCTGACTCAGACTTCAAGTTTCTGAGGTCAGTGAACAGTGTAATAGGAACACCTGCTATTCACAATGCTGAGGGTCTGGTATGAATTGCCATATAAAACAAGTTTCTAATATTATTTCTATTGAGAGATAGTGCACTGAACCTCCTGCACTATTCATAGTGTTTCCCTGAGTAAACCACCTACCTCAGACTTTCCTTTTCCTCCGACGAATAATGGTTAGAACTATCTCGTCCCAGCTTACAAAGGTCAGCTGCATTGTGGGCCTTTTAGTCTTGAGCCTGGGGTACCTGTGGTTATAAACCGACTCACAAACATGCCGGGAGTTTCCAGACTTATTCAATGGTGCTGGATTAAGTAGAGACAGCATTGATCTCGACAGCTAAGTCCACGATGGAGGGCTGTGCCTATGACACGTCTTACGCACTGACCCTCCACTCCAAAACAGACTTACCCACATTAAAGTACAATACACTTGACAACACCACTGTTTCATAGACAAATATCTGCACACCGAGACCTAAGAAAGGAAGAAGAGACTGGACACTCCCCAAAAACACAGCATCAATGACAATCAGGCATAGGGTGAGGATCAGGGGAGGGAGAGAGTTAATTAGTTGTCGGATGTTTAATAGTTAGGAAACAAGATGCATGACCTTAAGTTACTAGTACCAATAGATTGTTAAGTAAACACAAGGATTCTTCAAGAAGGACACACCAATATCCAAGGGGAGGCGGGAATAGCCGTGAATTATGTTGGCGTAACGTGTATGTCTAAATGATAATGTATTGGCTTGCAGCTTTAGAGATCCATTACTTGAAGTAGAGTAATAGATCTGTTCGGTATTCATGAGATGTAAAGAGCTGTATGATATTACAAATGCCTAATAAAGTCTATTTAAAAAAATCTATGACATTCAGGCCCTTATCTATACTTTAACCCCTTCGACGCTCATGACGAGCTGGGCTCGTCATGAGGTAGCCTCCTGCTACGCTCATGACGAGCCCAGCTCGTCATGAATAATGGGTTTTTGTAAAGAAGAGCACAGGAGGGGAATTTCGCTAGCGCTCATGTGGTTAAAAGACCTTTCACCATTTTTAGTCCTGAAACATTTTTTGAAGCTCAACCCAGGAAAAACTGAAGTCATCCTTTCTGGGAGCAACCCGACTCTTTGGGCCCCATCGGGGTAGCCTCAAGGAATGGGAGCCCTCTCCACCCTAGTGAATGAGGTTAGGAACCTGGGTGTGGTATTGTATACTAATCTGACTGTCTAGGATCACAGGTTAAAGCAGCTACTTCTTCTGCCTGCTTTGTCCTGTGCATGCTTAAAAAGATCTTTCCTTTTATCCCAGTCTCTTCCAAAAACAGGTATCTCTGCTCTGGTACTAGCTAAAATAGACTATTGTAATGATTTATACATTAATATGCAGAAACAACACCTTAATGAGCTTCAGGTACTACAAAATGAAATGTGACTGTCAGAGCTCTACCATGGATTCCTAAAAACAAATCAGTTGCCCTCACCATCAAACAACTTAATTGGCTGCATGTCAGGCAAAGGATTACAGTTAAAACCCTCTGTCTGGCTCACAAGGCACTCCAGGGTGATGGCCCAGAGTTTCTAAAAAAAATCCTTCAAGTGGTACATTCCAGGCAGGAACCTCAGGTGCAGTGGCCTTAGACAACCGGTAGTTCAGCAGTACAAACGGACCAATTGGGAAGGCAGGAGTTGTTTTAACACTACAGCAGTGGTGTTAAAGATTGCAGGGATTTGTTAGCATGAGCTGAAAGCCATTTTTTATTTCTGGCAGCCATCATGTTTGCCATGTGCTGCTACGTGCTCGCCATGTGCTCTGTCCTCCCTCAGTGTTGACTGCTCTTGTAATCTGCCTAGAAATGAACTATATTTAGCATCTTCAACCTTCGCACATGCTCAGAAGGGCCTAGCTAGTAGAATGCACCTGCTCATCTTGTAGAAATGTCAGGCTATTTTTGCTGCTGTATGGAGAAGTAACTCTCCTCCCACTTTGTTGAGCAAGCAGATATTGCAGGCCTATATTAGGCATTTTGCATGCTTACATGAGCCAGTACTACCCCTTGGTCTTATGCTGACTATGTGACCCTAAGCATATATAAGGACTCTGTTTTCTGTACTCCTCAGACTGCCTCATTCAGTTGCCAAGGCTTCTGTGTGACGTAGTCTCCCTCATTTGAGGTTAATAAAGATGTTACTTTTATATTTCAGCTTCTGTGCCAATTTCTTCTCTGTTGGTTTAAAAGGACCAAGTATCAGTGGGACCCCTGAGAAGGTTTCCATTTTCTACAAATGGCACCCCACGTGGGGCTCATCAGAGAAGAGGCTATCTAAGGGAGTGATCTTGTCAGGAGAGAGAAATCTACTGTGGAGGACAGGGCAGGATTCTACTAAGGAGGTACTCTGTGCACGGAGATTCTGGGGAATCTCTGTCTCTGCAGCCCAGTATATTTCTGATCTTCCTGGTTTTGATCCTCCACATGATGTCACTCCTGACTGAGAACATTTTTGCCGTGAGTATTCTAAAAATGATCGTTAGGTCATTCAGAACTTGGCAGTTAGAATTTGGACAACCATTTGTTTGGTAAGAGTCAATCTGCGGCGCTTGCTGTTGGTTTTTGATGCCTTGGATTGGTAAGGTAGTTTAGTAAAGCTTACTGTGGCTTTGGATTAGTATGATTGGCCGATATTTGTATTTGTATGTATGTAATATATAAATTGCAATTTATGTAGGCAGGCAATGAGGAGATTTTTCTCTGTTTTGAATTGATTTGAACGGCGCAACGTACGAAGAGTACCTTAAGCGCTACTTTGGTTATAATATATGCATATTTTGCAATATTTTTGGCATGCCAGTTTAAAGCACACATCGAAGAATGTGTTGCTTTTTGGAGGTACCATAGTGAGATGTGAAGTGAATTAGCCAGCTCCCCTGAGGGAATACCGAAATAGGTTTAGGTATAAAAACATATTTCTTCCTTGGTGACTCAGTACCCCAATGGAATTAAAATATGACAATAATACAAACAAGGATCCTTTTCTGCGCACGTTTATAATTGGAGATATGCAGAGCGATGTTTTGGTGTTCTGCCAGCTAAAGCTAGTTAATTGAGTGTATTTTGGCTTCTTGGAAATAAAACAGTTTGTTGGGCTGGTTTTTTTTTTGCAGTCTTTTGGAATTCTATTAAGAAGCTCTTCTTGTAAATATGACTTCCAACTAGTATTTACAAATGGTTTGGTTTAAGTACAGTCTGTGGGCTGTCCTTTGTTTCTGTCCTAAGTGTTCATCTGTGGGTTAAATGTGTGTTTAAATGTCAATGTGGTTCACGGTTTTACATTGGAACTTCAGTGAGTAAATAGCGATTGCGCTCTTTGTGTAAGGATTGCTAGCCTTAAGAGCGCTGTATTATGTGTCCTGAGTGTATGACCCCTTTTGTATATGTCTGGAATGAGCTCAATGTGTTTGTTTGTGTTTTCTTGCTGTCATCAGTCTGTTATGCAAAATGTCATTTAATTAATATTAAATAAAAATCCAGAAATGAACCATATGATATGCTAAATAACTGCATGTTACTATTAAATTTATAGAGTAAGCAATTATGCACATGTACAAACGGCCACAATGCTAAAAAGATAAAATTAGAATTCACATTGAATAGGAAAAAAATAGGCCTAAAAAACGAAATTGTGTGTTTTGCAATAAATAAACAATTATAAAATGTTACAACATTTTTCTTAGATACATTGTATTAGATATTAACAGGCAAACACATCATCTGAGTAAACTGGATGTTGCTGAACTACGCACACATTTTAGAACTAGAAATGCCTCAGTTTTAAATAGACTGTCACAACAGCTGTGTTTTAACTGCTGAGCAGCAGCTGTTATTTTGATTGTAGGGCACGGAGAGACACGATTGTTGACTCAGCTAGGATTTTCTCAGTGCAAGCATGGTGTAAAATCCTGCATTTCAGACTGCTGTTAAAAAGTTACAAAAATCAGACTGCCTCATTCAGTTGCTAAGGCTTCTGTGTGACGTAGTCTCCCTCATTTGAGTTTAATAAAGATGTTACTTTTATATTTCAGCTTCTGTGCCAATTTCTTCTCTGTTGGTTTAAAAGGTCCAAGTATCAGTGGGACGCCTGAGAAAATTTCTATTTTCCACAGTGGTAGCTCCTCCATTAAGGCGGAGGAGCATAGCCCCACTGATTTGCAGCAGTGAAATACTACAGGAAAAATAAAATTATAATAACTTAAAGTTATTATAATTTTATTGTGCCCTGCTGTGGCAGCTTTGCAGGGTGAGGCAGAGCTGAGGTGAGCAGGGTGAGGTGAGCATACTTTGTAAGTGCCCAATTCTGTTCGGCTGGCCGTCTCAGGCCAGCCAAATAGTCATGTGCACTTTGCATGTTCTTCACCCCGGCTTCATTACAGCCTGGGTGGAGAACATGCCCAGACTCCCATTCCCTGGCTGAGTGCCGAACTATGGTACTCAGACCGATCACACCTCAGCATTGCAGAGTTGTGATTGGCTATGGGGAGCCTGGAAACGCTTCCTGTTCCGGTGGTGCGGAGGCACAACGAGGAGAGACGGGGCGTTAAGGTAAGTTTATTTTCTTTCTTATTTTAGATTCACTTACCTGCCCTCCCCCACGCCTCACCACCCCCAGTCTGTCCAGTTGCCACTGCACAACAGCCAAGGAATGGAATCCTCTTCCGCCCCACATCAGATCCATTCCTAACCTGATCACTTTTACGAAAGCCTTAAAAACCTGTCTTTTTCCTTATTAATCGTCATCAGGGTCTGCTGTCCGCTCTATAACACTAGTTAGCATAACATAACATTCTATTGTAGACAGTGTTGGTGATTCTCATTTTATGTTTGGGGTACACCTGGTACACATACAGTACATAATCAGAGATATACATGGATATTTAAACAGGGGCTTCTGAAACTGAAACTTGGAAAGTGTTGTCAGACATGTTACCTAATCGCCTCCGCATGATTCTGTCCACCATTACCACAGATGCATAACATGCCTGGTGGGGTGCACACCAATGTTTTTTCTAATTCCTTTTTTATATGAGTGCGACAATGAAGGGTCTCTGCACAGCACCACGTTACATGCATCAGAGAAATGCGACAACTCACTGTGCAAGAGTCCAGCGTGCAAGCTACTAAATGCTCAGATTAGTGTTTTCAATGTGAATCCTATTGGTTTCTCAGCCTTTCACCTATCCTGTATATGTTGATAAAATGAGTTCCTTTGAGCTGGTTCACATAAAGATGTCAAGGCACCTTTGTATCATTGCTTGCTAGGAAGAAAATTAGCACATTTCAGATTGATGCCAAATCTTTTTAGCCTTCCTTCCTTGTACCTGTCCAGTCTCATAAGATAGCATAGTCAACAAGGGAAACAACCTTTACAACGCACTACCATTACAACAAAACTTTTACAACGCAACATCCATTACATCACATGCCATTACAACGCAACCATTACAACACAACACTACAATGCATACCAATACAACGCATGTCATTACAAAGTGGTCATTACAACGCATACCATTACAATGCATACCATTACCATTCAACACTTACCCTACTGTTGCACCCCCTGGAGTTAGAATAGTAATTTTTACCCCTACACTATCCAACACTTAACCTACTGTTGCACCCCTGGAGTTATAATAGTAATTTTTACCCCTACACTATCCAATACTTACCATACATGCAATGTAATGTTATGTGTTGTAATGGTATGCATTGTAAAGGTAGTATGCGGTGTAATGGAATGCGTTGTAAAGGTAGTTTTTAAAAATTCGTTGTAATGGTATGCGTTGTAAAGGAATGCGTTGTAATGGATGTTGCGTTGTAAAAAGTGCGTTGTAAAGGTATGCATTGTAACGTCATACAACCGTCAACAATAATGCAGCAACCAATAAAGAAATAGGGAACAATTGAAGGGTATATCTATATAGCGCTGCTTGCATATCCCATATAGTAAATCACATACCTACTCATCACCCTCGCTACACTGCTAAGCTCACCTCAATCATGCATGACATGGAAACACTTCACATAGAACCTCAATTTTAAAATAACTTTCTACCAACCACACACCCTACGTGGTGTAGCATTCTACCCATGTGGGCAACGCTTCAGCACCCCATCTAGGGATAGTAAGTGCTATATAAATCCTACAGTACAATATACTAAAACGCCTTCATTTTTCATCTTTATTTTATAATTTTTATTAAACTTTTTTAAATACACCCAATGTTTGCGAGCATTACTTTGGTGCTCATAAATACTGGTGGATACGAAAAAAAAATTATATTTAAAAAGTATGATATACTATTGAAACATTTGGCGGCCCAAGAAATATTAGAAAAGGCTATGGTGAAGAAAATCTCACAGTACATGATAATACAGAACACAGTAAAACAATTAAAAAATTACAACTTTACCGTTGTTTATTGCAATCACAAATGGCAGAATGTCTTTCATCACAGGTCTATGCCACAGCAGTACATGCTTCTCCTACAGAAATCTCAACAAAGAGAGATTGACTGATTTACTGGCATTGTACTAAAGCTCCTGCTTGTGAGTGGAGCGGTACTAGTGGAATCTGTGAAGTCCAGAGTCCATAGTTTGACCACTCTACTACTCCTGCAGCATATGCTACTGTCCAGGCGACTCACCTGTTCCAGATTGAACATACCACCATACCCAGGACTCAGAAGGTCCAGAGTGATGCACTACCTCACCTCTTTGTTCTATGGATCAGATACCAAAGGTGCTAATTCTTCAATGTTCTTCAATGTTCCTCTCTTCGGGCTGCCTGTCTGGGGCACATTCACCAGCCTGAGCCATCGTGCAAAGTCAAGCACAAATAAAATCATTTTTCAACTTTAAGCAGCCCAGCTTTTGATGAGCAATCTATAAACATAGCTGATTGTATCATATTTCAATATGATTTGTGTTTCTGCCACAAGTGTTTTTAAGAGCATGAATTTGGACTACATTGCATGTATCCTTTCCACACAAGGGTTTTAGTAAAGTTAAAATAGGTTATGAAATGATTAATTGTTTGATGACTCTCCGAAAGTGCAACATTTCCAGCACCATGGTTCAATTCCTTAATTGTTCTATTTTAAAAAAAAAGTGAATGGTTTTCCATTATGTGTATGTTTGCCTTAGGGTCTGTGTATGTGCAGATTTGTAAGTGTGTGACTTTAAGAGCATGTTATGTTATGCAGAATTGTAGAGTGCACCATCACCCGGGAAGGTATCTTGGCTCTGAGCAGCTCTGAGTATAGCCAAACCTAGGGCCTAGTGGGACTACTCAAAAATCCAGGTCTTCAGCTTCTTGTGGGATTCATGAAGTGAGGAGGCACCTCTTATGAGTAGCAGCAGCCTCTTCCATGCTTTAGGAGAGGTGCAGGAGAAGGCTCGACCACTGGATCTAGTCTTCTGTATGAATGGGATGTCTGCAAACAGGAGTCCAGACAAGCGAAGGTGTCAGAAGGAGTGTGAACACAGATGCGATTGTTGAGTTATGCTGGGCCAGTGTTATGTAGTGCCTTGAAAGTGTGGGTGAGGAGTTTGAACTGTGCTCATTTGTGTATGGAGAGCCAGTGGAGCTCCTTCAAGTGAAGCAAGAAGGTTCCTATGGTGAATATGCAGATGTTTACTTGTAGAAGTCATAGCTGGCTTGTCTTTGCACTATGCCGGGCCTTTGCTCTGCTCAAACATTGCATAACGTTCTGTGTGTGCCTTTGACAATGACAGAACTCTTGAGATTAGTAGCTGGTGGAAAAGGGAGCAGCACAGGAGACAGATCTAATGCTCCTTCCTGTGAGTGTGGTGGGAATTGCAGGACATACAGCAACTGTTGTGTCACTCCAGTCAGGCAAAGAGTCCCCCACAATGACTGGGTATGGTTCCATTCCATGCGATATGCTAGTGCCATATGCGGATAGATGAATACGTTGCTTAGAATTTATCTTGTGATGTCTTGAGGCAGGGTAGTGTGTCTTAAATACAATTTAGGCACAGCAACTATGCGTCGACACATACAAGCATTGAGAGTGCATCTTGTGCAGTGTGTCTCAACATTTCAAAGATGGTGCAAGAAGCGGCCATACCTGAAGAGGTAGTTAGGTTGGTTTTCACAGGCCACAACATATTGTGAAGGCAAAGAATGGTGCGAGACCTTCCACATTTTGCTACTACCCCCATGGGGTCAGCTGTGTAAATGGTGGACTCTAGTAAAACGGCCTAAAACCATTGACTTTTACCAGGTATTGTAAGCAATGCAAATCAAAACTCGTACCCCATGCAAAAGCTTATGATCTCACATGTGATATTAATGATGACATTTCAAATACAAAATTGATGTTATAGTGGTTAGCATCATATATGACATCACCAGTCATGACAAAATAACGTAACTGATGTGCTCATTTTTCAGTAAGAAACTGGTATTAACCTATTTAAAGTTAAATAACAGTCTTGGACTAGTTTCAATCCTATGAGTACTTTGGATGTGCACAAACACACACAGTAACAGAATCCGGAGCACAAACTCCTATATCCATGCACCCACCATCTCATGGCCACATGCTTGTTTTCTCCCCACGTAATCATTTGTTCTTTCATACGGTTTTCTCTACCTCATCACTCGCTTTGTGAGGCATGCAGTATACACTATAGTGTGGAAGCTTTGTGGAAGCTCCGCCACTCTCTTCTTCATTGGCTTAGGTTATAAATGCTGCCTTACCATTTTTTTTTTATGTTGCGAGCCTAAGCACCACTATTCATACAAGACTGCAAATTTAAATGATAGTCAGGGCAGCATATTTAATTTCTATATTTTATCAGATCAGAATGTAAATAAAATTGAATGAAGTTTAAGGTATTGGCGGGAACTGCGTAACGACGATAAGTTCTCCGGTAGACCACACACGATAGTAGCGCCCGCCAAACCTTTCGGTTATTAGGTCTCGCGTGCGAACGCAGTGCAGCTGCTTCGCTAGTGAGGCTCTATTGCTGCCGTTTTCTGTACGAAGGGAGACAGGAGGTGGTACGCGCGGACAGGAGATGTGCACGTGTATGGACGTGCACATCTTCTGTCCGCGCGTGCCACCTCCTCTCTCCCTTCAGCAGAGAAACCGGAGGCACAGCACATGCATCGCATGCTATTACTTTCCCTCCCCCCCGTCTGCTCCAGTTGGAGCGTTGTACTTTGGGTTTAAACAGTGCTGCCGGGAAGGAGGAGGTGGGAACGAATGCATCATCAAGCGAGCAATAACCGGCAGCGGGAGTCGGGGATCCTGGGGGCCCTTGTACATGAAATATTGAGATTCAGGGTTCAGAAGAGCGGGAGAGTGATGACATGCGGCCCATAGTAATGTGGGTGGAGGAGCACCGGCCTTTCTTCCATAGTGCATGGGTGCGGGGGCTTGAGCAGTGAGTGTGCACCCCTCTGCGGCAAGGACCGCTCCCCCATAGCCCAGACTGTCCTATGATTGCCAGGTTCAGGTGTGCTTGGGGGCGTGTGGGTGCCGCGGAGGTGTGTGTGTGGGGGGTAATTATGCAGTTGCAGCCGATACTTCGCTAGAGAATTACATCATAACAGACGCTTCAACCTGCAGGCGTGCATGTAATTCTACTACATGGACGGGTGAGTTTGTCCTTGGAATCTAGGGCGCTTAGAAGCTCTCTGGTGAAGTTTCTAACTGATCAGATGGATTCTAAACTCGAGCCTGTTGTCTTATTAATTTATTACCACTTTGCTTTATATTAGACTGCAAGTGACTAATAGGACAAACAAGGTAATACTACCGTACACGGATTTAGCTGACGGACTCAGAAAAAGAATTCATCACATTATTAGAAGTTGGTTGTGAAAGTGGACGCAGGGGCGTAATAAACACCCCGCGGCCCCCGCAGTGCGGGGGGGGCAGTCTTCAGTGAATGAAGGTGGCCCCCTCAGCTCTTCGGTGAGAGCTGTGAGAGAGAGGCTTTTTCTGAAGCAAGCCTCTCTCCTTCTAAAGCAGCTGCAGCCTGCCCTGAGTGAGCTCCTCCTGGGACCCAGGACTGAAGAGAAACAAAGTATCAATTTGCATTGTTTCTCTTCAGTCAGAGCTCGTCCAGAACAAGGATGGGGGCCCCCAGAGTTACAGGCCTGGGATGTGCACAGCATTTACAGGGATCTCTGTAACAGAGACGTTTTAAGGCATGGGCACACAGGGCTCTGGCCCTGGGCCCCAGCCTTTTGGGTCCCCCTGCCCCCTCACCCCCATAGAGCCAGCTCTGTTCTGCAGAGTCTTGCCCTGATGATCTTGACTAATTCCTAAACAGATAGTTGCAATTAGCATTCTTCTTTAATTTTTTAATCTATTTTTCAAGTAGTTAATGTGTGAGAGTCTAGTACATACATATTGCAGGCAAATGTGTATATATTTCATGGAACATCCATATAAAAAAGTTTCTTTTAGAGACCAACAGTATATCACATATGAGAAATGGGGGGGTGTTGCAGAGATGTTTTGCAGTAATATTAGTGAACACATATCACTAACCCTGAATATTAGATGTAAACACATTTAGAATTTGGACCAGTGTGCCTGTGCACTGTCAGTGACCTGGCCAAAGAGGCCATGAAAGAGCTGAAACTGGATTAGAAATTCAAAGCTGATCAGAAACAGGGTCCCCTAAAATACGTTTGACCCAGGGCCCCCCAAATCCTTAAGATGTCAGTGCTCTGTAAGTAAGTGTGTTAACCCAGTGATCTTTCTTCGTAGGGCGGTGGTGGTGGGGGGGATTGGGGGGAACAGGATTATGTTGCAGTGGAAGAATGATCATGAATTAAATGGTGCGCAGGGCACACCGGGCCTCTTAATAAATTAAATGGAAATCTCGTCCCCTGGGTCCCGGCATAGCCTCAGAGGCTCACCTCGGCCGGGCCCCTGAGCCTCTTCCTTAAATAAACAGCATTCTGAGCGTCTGCGGGGCCTCCTCTAGTCCTAAAACCCACCAGGAGGGCTTACTTATTCTGAGGAGTGTGGTGTTCATTCTATCATCACTGAATCTGGTGTTGGGTAGTGAGAGGCCTCCTGCACCACAGGACACGTGGGGGGGGCCCGCAGGCAATAACCCCGTGTGCACCCTGCGGTGTTGGGGCATGGCTGGGGGATAATCTACCTGCTGTGTAGGGGAGAAGTTTGCAGGGCCCTTGGTGTCATGTCAATCGGCGAAGTGCTAGGCAGTCAGGATTGAAGTGCCGGCACTGTCAGCTTCAGGCTCTGGGCCGGCACTGTTGCCAACACTGGGGCATATTTACGAGCCCCATGCGCCGCATGCATCACGTTGCGTGACGCACCGGCGGCACAGCCTGCTAAGGGATATTTACAAGCACAGGTAAAGTCACCCTGCGTGACTTAACCTGTGCTTGTAAATACCGCCCCTGTTCACGCAACACTTTGCCTGGTAGGGACGGGACATGGGTGTTGCTGCGGGTGTTCCCACGCAACACCCATGTCCACTGATGCATTTCCAGATTTACGAGAAATCGTAAACCTGGAAATGCGTCAGTTTGCTGCGCCACCAAAGGGGTGGCGTAGCCAAGAGAAACGAGGAGAAATGTTTTCATTTCTCCTTGTTTTTCCTCTTTCGATGCATGCTGCATTCTACAGCACGCATTGAAAGAGAAAAATGCCTGCAGTGATAGCTTTTGTGCAGGAAGGAGCCCCTTCCTTCACAAAAGCAATCTCCCCATGGTGTAGGCATCCTTGCACCATGGTGCAAGGGTGCCTGCGCCGGCGCATGGCCGCTGTTTCTGCGCTAGCGCAGGGGAGAGCACAAGAATGGGACATATGATTGTAGATATGTCGCATTCCTGTGCTCTGAAAGTACCACAGCGTGGCGCAACCAAAGGGCTTGCGGTGCCGCGCTGCAGCACTTTCTTGTAGATCTGCCCCACTGTCCTTTTCATCCTATGGCGGCCCTTTCAAAAGGGCTAGCCTGGTGCTGCCCCTTTCTTGCAATAGTGCTGGAACAGTCCTTTTCATGCACAGTGTCCATTGCTCGTGGCTGGCACTGTCCCTTTTGGTGATCTGGCCTGAAGTGCTGGTACTGTCCTTGTTACGCTCTGGTGTCCCCTGAGAAGCGCTGCACTCTCCTTTTAGGCGCTATGGGGTACTGTTCAGAAGTGTTGCCATTGTCCATGAAAGGCTTTAGGACCTGTATTTACTGCCTATGAAATGTCAGAGGTCTGCACAGATTTATGTATGTACTGTCCGATTTGTGTATGCACTTCGCATTGGAATGCTGTGTGTCTTTTTAGAAATGTGCTTCTGTTCTATGAAATTGTCTGAGATCTGATTGGGTGTGCCTAAATTATCCACTGAAACGTTTGGGACTTGTAATGTCACATGAAATTCTTTGGAATCTGTTGCCACTGTCCCCAAAAAATTTCTGGGAACTGTTAGTACTGCCCCATAAAATGCGCAGGGATATGTTTGTACTGCCCCATGGAATGCTTTTAGATCTGTTAGTGCTACTGCCCCGTGGAATGCTCAAGGATCTGTTTGTACTGCCCCATGGAATGCTCAGGGATATGTTTGTACTGCCCCATGGGATGCTCAGGGATATGTTTGTACTGCCCCATGGAATGCTCAGGGATATGTTTGTACTGCCCCATGGGATGCTTTTAGATCTGTTAGTGCTACTGCCCAGTGGAATGCTCAGGGATCTGTTTGTACTGTTCCGTGGAATGCTGTTAGGTCTGGTGGTGCTACTGCCCCATGGAATGCTCAGGGATATGTTTGCACTGCCCCATAGAATGCCCAGAGATATGTTTGTACTGCCCCATAGAATGCTGTTACATCTGTTACTGCTACTGCCCAGTGGAATGCTCAGGGATCTGTTTGCACTGCTCCGTGGAATGCTCTTAGGTCTGGTGGTGCTACAGCCTGGTGAAATGCTCAGGGATCTGTTTGTACTGCCCTATGGAATGCGCAGGGATATGTTTGTACTGCCCCATGGAATGCCCAGGGATATGTTTGTACTGCCCCGGGATATGTTTGTACTGCCCCATGGAATGTTTTTAGATCTGTTAGTGCTACTGCCCAGTGGAATGCTCAGGGATCTGTTTGTACTGCCCTATGGAATGCTCAGAGATATGTTTGTGCTGCCCCATGGGATGCTCAGGGATATGTTTGTACTGCCCCATGGAATGCTTTTAGATCTGTTAATGCAAATGCCCAGTGGAATGCTCAGGGATCTGTTTTCTATTGCTCTGTGGAATGCTCTTAGGTCTGGTGGTGCTACTGCCCCGTGGAATGCTGAGGGATATGTTTGTACTGCCCAATGGAATGCTCAGGGATATGTTTGTACTGTTCCATTGAATGCTCTTAGGTCTGGTGGTTCTACAGCCCCGTGGAATGTTCAGGGTTATGTTTGCACTGCCCCATAGAATGCCCATGTATATGTTTGTACTGCCCCATGGAATGCTTTTAGATCTGTTAGTGCTACTGCCTAGTGGAATGCGCAGGGATCTGTTTGTACTGCCCCATGTGATGCTCAGGGATCCGTTTGTACTGCCCCATGGAATGGTTAGGGATCTGTTTGTACTGCTCCATGGAATGCTCTTGGGTCTGGTGGTGCTACTGCCCAATTGATATGCTCAGGGATCTGTTTGTACCGCCCCATGGAAAGCTCCTAGGTCTGTTGCTGCTACTGCCCCGTGGAATGCTCCGGGATCTGTTTGTACTGCCCCGTGGGATGCTCAGGGATCTGTTTGTACTGCCCCATGGAATTCTCTGTTGGTGGTACTGCCTCATGGAATGCTCTTAGGTCTGTTGGTGCTACTGCCTCGTGGAATGCTCCGGGATCTGTTTGTACTGACCCATGGAATGCTCTTAGGTCTGGTGGTGCTACTGCCCCGAGGAATGCTAAGGGATCTGTTTCTACTGCCCCGTGAAATGCTGTTATGTCTGGTGGTCCAAGGTTCTCTTTGTTCTGGGATACGTTTGTGTACTGTTCCGTGAAATGCCATGGGATCTGTCTATGCTGTCCCACGAAATGCTGTGGAGAGTCGGTTGGATGTATTGATACTGCCCCATAAAGTTCTGTTGAGAAGTGCTGCTTCATGTCCTAGAAGATGCTCTTAGATCGGTTTGTGTGTTTCACTATTCCACCGTATGTGCAGCAGACTTGCAGCATCACATGTACTGTCCCATCAGCAGTGGCGGATGCCTGCTGAGACTGCTGGCTCTGCCTCTGCCCCACTAAATGTAATCAAATTTTTCAGAAAAGTGCTTATGTCAGTCCGTGGAAAGCATTGCAGGTATGTTGAGACATTCCTGGGGTGTCCCGTTAAAAGTGTGCTAAGCGTCAAGCATGCACTGTCCCTTTAAACATGATTAGGCTGTGTGGTTTTAGGTTTAAACCTATAATAACTGATAAAACCCCACTGAAATATAAATGTCCTCACCGGTGAAAACATATAAACATTGAAAAAACACCTGCACAACCACAAACTAAATGCTATTCAAAGAAATGAAAAAGAGAGTGAAAGAGTGATTTTTTTCTTCCTGAAGGTGTCAATACAATGTAACTTTGTTATGGGGAACAACGTTTACAACGCAACTCTTACAACGCACTACCATTACAACAAAACTTTCCAACGCAACATCCATTACAACGCATGCCATTACAACGCAAACATTACAACGCATGGCACTACAACGCATACCACTACAACGCATGTCATTACAACACAGTCATTACAATGCATACCATTACAACGCATACCATCCCAACACATAGTACCCTTACACTATCCAACACTTACCCTACTGTTGCACCCCCCTGGAGTTAGAATAGTAATTTTTACCCCTACACTATACAACACTTACCCTACTGTTGCACCCCCTGGAGTTAGAATAGTAATTTTTACCCCGACACTATCCAACACTTACCCTACTGTTGCACCCCCCTGGAGTTAGAATAGTAAATTTTAACCCTACACTATCCAATACTTACCATATATGCAATGTAATGGTATGCGTTGTAACAGTATGCGTTGTAAAGGTAGTATGCGTTGTAGTGGAATGCGTTGTAATGGATGTTGCGTTGTAAAAAATGCATTGTAAAGGTATGCCTTGTAAAAGTATGCGTTGTAACGACATACATCCCTTTGTTATACAAACTAGCAGTAAGGAAGACTGGCTAACATTATTCTGCTTGAGTTTTGTTCTTTAGGGATGCCACTAAAATATTGTTTCTTCTTCCTTTTACTTTTTTCAGTTTTGTGACCTTTGGTCTAAAGATGCAGGGTTTAGTTTCATGTTTTAGGTCTAGTTTATTTTTTTTTTTAACTGTAGAGAATCAGAAAATATCAAACTCATATTTAATATTTTGGCTGTATTTGATTCTTTCACTGATAGGTAAAATGTCTGGTTTCATAAAAATCTTTCCTAATATGTGTCATCACATTTACCCACAGAGAATGGGTAAAATCCCTTAATACATCAGACCATAGTTTCTAGTGGGTCAGTATTGATAGTAGGTGAATTGCCAACACCTCAGGCTTTAAACATCCAATGCAAGGTATAGTGAAAAGTATATACATCACCAAGCATCTGGGATAGTGGTGAAAACATGACACCAGACTTTTGGAAAACATTGAACGCAATGTCACTTGTAATGCTCTGCAAAAAAGGTTCTTTCCAAGCTCAACTATTCAGCTACGTATATAAAAAGTTGTGTGATGACCTGTCAAAATTGATACCGGAGCTGAAGTGATTCCCTGTAGGAGATCCTTGCCACTTGTTAGATGGTATGCTGAAAGCATCTTTACCATCTTCAGAGTTAATGAGGGATGCTATTGACTTTTTAGTCCATTCTGGTGCACTGTTTTCTTATGCACCGAAACTAAAACGCAAATATTTATCATTTCGTGCTTTATGTGGCATCAAAGAAAGAGTCATCCCAACTGTGTCTCTTAGCTGATGGTTTTCAGCCCAAGGGGCTATGAATGCTGAGAGGGCCTTTTCAGAGAAGATTACATGGGAAGAAAAGAGCGAGCGCACATGACCCAAAGACTCACTGAAGAAGTATTGCATGGTGTACTACAATAAGATTAATTTGCAAAAATCTATTTGGACCTCATATACACTATAAGTACACTGTCTATATTCCACGTTCTTTCAGTGCAGAAAGCAAGCAGTAATAAAAGCAAAACGTTCCATACACACCGGAAAAACACTTTTTCTGTTGTTTTTAGTGGCGTGAAAATGTGTAACCACTGATAACAACTGTTTTTTAAGATATTGAAAACACTGAAAAAAAAACACCAGAATTTACCAAAAATAGAAACTGAAAACAGGAAAACCTAAACATGATGCACCGTTCTTGATGCTAAGTGCTGCTACTATGCCATTGAAAGTGCTTGAAGGGGTGAAGCAGGCGGTGTCCCTTCAAATGTGATGTAGCTGTGGATGCGGACTGCTATCACTGTCCCATTGGTGCGGTTACAGGTTTTGGTTGTGAATTGCCGGGAATTTGGCTGATTTATTCTTCGTTGTGTATTGGGTGAGTTACTGCGTTTGTGGCTGCTGTTGTCATGTCACCGTTAACTCATTCAGGACAGTGGGTATTTTGCTGGCCATCCAAGCAGGGAAGAGCCAATGTAGTTACATGAAAGTGCCAGCTCTATCTGTAAAGTGCCGCTAGTGACTAAATGAATGCGTGTTCCCCGTTGTGAAGTGCAGCAAACATGTACCTTAAAGGCGCTACAGTTAGATAGATATGTAATAAACAAATTAGAAGTGACTTACGCCCACCTAGGCTGTAGTGTAAGGTTTGTTTTTTTATGTATTGTTTATGTTGGCCTTCATGTCTTTTTCTTTAACATCAATGGTGTTCTTGCAGAGTGTTGTGTGAGTGACTGACGTATTGGTCAAATCTTTGTGTCTACATCCAACAATGAAGGATTTTATTTGTTTTTTAGAGTTTTTCAGTAGATCAGTTTGTCAGGTCTCCCTATGACGTGTATATGAAGTCGACATGGTCGTGTGTGCAGCCAGACCCCATTGGATGATTTTATCAGTGTCACTTCTACAGCACGTAACAGTTGCGCTGTGGATGAGTGTGACAGCCTTGGCCACGAAGAAGGATGTATGGTGGCCAAAGCAGTGTTAGCAAGTGTTGGCCGCAATTGTGTTCTTCCTTTGGGGATCTATAAAATCCATCACCGAGCGGACAATTCCTGTGGCATTGTGACCTATACAAAGAGCGGGTCATCCCTACATACTCCACAGGGGCCTACAGCTGTAGTCGTGGGCACAAAGACATGTTGGGCCAGTCCGGGGCATGTCAGCAAGAGGACTTCATTGGGTCACACCTTCTTGAAGATTTGCAGATGAGCCATGAAAGGACAGATGCTCATTTAACAAATCAAATATATTTTTTTAAGTTTTCCTTTTGTTTTTTTTTGCATCAATGTAGCAGCTAATGGTTCGCGTAATATCACCCCGACTCGAGCCCTGGATTGGGAAGAAACTATTTCCTCTAGAACCTCTATTTTCTCTGCGAAGGAAGGGGATTCGGTGTAAGATAGAGTCTCTATCAGGTTACCAAATTTACAACAAATTGTTATACACTGTTCCGTAATTACTCAACTAGAAAAGCTAATTACACAAATGCATAGGAATGAGATGTTTGCCTATTTTATTTACCAGTAAATTCTTGTAACATCATTGTTAATACATTTCAGTTAAAAACAAATCTCCATAATTTTTATTAAAAAAACATACAATACATAATAATAAAAGGAAATTTTTGAAAAAAAACTGTTGACGCGGCATTTCAGTGTTCTAAAAGATCGGCACCTTTTTCAGGGCAATAATTTCAAGTTTTAAAAACATCTAAATAGAAATATGAACATTAAATTATTAAAAAGAAATATGAACATTAAATTATTAAAAAGAAAAAACTGGTATTCGTATATTTGCATTCCTTTGCTTGTTCTATACATACAATCAATGATCTCCCACATTTTCATTTGACAACCTGTTTTATTCAAACATATTTTTCTCCCCATTTTGTCTTAAAGGCAACTCATCGAATCACTATAAGTCCCCCCCAATCTCACTATTAAATGGTGTTTCACGTAGATGTTTACATTTTCTTTACACTAAACATTTCTATACCTTGGTACATAAAAACCATCAACAACATTAGATATATGTATACAAATGCTCATCCTATTATTTGGTAACCTGTAGACAATACCATTGCAGTCCCTCTCTGTGAACAAGTGTATTGGAGAGGACTTTTAATTCAAATGTCATTGTGCTACACCCTAAAAAACTATGGGCCAGATGTAGGAGCCCAAATACCGGTCGGTAACGGCCAATTTCGGCCATTACCGACCGGTATTTAGGATTTGGCATGTAGGGGGCATCTCATTTACAGAATCTGTAAATTTACCGATTCTGTAAATATACAGAATCGGTAAAATACTGAATCAGTAAATTTACCGATTCTGTAAATGAGATGTAGGTGGCACTTCACAGAGTGCCACAGGCCCTTAAGAGTCGGTATTTTACCACCCAATCCTATTGGGTGGTAAAATACCGAATACAGGGGTGCATGCACATCTGTGCATGCACACCTGTGCAATATGACACACAGACATGCCCTTAGGGCATGTATGTGTGCCACATGTTACACGTGCCTGTATTTGGGGTGCTAGAGGGTGTCAAAGTGACACCCCCTGCACCCTTGCAGAAATCGGTATTTACCGAATCGGTAAATACCGATTCGGTATTGCCCATTGATTCCTATGGGGTTCAAGGCCCATAGGAATCAATGGGCAATACCGAATCGGTATTTACCGATTTTTACAAATTCGGTAATTCAAAAAAAGAATTTACCTACATCTCCCTCCTTCTAATTTACCGATTCATAAATACCGAATCGGTAAAATTCGGTATTTATGAGTCGGTAAATTGAAGTTACCTACATCTAGCCCTATATATGTAATTGCATATCTGAATGGGTACTGTTTTAGGGCCTCAATCAATTAGCAAAAAGTATTATTTGATCCTTCAATACTTTAGGATAAAGGTAGAGTGGTGCTAAAGAAAGGGAGAGAACTAGTTTATTTCCCATCTCGTGCTATTTTTGTAAATTGATTTGGTCAAACATAATCACCGGACTTATTTCATTATCGCATAGAGGGAATGTAACTTTAAATACCTCTAATTCACAAATTCCTCTGTTGCATCACTCAGTATTTTCATCATATATGTCTTACTTCTGATATTATTCAGTTCTGTCTTGCTGTCAAAGAGCATGAATTGCGTTTCATATGTCGCTATCTTGTTTTGCTTCAGGCTCCTCTCCTTGTTTCTGTCGTATTTCAAGAATAATATTATCTGCCGGCACACATTTTTTATTTATATGAGCACAGTATATCCCATGACTCAAGTATTATGTCTGTTTCTAATTATTCTTAGCTAGTTATTGACCCTTTATCGTAATGTTTTCTGAAGGTTGTATGCAGGATGGGCTCTGCTCTGTTAGTTTCCTCTCTTCTACTCTAAAGTTTTTATATGAAAAGACAAATTTTATATTACATGATAGTGTCTCCTTATCTTTTTAGAGTGGACTTATTTATGCATCGTTTAGACTACATTTTTGGCCCGATAGGGTTGGTACTTATAATCTTACCTGAGAGGGGATTTTTTTTCTTTTTTCCTCTCTACAACCTTTTTTCCATAAATTTGGGGTAGCTCCTGTATATCTTGCAGAATCATAAACTATGGGAGAAACATAATCTAATTAAAAAAGGTTCCTCTCTTTATTTCACAGTAAGTGGTCTGGCCTGCTCCCAGCTAAGAACTTATTTGAAAATGAAGAGTCTTCTGTGTGCGTACGTCCTGCTGGCCTTTCAGTCTCCAACTGCTTGTTGGGGACTTTTTGTCCTCTTTTTATACTACTCTTAATTACCTCTTCATTGTTGAATTATTTTCAATTATCTAAAGTGCTCTCACGTATTACAACAATGTCACTGTTTAAGTGGCGGCCATCTTTTTGTATGTTTCACATCTCCTTTAGTCTACCTGGCCACTCATTACTATTTGATGTTACTTTTTTGAGTTTATTATATGTTTTGGTTAAATTTCCTTTTTATATTCTTAATTTAGGTTACATTCATGATCTCAACCGTGATTCTTTGGGATAATACCGCATGGGGTAATTCATCATCCTCTCATCGTTTTTTCAATTTCTATGTCTGGCATTTTACCTCCGTGTCCATTCGTATTACCAGATTATTTCCGAAACCCCTATTATAAGGACTACTGTCATGATATTGTTCTTTTTAGGTCTCGCCCTGGAATTCGCATCCGAAGGATGCGTCCAGGGCTGGAGACTTAAAGCTGTCCGATGCCGGGGAATGAGGGACAAAAAACTGTCACGAGCTTTAGCAGGCGGATTTGGCTGCGCGAACGCGCACGTTCCGTCCTGCGCCGCCCTCCCAGCCTACCGCGCATGCATGCATGCACACAGACAGACACAGACACACACACACACACACGTCGCAGACAGACACTCGCTCACACACACACACACCCTCCCCCACAGTCACACACACGCACTCCAAGACACATACATACACGCACGCACGCACACACACACACACATACACAGGCCGCCCCCGCACGCGCGTACATGCTCCCCCCCTCCCCCCGCCCGCCCGCCGCTCAGCAACGCACTCACCGGCTTCCTCTCCTCAGCTGCAAGGCCCGGCAGCAGGACTCTTCTTCCCTCCTTCGGCACCGGGGCGCAGGGTAGGCTCCTGCCTGCTCCGGTGCTCCCTGCTCCCAACACGGCTCCAATCGCGGCTCTTCCGTGGGAGGCGGGGTAGGCTCCCGCCCTCCTACTTCCTGTTTCCGGGTGTCGCGCCGGCCTGCCTGACTTCCTGGTCGCAGGCCGGCAGAGTAACGAGGATGTTTTGCGGTATGTATTTATTTAGTTAATTATGCATTTTTATATAGCGCAGACTTTACCCGAAGGCGGTATTTATTTATTTATGTATTTATGCATTTTTATATAGCGCGGACTTTACCCGAAGGCGGTATTTATTTATTCATGTATTTATGCATTTTTATATAGCGCGGTTTGAGTTAGTACTATCATTGTAGTCTAATTATTTTTTCCCACCATTAGTGTTATTTTTCACTGTTTAACTACTTATTCCCATCTCTGTACTCCGATGCACTTGGTAAAGCAAAAAAGACTTCCCTGTCTGGTAGTGGTATACAGCAAAGGAAACAAATTAAAGTGAACAGAATTCCGCAGGTTAACATCGCGGTTATCTGAGGGAGGTAAATGCTTGCCTTAGAAGAATTTGTTCAATGTAGAGGCGCTGAAACAAAAGATCAGCGTCACTTATACGGATCTGTCAAAATGTCAAGCTGAATAACTTCAGACGTTTCCACTGTGATGCTCAGTTTATAATAATTGGTGCAATTTTGTAGCAAGTATTTCAGATTGTGCAAATCTTCCCATCTGCACGCAGTGTGGGTTTTAACAGCGGTATTTCAATAATAGACTGCTAATTTATCATGATCAGTTAAAGCGCTTGCCTAGTTAATCTATCCATTTCCCTTCTTTGTACATAAATTAAACGGGGTAGATTGACATTCATTTAGCGATCAATGTTGACAAGATAGCTATTATTCCAGCAACAGTGCCCCAGCTTTAAGGAACCAAGGACACAAACTAGACACTTTGGTAATGAGGCGCTTGTTATTGGTATTAGCTATTTATAAAGGGCAGATCTTGTCTGAAGTAAGAGTGCTCCACGGGAGAGCGGAGGGAGAACAAGGCAGGGGTGCTATATTTGGGGATAGGAGAAGCACCGATAGCAGGTTGGCCACAGAGAATGGGGTTGACTATGAAGGAAAATATGGTAAATGGAGTGCCTTTTCAGCTTCTTTCTAAAGAGGAAGAGAGCAATCAGCAGCACTTGTACTTAAAAAAAACTAAATTGCAATTAGTGCGCAAATCAATAGCAAATGTAAATGGTAAAGAACTACTGAATAAGGTTTAATCATCTGTGGTAAATAAATAAATAATACCCTATTTTTGACTAGACATATATCATAACAGATAGCTCAATAAATAAGAGTCAAGATTCGAGGTAGTAGGAGTTTTGCAGGTTTAATACAGCATAAGGACAGGAACAGGACAACCTGCATAGGAACAGGGGCCCAGCAGGGTGACAGGGGCCCAGCAGGGTGACAGGGGCCCAGCAGCTGCTGGGGCTGGGTCTGGGATGAGCGCGCTAACATTTAATAACAATACAAGAGCTTATATACATAACGCGAACACATAGCATTACATTGCAGTAGGCGTAGCAGTGGGTGGAGCAGAAGGCGTGACGCGTAGCAGTCGCGAAAGATAAGAGTAAAAGTAGGTGTAACTGGGCGTATACATAGACATGTGGTGCAGACGTAACAGAATATGTCATGAATGGGGCGGAAACATTGGAGGGGGCTACCTAAGGAGCCGGGACCTCTAACCTGATGGTGCGCGCAAACTGGCAATGACGTGTTACGAGGAGAAGCTGGGGGCTATGAACTCTGTGCTAGGAGCAGAGACTAAGGTCTGGAGGGTCGGAGCGACATGTACCTAAACCCTATCTAGTATCTGATGTTTAGGGAACATGTTGATATAAACTAGAAGTCATGAGGGGAAAAGCTAACAGACACTAAGACTGGACCATGCATTATTCTACATGTAGTACGTGATGAAGAATATTAAATGACCATTAAATGCAGTATTTCTCTAACGTGGAGACGTGAAGGCTAGACAATGACGGAAACTATTGATGCAGTTCAGTAGCTTAGGAATGCAGAGAAGGAGGACTGAACTGATAACTGGAACTATAACATACTTTTGGCAGACTCAGAGGCAGAGCCAAGCTGCACCGGGCACTGCGAGGCAGGAAGTAAGTGAAAGGTCGAGGATACAGGTGGGGGCTGTATCGCTCCTCAGCGAGGCTTCAGGAGACAGGAGCTGAATCTAGTGTCCGGGCCCTGTTGAGGCCTGGAAACGGGGACTTTATAATGGAATAACGTGCACACTGAGAAACGTGGCAACGTAGCTTTACATAGGCCTGACATTCGTAGTATTCACGAGGACTGGGAAATGACATACCAGAGGTGGACACAACTGTAATTGCGTCATGAATCGGACATGGGGAATAACATATGCATATTGGTCATGCACACATAACATATGATGGATGACACGTAGGGACACAGAACATGACAAAATTTACTTTTCCACATTCCCTCCTTGTCACTACGTTTCCATCAGGAAACATCAATATTCATGATACCATCTATCATTTCATACAGTATCATTTGTTCATCTCGAATTGTCTTGGAACGGGATTTAAAACGGGGCTTGGGACTAGGAATACAAGAGGTAGCACACATGCCGCAAATCGCAGGGCCACATTGTACACAGAGGCAGCAGCTGAATATGATCGCTACTGCGATACCTAGAAAGGACAGGACTTTCCATCCCCATGCGGAAATTATATTCCAGAACCAACCGGACCATGTCCAGGTGCCTGGATTCTGGTGTAACAGATGGGCAATTTTATGGAGTCTGGTTATAGCTGAATAAACAGACGGCGCGTTATTTGGAATGAAAATGCAGCAACTAGATCCGAGGACTCTACAGGCCCCGCCCCTATCGGCCAGTATGACGTCAAGGACGAGACGATTCTGGAGCACAACAATTCTCATAAAGGATTGCTCTTCGGTTAAGTTACCTAGAGCAGAGGCAGTCTCATCTACTACAGCTTCAAGGGTTCTTGTTAATCTACGAATTAGCTTACTGTTTACAACTGTACCTAAATAAGGGAACACACCTTTATCAATATCAATGAATTGTTCTGCAGCAGTTTCAGTATAATCGACAATCGGGAGATTTCTCTTGTGTCTAGTATGTACTAGGAAGGAATTCCTATGGTAGCCAGGTGGGGCTAGAAAAACAGGTGGCAGTAGGAAAGCAATGTAACAGGTTCCCTCCCAATCGAGGGGCAGACGAACATATGCGGTCTGACCACAAACAAAATAAGAATGACGTGAAGCTTTGAAAATAGATTTCCCACTGTCACTATACTGGATAACAGTAGTACAATCACTATGTCCTACGTGTACGGAACCCTTATTTCGGACACATAATTCGCCTTTGACTGGTAGTACTGAAATAGCAGGTGAGTCTGGAGTAGTATCAGACTGAACATTCAGGACCATGAAATTCGACGAATAATTACCTAAATTATATACTTCATTTTCTAGATCTAAACCTGTTCTGTGGGGGAGACCCTGCTTGTCTGGGAAACGTGCTGTTAAGAAAAAACATATCTGTTGAGGATGACGTTAACGTGGACCATGCTCCACACGAACCATTATATGAAAATGGATAAGGAAAGAGTGGCAGAACTCCCTTCGGTGTCTGGAAAGGGGGGAGTCGACCACACACCCAACAATTAGTGGCATTGCTGGTCTGGTGTGAGTAATGTAACATGCGGATAAATGAGTTATTACGCATAGCAAGGCGGTATGAATATTCGTGAGGAGGCAGATCACTAAACGTGTGCTCTGCTGTAGCATTAGCAGGCTTATTTACATGAAGAACTGGAAAATATAGGAAAAAGGCATAACTGGTGCAGGAAATCATAATGCTGATGAATAATATGAAACTTAGAAAAACGATACATTGAATTGAGTTTTGACTAACTCTCTCACTATGGGGGTCTATTTTATACATGTCAGAAACAGTCTAACCGTTTCACCTAGGGGAGGACTTATACAATCAAACTGACTGACTTATTTTACTAGACCGTAGTTTTTGCTTATACTCCTGCTGCGGAGTTTTCTCTACCAAGGGAGGGGTTGTATCAATGTCTTTTGCGGGACAGTCCTTAAGAGCAATATTTTGGCAGTCCTTAAAATCCTGGGAAATGTTCTTAAAGACGGGTTTCAGTCCTTTAAAAAGTTTAACGTGAGAAAGGTGTATCCATCCTTTTCGGCCTTCCAACTTCACGGCTGTACGGGTGGTGAGGAGGACCTGACGGGGCTCTTTCCATCGAGGCTCCAGCGGACTTGATCTGTCAAAGTTACGGACCATCACCATGGAACCTGGAACGATTTCATGCGGTGCCACCTCGGTATTGTCTGGAAATGCGGCAGCAACCTGTGAACGACATGAGTTGAGGGCAGACATCAAGGAAGCTAGGTAATCTGTCAGCATATTACATGAAACATCAGTAATACTTCGGGGTCTAGGAGTACCCCACATGTTAGGGGGGCGGCCGAATACGACCTCATACGGGGACAGACCTGATCTGGAATGTGCGACCATGCGCATATAAAACAAAGCAACTGGCAGAGCTACTAGCCAGTCCACACCCTTATCTTTACATATTTTTGCAATTCGAATTTTCAGAGTCTGATTATGTCTCTCGACTAGACCGGCTGCTTCAGGATGGCGTACACAATGAAACTTCCACTGGTACCCTAACAACAGGGAAACGTGCTTCATGAGTTCAGATGAGAATGGCTGACCGTTATCAGAATATACGACTCTAGGGAGTCCATATCGAGGGAAAAATTCACGAACCAACTGCTTGGCAGTGGTCGCGGCTGTGTAATCTGGGACTGGATATGCTTCTGTCCATCTGGACAAAGCGCATACAACTACAAGTACATACTTGAAACCTCGACATCGCTCCATCTGAATATAATCCATCTGGAGGACTTCAAAAGGGTGGTCAGGAGGCTGGAAACCACCTTGTTCCACCGGGACACTTTTACCTGGATTAAACTGACAACATATCATACAGGTACGGACTTTCTGCTTGGCTGCAGCTCGTAAATGCTTGTTGAACCAAATGTTCTGGATACTGTCTAACATAGCTTTTTCTCCTAAATGTGCTGGACTATGTGCGGTATTAATGATGACTTGAACCATAGAGTCGGGGAGAAACCATGTGGCTCTACCCTTCGTTAACCATCCTTGATCTGTCTGGACCCCTCCTTGTTCGGACCATTTCTTGATTTCTTCGGGAGTAGCATGTAACTGGATATCTATGACATCTTGTGTAGGGTCCTTAACTGTCATACATGTAATCGGATCTGGAGTATGTGTCATGTTAACTGGAATGTCTGGAGTCTGTGCTGTAAGCTTGGCTGTGCGATCTGCTAGATCGTTACCTTGAGAAATAATGTCAGTAACTTTCGTATGTGCTTTGCATTTCATGATAGCAATGGATGTCGGTAAATGTATGGCATCTAACAGAGCTTGAATAAGGAGACCATGCTGAATCTTGGTTCCATGAGAAGTCATGAAACCTCTCTCCTGCCAGAGCACTCCAAAGTCGTGTACAACTCCAAATGCGTAACGTGAATCTGTGTAAACATTAACTTTCAGGTTCTTGGCGTGTATGCAGGCTTGTGTCAGAGCAACTAGCTCTGCTGCTTGAGCGGACAGAGTGTCAATACGGTGTGTTTCAATAACTTCGGTGTCAGTAGTTACTGCATACGCGGCGACTAGTTCTCCTGTACTAGTTCTCATACATGAGCCATCCACATAAAGTGTCAGGTCAGGGTCTGGTAACGGAATGTCTGTCAGGTCTTGTCTTGGCTTTGTCGTAATGTTAACTACTTCCACGCAATCGTGTGTGGCAGAATTTGAACTAACTGATGGTAACAGTGTAGCAGGATTCAGAACGTTGCAGCGTCTAATATCTATGTGTGGCTGAAACAGTGTCAATTCATAACCTGTTAAACGTGCAATTGTCAAGTGCTGTGTTTGTGTTCGGTTTAAAAGAACTTCCACGGAGTGTGGGACTTGTACTGTCAGGGAGTGTCCTAAAACTATGGAATCACTTTGTCTGATAGCTAGTGCTGTGGCTGCAACTGACTTGAGGCACGCAGGCAACGCCTGGGCGACTGGATCTAGTGTGCTCGAAAAATAAGCTTGATCTTGATCTTGTGTGAGAACAGATAATGCTGTACCTTCACGTTCAGTAACAAAAAGTGTAAAAGGCTTACTGTAGTTCGGTGTAGCTAGAACTGGAGCTTGGCATAGGGCTTTCTTTAACTCGTTGAAACTAAGTGTATGTTCAGATGTCCAAGGGAGAACAGTCGATACGGCTGCCTCCTGTGTTGTTAACTGTATCAGTGGCTTGGCTAGAAATGCATACTGGGGAATCCATTGTCTACAATAAGAAGTAAGGCCGATAAAGGCACGTACCTCCTTCTGGGTTCTGGGCTGGGGAAGACTCGCTATTAACTGGATACGGTCTGGTGTCAACTGCCTACCCCTCTTGGACAGCAAGTGTCCTAAGTATACCACTTGCTGGACACAGAATTGAAGCTTCGAAGGTGACACCTTGTGCCCCATCTCGGCTAGGAAATACAGAACCGTCACTGACGCTCGCTCGCAATCACGTTCAGAACGGGCTGTGATCAGTAGATCATCGACATATTGGAGCAGGGCAGTGTCAGTTGGCATGTGAATATTATCTAGTTGTCTCTTAAGTGCTTGACTGTAAATACTAAGGCTTTCTGTGAAACCTTGAGGAGCGCGTGTGAACATATAGCTCCTTCCATTTAAACAAAATCCGAAAAGAAACTGGCTGTCTGGATGAATTGGAACACTAAAAAATGCGTTCTTGAGGTCTATTACTGTAAAGAACGTGGCTTCGGAATCAATGGCTGTTAATAGGGAAGAGATGTCTGGGACAACTGGGTACTGCGGAATAATACATTTATTAAGTTCTCGTAAATCAATCACTAATCGATATACTGGGGGTGCATTTGGATCAGTACGTTTCATGACTGGAATGATCGGAGAATTGCATACATTGGAGTCAGTTTCTACAACTACTCCTTGAGCGATGAGCTCGTCAATAATTTTGGATAAGGCTGCTACAGCCTCGGGTGGCAATCTGTACTGTCTGATTCGTGGTAACACTACACCTGGTTTGAGAGTCACACGATAGGGTGTGATTTGCATGTAACCTACATCAGTTGGACCGTGCGCCCATAAATGCTGTGGTACATTCAATAATCTTGGATCAAAATCACGTAATACATAGTGACCCTTAAAGTCACGTAGGAACAGACGTATTCCCTCCGGGGAACAACATATAACTGCACCTAATTCTTTCAGTGTTTTAATGCCTAATAGATTTTCTGGACATGACTTAGTAAGTAACAGGTCAGTAGTGCGGGACAATGGACCTACTTCTAAAGTGACTGGCTTTGAAATCTCATTTACGATAGGCTTTCCTGAAAATCCAAGGGAAACATTTCTAGAGCCTGAGAGCGGAGCCCCTGGAACTTCGGCATGACTAATTGTGGTCCTACTTGCCCCTGTATCAATCAAAAACTTTCTGTCTTTCCCTAATACTTGACTGTGAACATAGGGACCTTCTTGATCTACAGGTATCTCGATGAGAGGCAAGCCTACCTCCCTCTCTAGGCTGTTTCATGAATATGGCTGGTACTCTGGATACTCAGACTGTGCATACTGGTACATCTGCTGTGTAACATGCTGTGTTGCAGCAATAGGCTGCGGTACTGTAACTGTCTGTTGTGCATTCTGTGGCTGAGGAATCTGTGAAACTTGTTCCTGTCTAGGCGGACGTGGTCTTTCTTTAGTCTTACCAGTAGCTATGTTGTGTTTCAGAACTGCACACTCATTTATAAAATGACCTGGCTGTTTACAATAATTGCAGTTCCCTTTAACGGGAGCTGCAGGATGACTGGCTTGATTCGGACCCCTCTTCTGACTGTCTTGAGGAACAGATTGTGCAACTAGCACTTTCATTTTCGTGTCTTTCATACGTTTTCTTTCGTGTTCTTGCTCTTCCCTGATTCTATTTTGGTGGTACTGGAGCATCTGGAGCATCTGGGACGGAGTATTAGCTTGCCAGGTACTTTCGACTTTCAAAACTCGGTTTTTAATTGGTGGACTTGAATTCTCGACTAATTTAGTAACAAAAAGGTGAGGGTATGACTCACTACTTGTCTTGAGACCACTGTTGATACTGAAACATTTTTCAAATCTAGAATAAAAATCACTAATATCTTCGTCTTGTTTCTGTTTACAGGCTGAGATTGCATCCCAGTCTTCTTTTCTAGTTGTCAATAATCTGGGTAAAACTTGAATCAATAATTCTGGTAATTCTTTACATTTATCTCCAAGACCGGTACCTGGTACTCGTGCCTTGTCTTCAGCTTCTAGAACTGTCCAATCGATCTTTTTCTCTCCCACCTCCCATTCTTTTTCCTTTAGCTTTTCATACACCCCTGCGGGTAGCAGAACCTTTAACATTTTAATGATATCTGGGTAAGTGTATTCTCCCATACGGAGCATGTCTTTTAATTCTCTATGGAACCCTGCTGGATCTTTGTCATGACAGGGAATTAATTTCTTCATTTCAAGGAGTTCCATCTTTGTGATCGGAGTGTATACAAACACTCGCTGCATTTCGCCACCCGTTCCTCTGACTGGGTGGACTTCTCGTAACGGATTCTGTCTGTCTATGTAGAATGATTTACTTTCTGGGGGTGAGACATGAACAAAATGCGGGTTCAAGAATGTTCTATATTTGTGACGCTGTTCTAGAATGACACTAATTAAATCGGTACCTAGACCTCTCCATCTGTACTGGAGTAACTCGTTCAGGATATCATGTAACGGACCTGGATCAGAGTGCTGACCCTCATACAAAGTAATGAGGTGCTGAATCATATACATACCCACCAGTCGCTGCTCGGCTGGGGGCAATTTCAGAAACATTTGTGCCACTATTTCGTCTGAAAAAGTGGTAGAATCAGTAATCCATCGGACTGCTGATCGGGCTAGTTCTTGTTCATGCATAGTACTTAACTCACTGTAACCGATCCGTGATTTCAGAATGTGATCGGTAGCTTGAAATACTTGTTCTAGGGAACCTTGTTCTGGTGCTGGATGATGGAAAGTAGACTTGGGTTCTAGACGTAAATGGCGATCTGGAAATCTAGGTTTCCCTACATACGCTATTCTGGCAGTATTCTCGTCATCTTCCTCTTCAGGATCAGAGGTACTTTCTTTCTCGCTTACTTGTGCTGCTTTACGCTGTTCGTGTATCTTTATTATCTCTCTACGAATTTTCTTGTACATACTTTCCATGGCACTAATGGTATTGTGCTTTCCTTCGGCTATATTATCACTCCACTTTGTCAGAGTTTTCATTTCGGCTGGATCTTTAGACGGGTAATCTTGTTCTCTTATTAGACAATTAATTAAGAACTTTAATATCATGCGCTGAATCTCGGCTTTCCTTTGAGACATGGCATCACTAATACTTTCTGGATCATCCCCTGTACGGATGAAACGATATATTCTGTCTAGATCTTCTTTCATATTCGGCAGGGTGACTAGATACTCGGTCACCCTCCTTATGCGTACGGAATATAAAACCATATTAAATTCGCCTGGAACTGGGTCATAGACACATTCGCCAAGGGTTTGCCTGATTTCTGCAACAGACTTATTACTCTTAGGAGTACGCTGTGATGCTTGAGCATGTAATTCGAGTGCTGATAAACGCTTGTATGGCGGCGGGGTTTGAGGAAGACCTCCCCCTGCGGCCCCTAAACTAGAATCATCAACTGATGCTTTTCGTCCTGGCAGGGTCGGTAATTGTAACGTGGGCTGGACTTGTATGGCGGGCTGACCCGGGGGGGCTGTTAAGGGCACCCCGGTGTCTGGAGGAGCAGGAATTACCTGATTTACAGGGACGGGCGGAGCGTGAACAGGATTTGCATATTCGGGGACTGTGTCGTCCAGATAGGACGAAATAAAAATATCAGCTGCGGTCGGTTTGTGACGTAGCTTGGTCGGAACTAATGGTGGCGGGAAATTACTGGATGCCTCTGGGGTCGCTTTTGGCAAGCCCTCAGCAAGAAGAGGATACATACCCTTAATGAGGGCATGCCTCTGTCTGTCTGACTGTTCGGCTTTGACTCGTTCACCTATCTCGATTAATTCTCTTTCTTGGGCTCGTTCTTGGGATTCTCTACTTAGTTCTGTCTTTCTGATTTCTTTTTCGGTTCTCTTATGAGCTTCTTTGCGCCATAACTCGATGGCATCTTTCTGTGACTGTCTGGCTTTCTTTTTCCATAATGCTTCTTCTACTCGCATGATGCATTCGGCATCCCATGTACCCGATACGGGCCATCTATACTTTTCTTCTAATTGTTTGGTATAATCTACCCATAAATCTAGATACAATATGGCGCTTATGCCATGTTTCTGATACATAAAATGACCTGGACTGTCCCTGGGCGGGACAGGAACTGCTTCTTCTAACAAACCCTTTCTAGTTTTTAACTGACGTAGTCTCGAAAAGAGAGACATTGTAAACTTGAATCGGAACACAATACAATAGACGAGGAACAATAACAATTGGGAAAACAATTCAGGCATACCACGATATTGGAAATACATTGAACAACATCATAACATTACAGTTCGGACAGAATAATACCTGGAATACTAAGAACAGAAACACAAGAATTTCTCGAGAACGGAACAGACTAGAGTTACTGGATGCACTGCTGAAACAGTACGGAACATACCGGTCCCATAAAGGGACGCATCAAGACCCATATCCACCTAGGTGAACACTTCGTTAGTGGGCCTGGGTACCACCAACCCACGGACCAGAGTCAATTTAGATTGACCCTGTCTAGATACTACCCCAGCAATGGTACTCACCGGGCAGCAAGAACGGAAAGGCCTTGGACTGGACTGGACTGCTACGACGACGGACGACGAACTTCGGACTTCAGTTACGGGTGGGCCTCCGGATACCTCAGACCTTGGACTCTTGGCTTGGGCTCTGGTCGGGACTCGCCGCGTTCCTCCACCGTCTCGTTTGGATGCTGGACCGCCTCCTCCGTCTCCTCCGTGGGCCTGAGGGATACTTGAGCAGAAATATCTGCCACTGCGCAGAAGAGTTCCGTCACGACTGCAGAGGGTCAGGGGGTCGGCGTGGCTTCACCGACGCGTGGGGAAAGGGCAAGTCCCTATTCGGGCGCCATTATGTGGTAAATAAATAAATAATACCCTATTTTTGACTAGACATATATCATAACAGATAGCTCAATAAATAAGAGTCAAGATTCGAGGTAGTAGGAGTTTTGCAGGTTTAATACAGCATAAGGACAGGAACAGGACAACCTGCATAGGAACAGGGGCCCAGCAGGGTGACAGGGGCCCAGCAGGGTGACAGGGGCCCAGCAGCTGCTGGGGCTGGGTCTGGGATGAGCGCGCTAACATTTAATAACAATACAAGAGCTTATATACATAACGCGAACACATAGCATTACATTGCAGTAGGCGTAGCAGTGGGTGGAGCAGAAGGCGTGACGCGTAGCAGTCGCGAAAGATAAGAGTAAAAGTAGGTGTAACTGGGCGTATACATAGACATGTGGTGCAGACGTAACAGAATATGTCATGAATGGGGCGGAAACATTGGAGGGGGCTACCTAAGGAGCCGGGACCTCTAACCTGATGGTGCGCGCAAACTGGCAATGACGTGTTACGAGGAGAAGCTGGGGGCTATGAACTCTGTGCTAGGAGCAGAGACTAAGGTCTGGAGGGTCGGAGCGACATGTACCTAAACCCTATCTAGTATCTGATGTTTAGGGAACATGTTGATATAAACTAGAAGTCATGAGGGGAAAAGCTAACAGACACTAAGACTGGACCATGCATTATTCTACATGTAGTACGTGATGAAGAATATTAAATGACCATTAAATGCAGTATTTCTCTAACGTGGAGACGTGAAGGCTAGACAATGACGGAAACTATTGATGCAGTTCAGTAGCTTAGGAATGCAGAGAAGGAGGACTGAACTGATAACTGGAACTATAACATACTTTTGGCAGACTCAGAGGCAGAGCCAAGCTGCACCGGGCACTGCGAGGCAGGAAGTAAGTGAAAGGTCGAGGATACAGGTGGGGGCTGTATCGCTCCTCAGCGAGGCTTCAGGAGACAGGAGCTGAATCTAGTGTCCGGGCCCTGTTGAGGCCTGGAAACGGGGACTTTATAATGGAATAACGTGCACACTGAGAAACGTGGCAACGTAGCTTTACATAGGCCTGACATTCGTAGTATTCACGAGGACTGGGAAATGACATACCAGAGGTGGACACAACTGTAATTGCGTCATGAATCGGACATGGGGAATAACATATGCATATTGGTCATGCACACATAACATATGATGGATGACACGTAGGGACACAGAACATGACAAAATTTACTTTTCCACACATCCGTGAACAACAGGGAGAGAGAAATGGTCTTTATTCTGAATAATTCAAGACAACAACTTAGACTGGATCTGAAGTAGATGAAAAAAGCTCTCTCTGCGACCCCCACTGTCAATGTCAGTAGTGGTTTATTGCATTGTAGTAGCGTTTATAAAACGCTTTCCATGTAGTATCCACATTCAGCATGTCCCCATAGGAGCAACACAATGTAGGTCTTGAATGCTTTACTGTAGGTAAATTGTCACATTTTATCGCTTGCTTGTATTGTATATGCGATCTGCCATTTGAATGATGCAGGTTGGTGCACCCAATCATATGCACAGCAACAATCCATTCAGAGTGCAGTTCCATATGAGACATACCGTTAGGACCTTTTTAGGTCTCGCCCTGGAATTAGCATCCAAAGGATGCTTCCAGGGACGGAGACGTATAGTCAGCTGTCTCGAGGGAATCCACTTCCATCTTCGAATAGAGCTGAAACAATTCTTGACAAATTAAGGAATCTGCCTAAAACCTGGGTTTCTGCCCCCTCATCGTGTGCCTTGTATTGGCCACTGCACTGTGGTTGAGGTACCATTAGAACAAAGAGACTCCACCCACGAGTGTAAGTTTGCGCTAAAAGCAACATGAACATATATAAATAAAAACATTCTGAACATATATAAATAAATGCATTCTGCCCAGCCAGACACAGGTCTCTGTACATTCTGTGGACGTTCTTCGATACCAATGTTTATCATACAGGGCACTGTACACACTGTTATCTCATTTATAGGCATCATGTAGGTCTATGTACACACAGTGAACAAGTCTGTATATAAAAACATTCCACCTCACTTACTGCCTTCATCAAACTCTCTGGGAGACCCAAGCTGGGGCCTTCAGAGGCAAAGTAATTAAGTCGAGAGGTCCCACCTTTTTACTAGATGATAGATAGACACGTTTTAGCCAATTTGCAGCTTCCTTGAAAGTTCAAGACCCTTTTATTTGCTGAAAAGAGATTAATTAAATATTGCCGCGCTTTCTGAACATTCCCATGAGATGGCAGTCCAACGATCCCTTTCCAGGCAGTAGCTTCAGGTGTCACGGAAGCAGACAAGGAAGTGAGCCCCTTAATTGGCATTCCTCGCGGTTTTGACACAAACCTTAGTTGCCTCAGTGGAATTACTGGAGTGCGCATGTGTTTACACCAATAGCCCGCGCAGACCTACCAAGGACCTTTACAGTAAAGCCAGCATATTGGTACGTCCCTGGTAGCACCGTGGGCCCGTCTAGCCCCAATTAACCTCTTCTTTATTGGTTTCCAATAGGTCTACTCGATGTGATTAGCACCTTCAGGGGCAGAGCTACACAATCTTAGTGTCTCTAACAGGAAGGCAGCCAGGTTCACAACACATATTGCATTGCAAATGCTATAGGTGTCACATTTGTGAAAGTTAAAACTATTGGCATTGTAAATGACAAAGCTATTACTTTAGCTATTACTATAGCTAAATAAAAAAAATGTAATTCGCAATACCAATGGCTCAAACTTTCCTAATGCGAGACCTATTGCATTGCAAATGCTTGTTTACTTTACTTACCTGCTCCACTTACATGTGCATCTCAGCAATTGGGTCCACGAGGCACCCTCTGTCATGGGAAACTAGGCTCCGGTGTTGAAGTACGTGCAACCTGCATTGCGCACTTTCCTCCAATGATTCTGAAAAGAAGCACACCATTTAAAGTTTGTGCAAAAATACCGTCAAAACTGCGCAGACTCGATTCTCACCTTTCCTCCTGTAGCCTATACTCCGCCCTTTCCTAACTCGTCATAGGGAGGGGACCCACCCAATGACGAGTTGGGAAAGGGTGGGGAGACCATGCTGTCCAATCCCTGAGTGACGAGAAGCCCCTGCACTACAGGGCTTCAGCCTGAAACGCCAAGGCCTAACTTTACCCCTGAGGGGCGGAGATTCATCCTGGAAGCTGTATCTTTGCTGAGCTGATGACCTTACAGGCCCCAGGGCTGTGAGATCATCAGCCCAGCAAATAGTGTACTCGGGAATATATTGGTAATGCAGAGGCCTGCTAAAGACAACAAACATGACACCGGTGAGTGCAGCATCCTCAACAAGATCATGTGTGTGCAGGAACAATTCTTTTTTTTTTAACAAAGGAAGTGCTGTAGCTTCAAGAAATATGATTATATTTTCACCTGCCCCGAGGGTGAGACAAATGGGGTGGAGCCCCTACGACCTAGAGCACAAACAATCGTTGTCTTTCTTGTAATAGTTCATAACAAACCGATCAGCTCTGTAGCCTTGTTCAATGACTTGATACCATAACCAACTGAGTCCTGTTATATCATGCAAAGGCTTCCACACAAGACAAAATGCAATACATATATTCTTTCAGCGGAATTGCACACCTTCCACCCAATCAAAATCTGTACACATGAGTATCAATATTTAGGTGGAGCCAAAAAAGCCATCTCGGAAATCAACCTTAACCCCTTCGCAGCAGGGGTAATTCCCCAGGGGTGCGGGGGGGAAGGGCCACGGCGCTGCGGTGCTCGTGACGAGCCCAGCTCGTCATGAGTCACAGTGGAGCTGTGCTCATGACGAGCTGGGCTCGTCACATCTCCACCCACTGATTGATTCGCCCGCACAGGCGGGGAATCAATCATGCGTGGGCGGACCGCGGCCATTATGACGAGCCCAGCTCGTCATGAGCACAGCTCCACTGTGAGTCATGACGAGCTGGGCTCGTCATGAGCATGGAAGAGGTTAAGGTTATTTTTTGTGTGTTAGCATTAGGAATAATCGTTGCACTGAAACACCAGACTCAAGAATAGTAAAATCCCAAAACTCAAAGGTGTATAGCAAATTATCATTAAAGAATATTCAGAACTCTATCTTACCTGTCAGGTAGCTGCAAAAATATTAAGAAGCCCTCAGAACACTGCGCGAAGAGGTCAGGGTCTTCAGTAGAATGTGTGTCAATGTGAACTGCACAAGGTGGGCACGCAATTTTATATCTTAAGAGTAAACATCAAAACCAGCTAGAGAAGCTGTAATAAAAGCCTTAATTCATAGAAATCCATTCCATTGCCCACAGGGCGAGGTGGAAATCTATACCATCCCTGCACCTCCATCTAGGAAACCAAAGCAAGAGATCAAACACCAAAGGAAATCCTCTTAACTTCACTTCGGGCGTTAAGCCAGACCTGGCTGCTGCTACTACTAGCTGGTAAAGAAATTAATTCAAATAGTGCATTTTGCGAGTGTGCCAAGTTTCAACTGACTAGTAACGTAGTTAAGCCACTATTACCAATGAGGGAATTTTATGGTATCCTTTTGGAATTTACAAAGATGTCAAGCAAACCATTGCTAGTAATTGGCAAAAACCTTATTTCATACAGATTTAAATGTATTTTTTTTTAATGAAGCACGTCCAATCAGTCCCTCTTTGCATTCCATTCACATCGCAGGCTTTCTGTCTAAAGTCTCTTGTGTGCCAGTAATGTGCTGGATCCACTCCTTAAGACCCATTCCTCTTCCACACCGCACTCATGCACCTTAATGGCTTATCCCCTTTGCGAGGTTCTTCATCTCTGGGCTCACCACCTGGTTGAGAACTTGCACGCAATGGCATCCCCTACGGTATACAACGGTAACCACGCATTTTTTACAACGCGGTACCGTTACCACGCTACTTTTACCACGCAAGTCGTTACCACGACTGGCGCTGGGGGGCGCTCCAGGATAGTAAATAGTTTAATTTACTATCCAACTCCTTTCCCTAGAGTCCACGGGGACTGGAGTTGGAATAGTAAATAAAAAAATTTACTATCCAGCGCGTGGTAAAAGTAGCGTTGTAACGGTACGCGTTGTAAAAGTACGCGTGGTACCGTCATACATCCATCCCAAAACCTTTCTCTTTTAATAAACTTCCTTGTTTTTATCTGTTGTGTTCCCTGTAGGTGTTGCACATTTCCTGCCATGCGCCAGGACGCCCCTTAGCTGGGGCAGCTGTGCGCAATACAAATATGTGTAACATAACATAACATAACATAACATATTTTTTTGGTCCCCTTCATGATTCTGGCTCACCTATCCAGAGTTCCTCTCGTCAATGATTTCCCCCTGCAGAACAGGATCAAATTCCACTAAATACTCACCTACATTTCACTGCAGTGAACCTGTTCTTATCCACAATAACAGCAGTGTAGTTATGACTGTTGATAAAGAGTGCAGGACAAACATTGTATCTACAATAAAAATAATAAAAAGAGAAGATGATCATTTATATTCCACTATGCAAACTGTTTCATTACTAAGCAAATTATCTTAAACGAAGGCACATTCTACATCTGTGAATGGCTCAATGTTCAAACACAAAGGCATGCTAGTATTTGGTAGAACTGAGCTTTTATCAAAATTAAAAAAATAATAATTTGAAAGCTGTCCTACTGTAATGATGTATGTGAGCGTGCTAGTGGTTGAAGGGTGGAGACGGGGCAGGACAGGAAAGGGAGGTGATTAGAACGGAAAGGGGCAGAGTAGAGTAGGGACGTGAAGGGAACAGTCGTGTAGAAAAAAGCATGTTGAACAAGACCAGAGTCCGTGTCCATTTATTTTAGAAGGACTCTACATCTGGCGACGAGGGTGGTGAGGTAGCGCATAGCCTGATCGCGCTGCTTCCTGACTTCCGAAGACCTGTTCCCGTGACGCCGCGTGCGTGGTGTCGCCGCTGCGGTGAGCACGGTAACCTGAGTGCCCACCCCAGCGGAGCTGAATGTGCCTGGTGACGCTGTCAGCATCGCTTATTGTCCCCGAGTTTACCGGTTCGTGAGCTGCAGGGAGTGGTGCCAGCAAGTGCGGAGGTGCATCGGGATCTGGGTGTCCACCACAGCCACGTGTGCTGCACAAGAATTATCTGTTTGCTGCCGGGAGCCCACTCCGGTCTTACCTGCTGCCCAGGAGTTGCTGATTAAGGCCGGGAGCCCACCGCGGTCTGCTCTATCGCCACGATCGTCTGCCCGGTGAGTGCATGCCGGTGTATGCCGAGACTCTGAGGTTGTGTGGATCTGAGCCAAATCTCGTGGGAAGCGAGATCTCGATGGCGGCAGCCATTTTGAGGTCAGGCATCTGCACCTATCCCCTGTCTGGGATAGCCGGTGGCCATTTTGGAGTCAGGCAGCAGTGGTCCCTTCATCAAGCACATGCAAATGCAAGCCTGGAAACTGCATTTTAGTGCCACAAGTCTGTGTTATTACTGTTGCTGTACAACAAGGGGAAGGCAAACAGGCATTCCACACACACACATTGTCCCTACTGTGGATATATGCAATGATATATCAAGTGAACCCAGCAAGTGCTTGACAGAGCACGTTTGGCACCGCCGCAAGTAGCTATCTGAAAGTACTAGAGCATCAAAAGAAAAGCTGTCCGCAAGGATGTCAGGATCACCATCACGTCGAGGTCAAGCCTCAGCCAGTGCCAGCCGACCAGGCATGATGGGTGTCTCATCCTACACCCACCTGAACCGCTTGCACTTGTGGCGGGAGGAGGAATGGGCCTTCGATGGCAGGAGTGGCTTGAGGACTTTGAAGACTTCATGTACGGGTCTCATGTGACGGAAGAAGATCAGAAATTAATCGCATTGCGTAACCTCATAGGAAAGGAGGTTGGGCAACTCATAAAAGAACTTCCCACTGGGGATGCTGTGTCATATGCCAAAGTGCGCGACGAACTAAACAGGAAGTTTCTACATAAAAGGAATGTTGACTATGAAACATACACTTTCAACCTAACCTCGCAAGAGAAGGAAGAACCCATGAGCACATTCATCACACGGCTTCGACGGTTGGCTTGATATTGTGAATTTGACACGTTCTACACTGAAGATGCTCTTAGATTACGCATCATAGAAGGCTGTCAATCGGAGTCACTAAGAAGGCGGCAAGTAAAAAAAAGCTACACCTTGGATGAAATTGAAGAGATGACTAGAGTTCATGACCAGGCGGAGGTACACGCTAAGAAGATGGAGGCAGGGCGAAAAGAGAAGCGAGAACAAGCCTTCCGACTTCAATCTCGCATCACCCGGAGGTCCTCTCATGGTAGACAAAGATCGTCTAGACCTAAAACTCATCACCAACACGCGGGTCGCAGACGTCGCAGCTCAAGTAAAACGGAGAAGAGATGGGAACGTGAGCTCAAGTGTTATCGGTGCGGATATGACTTCCCTCACACGGATGCATGCCCAGCCTTGGGCAACAGTGCCGGAAATGTGGGAGGGACAATCATTTTGAAAATGTCTGTGGAGAATATCGGAAAGACAAGCAGAGAGACTATGGCAGGTCATCTCGTCCAGTGACCACACGCCATCACGCCAAAGCAGTTCGAGATCGCCGAAGATCGTCCACTGGATCCTCACAATCAAGCGGTGTATCACATAAGTCATATTGGTCAAGGAGGTCGCCGTCTCAAGAATCGAGGTCACCATCGCCTGCATCACAGGACAGTGATGAATACATCTGCATGGTGGCAGACCCTGATCAACTCAAGAAATACCCGCGACTGGATATTCGGGTGGGTGATCATGCGGCTAAATTTGTGCTTGACAGCTGAGCATCCTTAAATTATATTCCAGTGACAGAATATCGCAGAATGAATCCAACCCCTCCGTTGAGCCCGGCACATGTGAGGGTGTACACATGGATGTCGAGAAAACCACTTCCCTGTCTAGGAAAATTTGCAACCACTCTCACTCACAAGGATCACACCGTGTCCGCTCACATACATGTGATCAAGGGACCAGAGGCAGATTGCCTTCTCAGCCTTCCCACTGCTGAACGACTCAGACTGGTAGAGATCCTCTACAGAGTAAGTGATGACCCGGACATCATCCACAAGTTTCCCAAATTGTTCACCGGACTTGGAAAAATGGCTCACTGTCAGGTGCGCCTACACATCAATGAACAGGTGATCCCCGTAGCTCAGCATCACAGAAGGGTTCCATTTCATCTCCAAAGGGCCGTGGAAGAGGAATTCCAAGAACTACTGCAAGCTGGCATCATCGAACAGACAGATGGACCCACCCTATGGGTCTCTCCAGTGGTGATTGTGCCAAAAAAGGGTACTCCGGACAAAGTGCGGAGTCAGGCAGCAGTGGTCCCTTCATCAAGCACATGCAAATGCAAGCCTGGAAACTGCATTTTAGTGCCACAAGTCTGTGTTGTTACTGTTGCTGTACAACAAGGGGAAGGCAAACAGGTGTTCCACACACACACATTGTCCCTACAGTGGATATATGCACTGATATATCAAGTGAACCCAGCAAGTGCGTGACAGAGCACGTTTGGCACCGCCGCAAGTAGCTATCTGAAAGTACTAGAGCGTCAAAAGAAAAGCTGTCCGCAAGGATGTCAGGATCACCATCACGTCGAGCTCAAGCCTCAGCCGGTGCCAGCCGACCGGGCATGATGGGTGTCTCCTTCCTACGCCCACCTGAACCGCTTGCACTTGTGGCGGGAGGAAGAATGGGCCTTCGATGGCAGGAGTGGCTTGAGGACTTTGAAGACTTCATGCAAGGGTCTCATGTGACAGAAGAAGATCAGAAATGAATCGCATTGCGTAACCTCATAGGAAAGGAGGTTGGGCAACTCATAAAAGAACTTCCCACTGGGGATGCTGTGTCATATGCCAAAGTGCGCGACGGACTAAACAGGAAGTTTCTACATAAAAGTAATGTTGACTATGAAACATACACTTTCAACCTAGCCTCGCAAGAGAAGGAAGAACCCATGAGCACATTCATCACACGGCTTCGACGGTTGGCTCGATATTGTGAATTTGACACATTCTCCACTGAAGATGCTCTTAGGTTACGCATCATAGAAGGCTGTCAATCGGAGTCACTAAGAAGGCGACAAGTAAAAAAAAGCTACACCTTGGATGAAATTGAAGAGATGACTAGAGTTCATGACCAGGCGGAGGTACACGCTAAGAAGATGGAGGCAGGGCGAAAAGAGAAGCGAGAACAAGCCTTCCGACTTCAATCTCGCATCACCCGGAGGTCCTCTCATGGTAGACAAAGATCGTCTAGACCTAAAACTCATCACCAACATGCGGGTCGCAGACGTCGCAGCTCAAGTAAAACGGAGAAGAGATGGGAACGTGAGCTCAAGTGTTATCGGTGCGGATATGACTTCCCTCACACGGATGCATGCCCAGCCTTGGGCAACAGTGCCGGAAATGTGGGAGGGACAATCATTTTGAAAATGTCTGTGGAGAATATCGGAAAGACAAGCAGAGAGACTATGGCAGGTCATCTCGTCCAGTGACCACACGCCATCACGCCAAAGCAGTTCGAGATCGCCGAAGATCGTCCACTGGATCCTCACAATCAAGCGGTGTATCACATAAGTCATATTGGTCAAGGAGGTCGCCGTCTCAAGAATCGAGGTCACCATCGCCTGCATCACAGGACAGTGATGAATACATCTGCATGGTGGCAGACCCTGATCAACTCAAGAAATACCCGCGACTGGATATTTGGGTGGGTGATCATGCGGCTAAATTTGTGCTTGACAGCTGAGCATCCTTAAATTATATTCCAGTGACAGAATATCGCAGAATGAATCCAACCCCTCTGTTGAGCCCGGCACATGTGAGGGTGTACACATGGATGTCGAGAAAACCACTTCCCTGTCTAGGAAAATTTGCAACCACTCTCACTCACAAGGATCACACCGTGTCCGCTCACATACATGTGATCAAGGGACCAGAGGCAGATTGCCTTCTCAGCCTTCCCACTGCTGAACGACTCAGACTGGTAGAGATCCTCTACAGAGTAAGTGATGACCCGGACATCATCCACAAGTTTCCCAAATTGTTCACCGGACTTGGAAAAATGGCTCACTGTCAGGTGCGCCTACACATCAATGAACAGGTGATCCCCGTAGCTCAGCATCACAGAAGGGTTCCATTTCATCTCCAAAGGGCCGTGGAAGAGGAATTCCAAGAACTACTGCAAGCTGGCATCATCGAACAGACAGATGGACCCACCCTATGGGTCTCTCCAGTGGTGATTGTGCCAAAAAAGGGTACTCCGGACAAAGTGCGGAGTCAGGCAGCAGTGGTCCCTTCATCAAGCACATGCAAATGCAAGCCTGGAAACTGCATTTTAGTGCCACAAGTCTGTGTTGTTACTGTTGCTGTACAACAAGGGGAAGGCAAACAGGTGTTCCACACACACACATTGTCCCTACAGTGGATATATGCACTGATATATCAAGTGAACCCAGCAAGTGCGTGACAGAGCACGTTTGGCACCGCCGCAAGTAGCTATCTGAAAGTACTAGAGCGTCAAAAGAAAAGCTGTCCGCAAGGATGTCAGGATCACCATCACGTCGAGCTCAAGCCTCAGCCGGTGCCAGCCGACCGGGCATGATGGGTGTCTCCTTCCTACGCCCACCTGAACCGCTTGCACTTGTGGCGGGAGGAAGAATGGGCCTTCGATGGCAGGAGTGGCTTGAGGACTTTGAAGACTTCATGCAAGGGTCTCATGTGACAGAAGAAGATCAGAAATGAATCGCATTGCGTAACCTCATAGGAAAGGAGGTTCAATCAATCAATCAGGTCATTTGTAGAGCGCACTACTCACCCGTAGGGTCTCAAGGCGCTGGGAGGGGGGGGGGGTGCCGCTACTGCTCGAACAGCCAGGTCTTGAGCTTCTTCCTGAAGGAGAGGTGGTCTTGGGTCAGGCGCAGATTGGTCGGGAGTGAGTTCCAGGTCTTGGCGGCCAGGTAGGAGAAGGATCTTCCTCCTGTTGTCGCTCTTCGGATGCGGGGGACGGCGGCGAGGGCGTGGTTGGTTGATCTGAGGAGGCGCTTGGGAGTGTAGAAGTTGATCCGGTTGTTGAGGTAGCTCGGGCCTTGGTCGTGTAGGGCTTTGTGCGCGTGGGTGAGGAGCCGGAAGGTGATTCTCTTGTTGACCGGGAGCCAGTGCAGATCTCTCAGGTGTCCGGAGATGTGGCTGCGTCGGGGGATGTCGAGGATGAGTCTCGCCGAGGCGTTCTGGATCCGCTGGAGTCTCTTCTGGAGTTTGGCAGTAGTTCCGGCGTAGAGGGCGTTGCCGTAGTCCAGTCGGCTGGTGACGAGGGCTTGGGTGACCGTCTTCCTCGTCTCGGTGGGGATCCACCGGAAGATCTTACGTAGCATGCGCAGGATGTTGAAGCATGACGAGGAGACGGCGTTGACTTGCCTGGTCATGGAGAGGGAGGAGTCCAGGATGAAGCCCAGGTTGCGTGCGTGGTCCGTCGGTTCGGGTGCGGTGCCCAGGGCGGGGGGCCACCAGGAGTCGTCCCAGGCGGAGGGCGTGGAGCCCAGGATGAGTACCTCCGTCTTGTCTGAGTTCAGTTTCAGGCGGCTGGTCGTCATCCATTCGGCTACGTCTCTCATCCCTTCGTGCAGGTTGGCTCTGGCGGTGGCGGGGTCGTTGGTCAGGGAGAGGATCAGCTGGGTGTCGTCGGCGTAGGAGATGATGTTCAGGTTGTGTTGGCGTGCGATGGCCGCGAGGGGGCTCATGTAGACGTTGAAGAGGGTTGGGCTCAGCGAGGATCCTTGGGGTACGCCGCAGATGACTTTGGTGGCCTCCGACTTGTACGGTGGTAGGCGGACTCTTTGTGTTCTTCCGTCGAGGAAGGAGGTGATCCATTCCAGTGCCTTCTCCTGGATTCCGATGTTGCTGAGGCGCTGTACTAGGGTGCGGTGGCAGACAGTGTCGAAAGCCGCGGAGAGGTCCAGGAGGATGAGGGCCGCTGTTTCTCCGTTGTCCATCAGAGTTCGAAGGTCGTCGGTGGCGGCGATGAGGGCGGTCTCGGTGCTGTGGTTCGCTCGGAAGCCGGACTGTGAGGGGTCGAGGGATCCATTCGTCTCGAGGAAGGCGGCCAGCTGTTTGTTGACGGTCTTCTCGATGACTTTGGCCGGGAACGGGAGGAGCGAGATGGGACGGTAGTTCTTGAGGTCGGTGGGGTCTGCTGTGGGTTTCTTGAGGAGAGCGCTGAGTTCGGCGTGCTTCCAGCTCTCAGGGAAGGTGGCGGAGTCGAAGGAGGTGTTGATGATGTCCCGCAGGTGGGGTGCGAGGACAGCGTCGGCCTTGTTGAAGACGTGGTGAGGGCAGGGGTCAGTCGGAGATCCGGAATGGATGGAGTTCATGGTGCGGATGGTGTCTTCGGTGCTGATCGGGGTCCAGGTGCGGAGGGTGGTGGATGGTGGCGTCGTAGCGGTTGTGGCTTGCGTTGGTTGGTTGTTGAAGCTGTTGTGTATGTCCGTGATCTTGTTGTGGAAGTAGGACGCGAGGGAGTTGCAGAGGTCTTGCGACGGTGTGATGTCGTTGTTTCCGGCGTTGGGGTTGGAGAGCTCTTTCACGATGTTGAAGAGTTCCTTGCAGTTGTGTGCGTTGTTGTCCAGCCGGTCCTTGTATGCATTTTTCTTGGTGGCGCGGATCAGTTGGTGGTGTTTCCGGGTGGCGAGCTTGAGGGTGGTCATGTTGTCCGTCGTTGGTTCCCTTCTCCAGGCTTTCTCGAGGGCTCGACAGTTCTTCTTGGAGCACTTGAGTTCGTCGGTGAACCATGGTGTTTTTCTGCTGCAGGGTCTGCTGGGCGGGGTCCTTAGAGGGGCGAGTTCGTCCGCGCAGTTGCTGATCCACTTCGTGAGGTTGTCGGCGGCCTGGCTGGGGTTCGCTGAGTTGGCGGGAGGGTGCTGGCTCAGGGAGGCGGTGAGCTGGTCGGCTGTGATCTTGTTCCAGCTTCTTCGAGCAACCTGTTGCTGGAGGTGGTGGATCGTCGTTCTTCTGAAGGTGAAGTGGACGCAGCTGTGGTCCGTCCAGTGGAGTCCTGCTGCGTGGCTGAAGGTGACGTCTTTGCTGGATGAGAAGACGGCGTCGAGTGTGTGTCCGGCGAGGTTGGGCAACTCATAAAAGAACTTCCCACTGGGGATGCTGTGTCATATGCCAAAGTGCGCGACGGACTAAACAGGAAGTTTCTACATAAAAGTAATGTTGACTATGAAACATACACTTTCAACCTAGCCTCCCAAGAGAAGGAAGAACCCATGAGCACATTCATCACACGGCTTCGACGGTTGGCTCGATATTGTGAATTTGACACATTCTCCACTGAAGATGCTCTTAGGTTACGCATCATAGAAGGCTGTCAATCGGAGTCACTAAGAAGGCGACAAGTAAAAAAAAGCTACACCTTGGATGAAATTGAAGAGATGACTAGAGTTCATGACCAGGCGGAGGAACACGCTAAGAAGATGGAGGCAGGGCGTAACGAGAAGCGAGAACAAGCCTTCCGACTTCAATCTCGCATCACCTGCAGGTCCTCTCATGGTAGACAAAGATCGTCTAGACCTAAAACTCATCATCAACACGCGGGTCACAGACGTCGCAGCTGAAGTCAAAAGGAGAAGAGACGGGAACGTAAGCTCAAGTGTTATCGGTGCGGATACGACTTCCCTCACACGGATGCATGCCCAGCCCTTGGGCAACAGTGCCGGAAATGTGGGCGGGACAATCATTTTGAAAATGTCTGTCGAGAATATCGGAAAGACAAGCAGAGAGACTATGGCAGGTCATCTCGTCCAGTGACCACACGCCATCACGCCAAAGCAGTTCGAGATCGCCGAAGATCATCCACTGGATCCTCACAATCAAGCGGTGTATCACATAAGTCATATTGGTCAAGGAGGTCGCCGTCTCAAGAATTGAGGTCACCATCACCTGCATCACAGGACAGTGATGAATACATTTGCATGGTGGCAGACCATGATCAACTCAAGAAATACCCGCGACTTGATATTCGGGTGGGTGATCATGCAGCTAAATTTGTGCTTGACAGCGGAGCGTCCTTAAATTATTTTCCAGTCACAGAATATTGCAGAATGAATCCAACCCCTCCGTTGAGCCCGGCACATGTGAGGGTGTACACATGGATGTCGAGAAAACCACTTCCCTGTCTAGGAAAATTTGTAACCACTCTCACTCACAAGGATCACACCGTGTCCGCTCACATACATGTGATCGAGGGACCAGAGGCAGATTGCCTTCTCAGCCTTCCCACTGCTGAACGACTCAGACTGGTAGAGATCCTCTACAGAGTAAGTGACGACCCGGACATCATCCACAAGTTTCCCAAATTGTTCACCGGACTAGGAAAAATGGCTCACTGTCAGGTGCGCCTACACGTCAATGAACAGGTGACCCCCGTAGCTCAGCATCATAGAAGGGTTCCATTTCATCTCCAAAGGGCCGTTGAAGAGGAATTACAACAACTACTGCAAGCTGGCATCATCGAACGGACATATGGACCCACCCCATGGGTTTCTACAGTGGTGATTGTGCCAAAAAAGGGTACCCCGGACAAAGTGCACCTCAGTGCTGACATGAGGGCACCCAACACCGCCATTGAGCGAGAAAGACACCCGGGGCCGCAGTTGAGTGACGATTGCGTCCCTCAACGGAGCTCAAGTATTCTCCAAGTTGGACCTTAACAAAGGATATCATCAACTTGAGCTACATGAGAAATCACGGTACCTCACCACATTTGCTACTCACCTCGGACTCTTCAGATACAGGCGGCTCAGTTTTGGGGTCTCCTCTGCAGCTGAGATCTTTCAAGAAGCCATAAGAAAGACAATTCACCACATTCCAAATGCCCTAAATTACAGCGACGACATCCTGGTTTACGGTGCAACAGTGCAAGAGCATGACAATGTACTAGACAGAGTTTGTCATGCCTTGCTAGACGCCAATCTCACTTTAAATAAAGAAAAATGTGAATTTCATAAGTCCACTTTGAAATTCTTTGGACATATATTATCAGGTGCAGGGATGAAGCCAGACCCTGAAAAGGTAGCAGCTTTGAACAACACCACGAGTCCTCAGGATGCAGGAGGTGTGCGATCCTTTCTGGGAATGGCAAGCTACTGTGCTAGGTACAAAAGAGACATAGGGCCAGATGTAGGTAATTCTATTTTACCGATTCATAAATACCGAATTTTACCGATTCGGTATTTATGAATCGGTAAAATAGAAGGTGGGAGATGTAGGTATTTTTTAAAATAAAAATACCGAATCGGTAACATTCGGTATTTACCGATTCGGTATTTCCTATTGATTCCAATGGGAATCAATATTTCCTATTGATTCCTATGGGCTTGATTCCTATGTGAAGCCCATAGGAATCAATGGGAAATACCGAATCGGTATTTACCGAATCGGTAAATACCGAATGTTACAAGGGTGCAGGGGTGTCACTTTGACACCCTCTAGCACCCCAAATACAGGCATGTGTGCCTAAGGGCATGTCTGTCTGTCAAATGGCATAGGTGTGCATGCACACATGTGCATGCACACCTGGATTCGGTATTTTACCACCCAATTGGATTGGGTGGTAAAATACCGAATCTGAAAGGCTTTTGGGACTCAGAAGAGTCCCACCTACATCTAGAAGTTACCGAATCGGTAAAATTACCGATTCGGTATTTTACAGAATCGGTAAATATACCGATTCGGTAAATTTACCGATTCTGTAAAATCAAGGCCCCTACATGCCAATTCCTAAATACCGGTCGGTAACGGCCGAAATCGGCCGTTACCGACCGATATTTTGTCTCCTACATCTGGCCCTATGCCACCATCAGCTACCCACTGCGTAAACTCACAAAACAAGGAAACCCATTCCAATGGACAACGCAATGTGAGAAAGCCTTCCAGGAAATTAAAATGGCAGTTGAATCTGACAACAACTTGGCATACTTCAATCCTAAGAGGAAAACCGAAATCACAGTTGATGCCAGCCCTGTTGGCTTAGGAGCCATATTGGCTCAGTTTGATCATGACACTGACCAACGACACATTGTTGCTTACGCCAGCAGGAGTCTTACGGACACAGAAAGGGCCTATTCTCAGCCTGAGAAGGAGAGCCTAGCCGTTGTATGGGCATGCAAACATTTTCACATCTTCGTGTATGGCAAACACTTCACGTTGGTAACAGACCGCCAAGCCTTGATCACCATCTTTGGCAATCCACGATCTAAAATGCCTCCCAGGATAGAACAATGGGTTCTCCGTCTCCAAGAGTATACATACACCATCATACACAAGCCCGGGAAACCTGCTAATCCGGCTGACTATATGTCAAGGCATCCCCAGGTCACGACCACATCTGAACCCTCCCTAGCTGAAGAGCACATCCATTTTGTGGTTGACCACGCCAGACCACCGGCTGTTCCGCTAGAAGCCATCCGGGATGCAACTAACCAAGACGCTATCTTGCGACAGGTGAAACACCGCATTCGCACAAACAGTTGGCGGCATTCAGACAAGAATGAGCTAAGAGAACCGAGTGAAAAGCAAGAACTGATTGCGTTCAAACATGTGAAAGATGAACTCTCTGTAGCTGCGGATGGACTTTTGCTCCGAGACCAAAGGATAGTCATTCCCATACAACTTCACCAAGGTGTCATCAACCTGGCGCATGAAGGACATCGTGGAGAGCCCTCAGAGAGAGAGTTTGGTTCCCGCTATTAGATCAGATGGTAGAACTGACGCTGAACGACTCTCCCCAGTGCCAACTGGTGAGCCAGGGAGAGCCCCCCGCTCCCCTTCAAATGTCCTCATTACCCAATGGTGTCTGGCAAGACGTTGCCCTGGACTTCTTTGGTCCTCTTCAATCTGGGAAATACATTCTAGTTATCATGGACGAATACTCGAGGTTTCCAATCGCCCAGTTTGTCTCGTCAACAAAGGCTGCTATCACCATAGCAGTCCTTCATGAAGTATTCGCTGCATGGGGCATACCGAAAACAATCAAAACGGATAACGGACCGCCATTCAACGGGCAGGAGTTTGGGGAATTTGCCAAACATCTTAATTTCAAACATCGCAAGATTACCCCTCTATGGCCATAGGCCAACGGAATAGTCGAAAGGTTTATGGCCACCCTGAAGAAAACACTCCAACAAGCGGCACTTGACAAGAGGGATCCACAAGTTGCCTTAAATGAAGTCTTACGACCATATCGAACAACCCCACATGCTACAACTGGCAAGTGCCTCGCTACTCTAATGTTGGGGTGATCCACACGGACCAGGATACCAACTCTGGATGATGCCTTACAATCTACAACACACGACCTTGACCATGATGATCTCGCTGCACCTGATCAGAAGAACAAAGAAAAGATGAAATCATACGCGGACAATCAAAGGAGAGCCAGAACTCCGTCAATTCAGGTAGGGGACTGGGTGTTGGTTAAGTAAGAACAACGGAGGAAAACGGACTGACGTTATCGAGCTGAGCCATTAATGGTCACTCAGCAAAAAGGAACTATGATCACCGCGGAATCTGAAAACAAGAGGATCACAAGAAATGTATCACACTTTCAGAAATGCCCTTCTACGGTCAAGGATGCTCTCACCAATTCATCGACGGTCATGTCTGGTGAGAACGCAGCAGCTGTCGGCGCTCCGTAAAGGCCTGTGAATCCTGTCGAATCTGAGAGTGAGAGCCCTGAAGTTCATCTTAGACCGCGACAAACCAAACGAAGACCAGTTAGGTTGATTGAAGAACTGTAAATATGTTCACACTATCATTGAGGTAACGGTTAGTTATCAGTATAAGTGACTATTGCATTTGTTCAGGAAGAGGGGAGATGTAATGATGTATGTGAGCGTGCTAGAGGTTGAGGGGTGGAGACGGGGCAGGACAGGAAAGGGAGGTGATTAGAACGTAAAGGGGCAGAGTAGAGTAGGGACATGAAGGGAACAGTTGTGTAGAATAAAGCACGTTGAACAAGACCAGAGTCCGTGTCCATTTATTTTAGAAGGACCCTACACCTGTGACATTACCTGACCAATCTGCTTCTATCAAAATTTGCCAGGTGCAAGTATTTATTAGAACATAAGCAGACCCCATCAATGTCACTCCTCGCCAGCTGACTAAGAATGTTGTCACATGAGAACAGGCAGCTTAGATTGCTAAGTAATAAAAGGATGGGCTAGACTAGTAAGAATTAGAAGATGATCTGGGTTATGCATGACAAGCAGGAGAGGAAGGGGAGGGGGCATAATATGAGTTTTACATTAGAACAACTATGCAATGACCCTTAACAACAAGCATTTCCAATGCAATAGGTCTCGCATTAGGAAATTTTGAGCTATTGGTATTGTAAATGAAAATTTTTTTATTTATGTGTTGATTTTGAAAATAGCGAAATGAATAGCTTTGTCATTTACAATGCCAATAGCTTTACCTTTCCCAAATGTGACACCTATAGCTTTTGTACTGCAATATGTGTTGTATTTACGTGACTTAGATGTATTGATATTACAAATA